>NW_026020225.1:0-574181 GCF_900185275.1 Solanum verrucosum
CCAAGAACAAGCAAGAACTGCATTTGCCACTGCAATTCTTAAATTAAACAGTAATTAATGATTAAACTCACTTTTAAATAGCATTTAAACTAACAGTTAGCCATACCCATAAACTAAATCAGCCCATAATCACACCCCCAAGAATTGGGGTTTTAACTAGACATCATAAAAAGATTAAAAAAAACAGTTACGAAATTGAGTATCCATCAACTGGGTAAGTGTAGATTCGTCCTTACAATGCTCCAATTTGAAGAATCTCAAAGACCACTTCCAATTTCTCAAAAATGAAAAACTTCACTTCTTCAAAGCTAAAGAAAAACTAGAGAAAAACTATCTCCAAATGCTAAAAACTTGATAAGAGTCTTAAAATCTCTACCAAAGATAAAAGATGCCCTCAAACTAAATGTTTAAATATATATATTTAGTCGCCTAAAATGTGGAGCGAATAGTCACTCGGCAAAGTAAGTCAGGCTCGCCGAATCATTCGGCGAGCCGCCTTTCGGTCTATTCCATGGTCCTTTTGCCTTGGTACTTAACATCCTCCAGGTCTATAACTTTTGACGATCTAGTACTGCATCGCGCAATTACTCAACGACCCGCCGAATGCTCCTTTCTTTCGCCAATTTGGTTTCTTCCCTCAAGGCTTGGCACGCTGGAACTTTAAGTAGTCAAATAGCCATTCGGTGACTCGCCAAGTGAACTTGGCGATCACCAGGCTACCTTTCTTCATTCTTTCAACCTGTTTTGTTCCTTTTTGCTTGTTAGTGTCCTTACTTTGTTCCTCAATCCATATACCTGAAAAATCAAGGGTTTTGCATAAGTTATTGACACGAATTAAGCATTTTAGGACACTAATTCAATACAAACAAAGCCTTAAATGAGTCCAAATCTCGGACTCATCAACACCCCCAACTTAAACTTTTGCTTGTCCTCAAGTAAAACTCAAGTTCAACAGTTCAAAAAGGATGTTTCAAATAGTGCTACAAAAGATTCAATCATAAATGCACACAACAAGACTCAACTTACTCATGCAAGGTTCAATTGTACACTTAAAGATTCAAGTTGTGACTCACCATTATCAAAGATGCTCAAGTTCATAATACTTGCTTCAAATGCAAGTTCAAGCTCAACAAAGGTACTCAAATGTCCTCACGGCAAAGATGATTCCATATTCGCACACAATTCTTCAACAATTTATAGTTCCGGAATCACATACAACTATCACACTCAAAAAGATGAACACATGCATGACTTCACCCATAGGTTTGCCCTTATTTTCCAATCAACATTCGTTTCAGCTCACTCAAGATCAAAAAGGTATTTTCAAAGCTTGTAAAGGGGCTGAGTGTAAATGTATGGTTATTTAGGCTCAGTGACTGCTATGCTCATGAAATGTGGTATGAACATCACTTTCCTTTTCTTTCTTCAGCATTTTCACTCATGCTTAAAGTTGTAATGACTCGAACCATCATTATGTAGGGAAAGCAAATTTCAGAAAAACACTGGGCCACTGTCTCGCTAGGGCGGACTAAGATGCCGCTAGGGTGGCGGCGCCACAGTGGGGTAAGCTGGCGCCAGAGCAGGAAAGACAAGACAGAATGTAAATAATACGAAATTGTATTTTCTCCTTCTCCCTAAATTAACTAATTTAGACATAAACCACCCTAGAAACCCCCAAAGAGCTACTCTAAGCTTGGGAACGAAGGAGAAGGAGATTTATAGCATCAGAAGGTCGATCGATTGCGGATTTCCAATCAAGATCACCGTCACAAAACCTAGAAACAAGAATCAAAGCCAAAAACCCTATGCAGTTGTTAGGCTAGGTTTTATTAATTGATTAGTTATAAATATGTGCTCACTGTGTAATATAATTCAAATCAAAGGTAGGATTTATGCGTAGACCTTCGTGCACCGAACAAAAGATGATTTATACATAGGAAGAAGCCTTAGGTGATGAACTAGGGATAATTTGGTTGAATTATTGTTTAAGTGTTATACGTCGATTAATACTTCATGGTAATGGTTGTTTTCACGCCCCAAGCTACCCCAAGACGTGGAGAAGGGACCTAGGATCAGAAAAGACACCAAGCTAACCCTGCTAGCATGACATGAGCATAGTAAGAATAATAATAACTAATGTGGAAACTTAAATATAATGAAAATGAAAGTGATGGGGAATGCCCATTCTAAAACATAATATATGAAATTTGAGAGTTTAATACAAGAGAAATATAACACCTAAATACTAAGTTGAATCTAACTATGTCTGAAAATAAGCCTCTAAAGAAACTAGAAGTGCTGGGACATGCCCCATCTAAATCTAGCAAAAACTGAAAACTAAAGACTTTAGCAATAAAATAGCCATGTCACTAGCCCTCGAAGAATAAGGACTCACCACTGATGCTGCTGAACTGAAGATCAGGAATTGATCTATGAGTGATCTGGAAGCTGAGACCCTGGACCTACATCACGAGAAGATGTAGCGCAGAGTATCTGTTAGTACTTGAAAGGTACTGAGCATGTAGGATAGAGTAAAGCTAAAATAAACATATAACTGAACAAGCAACAAAGCAAGTATGTAATCTGCACCAGATTAAGTTACTGAATATTCAGGTAACTGTATGCAACGAACAATTTAACATATTGAGACTGAATACTGATTGTACTAAAATGTGGTCAATGCAATGGAGTCTGACTGAACTGCAGGATCTACTAATAACCGATAGTAATACAACATGAGCTAAATATGGAGTCTGATGTATACGCCACATCGAGAGGACCCAATATACCCTGCCAGAGGTATAGAGGCATGCTGGCGTGATCACTAAAATGATGACCACAGAGGGAACTTACAACCTACGTGGCTTGTAGTTTTGGAACTATTCGGGTATGCTGAACCCTAGTCCAACTCAGTATTATGCAACTCCCAATGGATTAAGTGATTAACACACTATGACTGAATTACTGTAATATGTTGGATAGCTCAAAACTAACATGCAAACTAAGAATGCACATTAATATATGATAATGACACATTTAAAAACTGAGGCATGTATATCTGAAATAATTGAAATATATGACCTAGCATGTGTAATTCAAGAACTACAGAAATACATAGTTAGGGTTATGAAATTCATGCAATAAATAAAGTAATAACATGATAATCTGATTTGGAACGTGTAAATAAATAATTCATGATAATCTGCTGAAGTTCTAGAAACCCTGGGTCTAATAATGATACGGGAATCAAGAATCTGACTGAAATCTAGTGACCTAATGGGTGAAAGGAATCCACTAGTGAAATCCCACATACCTGGTGACGAATTCCATGGAGAAATCTTTTGATTTCAGGGCTAGAACTGATGGAACATTGCTTCGTTCTTGAACTAGGGTTGCTTGCCTCTTTCACTTCTAATTTCTTAAGTTTTGATAAATGATTTGACTTAGGTAAGTTCTAGTTTTGATTCCAGGCTAAAACTGAGCAAAACCACGTAGTTTAGGGGTTAATCGACATAGTTTAGGTGTCCAACAAATTGGGGAAAAGATAGAAATAATCCTACTTAAAAATCTGAAGCGCCCGACCACGACCACTTTGACGGATCGTGAAAGGGGCCATGGACCGTAGAGATTGTCATGGTCTGAGGTCCAGTGGCTACTGAGTCTTGGGGCCTACTTCACGGGCCTTACCACGGTCCATATGAGGTACCACAAACCATGAAGGTCCTCGTGGTCTTCACTTGGGCTGAGGTTTGGTGGCTTAGGATTTGGGGTCCACTGGCTAGGCTTCTACGGATCCTCCCACGAACCATGTGGGGGACCACAGACTGTGAAGGTCCTCGTGGTCGTCACTTAGACGTGGGGGTCTAAGGATTAGGCTAGGGGGGGTTACTGCCTGACTATTCACGGATGCCACCACGGTCGGTTCTCAATACCACTGCTCGTAAAGGGTCCCGTTGTCTGACATCCGGGTCTGGTGGAGTGGAACTCTACACCACGGACAGGTCAATGGACCGTGGACCCTATCATGGTCCGTGAACCCTGCCGTGGTTCACTCCTTCAGTTAAGTTTCTAAAAACAAATTTGGGTCTAGTTTTCAAGGTGTTGCAATATCTGCCCCTTGGAAACATTCATCCTCGAATGAAGGATAAACTAGCTGAAATGGAGGGAAAAAGTTGCAACCCTACCACTAAACACTGGAAAATAATTTCTGATTGGACCAAGTTTCAAGAACATGCCAATACGCTAAAAATGCAAGTACAAACCAAAGGAACATGATACTAATACTGAATTTTCACATGAATGACTAAAAAACTGAAGAGGAACTACTACCTCAAGCTGGAATGGAACCTAAAGGAAAGAGGTGAGGATACTTGGCTTCCATGGCTTCTTCTGCTTCCCAAGTAGCTCCTTTTACGGATTGACTCCTCCACAAAACCTTGACTGAAGCGACTTCTTTATTTCTCAACCTTCGAACCTGACGATCAAGGATTTCAACTAGTACCTCTTCATAAGTGAGACTATCCTTCACATCCACACTTTCCAAAGGCATAATAGATGCTGGGTTACCTACACACTTCTTCAACAACAAAATGTGAAAAATTGGATACACTGCTGCTAGTTCTGTTGGAAACTCTAACTCATAAGCCACTTTACCAACCCTTTTCAACATCTTGTAAGGGCCTACATATCTAGGATTGAGCTTCCCTTTCTTGCCGAATCTCATCACCCCTTTCATAGGCGACACTTTCAGGAAAACCCAATCATCAACTTGGAACTCTAGTTCCCATCTCGTTACATCTGCATAGGATTTCTGGCGACTCTGGGCTGTCTTAAGTCTATCTCTAATGATTTGCACCTCCTTCATTGCTTTATGAACTGAATCTGGCCCTATTAAGGCTGCTTCACATACTTTAAACCAACCAACAAGAGATCTATATCTACGCCCATAAAATTCTTCATAAGGGGCCATCTGAATGCTGGGATGGTAACTATTATTGTAGGCGAACTTTATAAATGGAAGGTGATCATCCCAACTACCCTCGAAATCAATCACACAAGCTCTCAACATTTCCTCTAAGGTCTGAATGGTACACTCTGCCTGCCCATCCGTCTACGGATGAAATGTGGTGCTAAAATTAACCTGAGTACCAAGGCCTTTCTGAAATGACTTCCAGAAATAAGAGGTAAACTGAGGACCTATATCTAAGATGATACACAGAGGAACCCTATGCAACCTAAATATATCATTAATGTAAAACTTGGAGTAGTCCTCCGCCGAATTTGTATTCTTGATCCCCAAAAAGCGTGAAGACTTAGTAACTCTATCAACTATCACCCAAATGGAGTTATGTTGTTTGCGAGTACGAGGTAAACCTGTGATGATGTCCATGTTGATCACTTCCCACTTTCAAGTAGGAATGTCAATCTCTTGAGTCATACCTCATGGTTTCTGTTGTTCTACCTTGACTTTTTGGCAACTAGGGCACTTAGCCACAAAATTCGCTTTATCCCTTTTTATACCATTCCACCAATAGACTTCCCACAGATCATGGTACATCTTAATGGCGTCTGGATGAATAGAATATCTGGAGTTTTGGGCTTCAACAAGAATCTTCTGTCTTAACTCACCCACCTTATGAACACATAATCGACCCTGATAGCGAAGCACACCATCTTCCGCTGGGGAGAAAACCTCCACCCTCTACTGGTGGATTGCACCCTTTAGCTCAAGCAATATCGGATAACTGTGTTGATTTTCCTTAACTTCCACTACCAAAGAAGATTCTGACCCATTCTGAAGTGTTACACCACCATCTGATATACTCATAAGATGAACTCATAGGCGAGCAAGTCTGTGAATAATTTTTGCTAGTTCCTTTCTTTCTTCCTCTACATATTTTACACTACCCATAGATAGTCTTCTAAGAGCATATTCTACTACATTGGCCTTACCAGGATGGTAATGCACACTCATCTCATAATCCTTCAGGAACTCAAGCCATCTCCTTTGGCGAAGATTCAACTCTTTTTGGGTGAACACATATTGCAGGCTCTTATGGTTTGTGAACACATCTACGTGAACACCATACAAGTAATGCATCCAAATCTTAAGTGCAAACACCACTGCTGTAAGCTCGAGGTCATGTGTTGGATAGTACTTCTTATATACCTTAAGTAGTCTCAAAGCATAAGCAATAACCTTACCTCACTGCATCAACAGACAATCAAGGCCGACTCTGGATGTATCATAGTAGATAACATAACTGTTTGAACCCTCTGGCAGAGTCAAAATAGGAGTTGTAGTCAACATGGTTTTTAATTCTATGAAGCTTTTCTCACAATTTGAAACCTAACCTTCTTCTGAGTCAACCTAATCAATGGAGAGGCTATGGATGAGAATCCTTCCACGAACCTTCTGTAATAACCCGCTAGACCTAAGAATCTTCTGATATCTGTAGTAGAGGTAGGTCTGGGCCATTGTTTCACTGCTTCTATTTTCTGGGAATCTACTCGAATCCCTTAACTAGACACAGTATGCCCAAGGAAAGCAACTAACTCCAACCAAAATCTGCACTTACTAAACTTAGCAAATAATTGATGATGTTTAAGACTTTGCAGAACAACCTTCAAATGACTCGCATGTTCTTTCTCATTCCTAGAATAAATGAAGATATCATCAATAAAGACGATAATGAACAAGTCCAAATACTTCTTGAACACTCTATTCATCAGATCCATGAAAGCTACAGGAGCATTGGTTAGTCCAAATGACAATACTACAAATTGATAATGACAATACCGAATTCTAAGTACTATCTTCGGAATGTCACTATGTCTGACTTTAAGCTAATGATACCTGGATCTGAGGTCTATCTTTGATAAATGACTAGCACCTTGAAGTTGGTCAAACAAGTCATCAATTCTAGGGATGGGATATTATTCTTGATTGTGGCCTTGTTCAAGTGCCTATAGTCAATGCTCATTATGAGAGAGCCATTTTTCTTCTCTACGAACAACACTAGTGCACCCCATGGGGAAATACTAGGTTTGATGAAGCCCTTACCTAGAAGGTTTTTCAACTGCTCTTTCAATTCCTTAAGCTCAGCTGGAGCCATTTTTTAAGGAGGAATAGAAATAGGCTGGGTATCTGGAAGAAGATCAATTCCAAAGTCAATTTCCCTTTTAGGAGGACTCTGGGAAGATCTTCTGGAAACACTTCTGGGAACTCATTGACTACTGGAATAGACTCAAGAGTTGGGGTTTCAGAGCTTAAATCCTTAACCAAAACTAGATGATAGGGATAACCCTTAGAGATCATCTTTCTAGCCTTAAGGTAAGAAATGAATCGATCCATAGGCGCTAAGCTACTACCCTTCCATTATAAGATTGGTTCATCTAGAAACTAAAAACAAACAATCCTAGTTCTACAATCAACTGAGGCCTAACAGGAATGTAACCAATCCATGTCTAGAATGATATCGAAGTTACCATTTCTAACTCTACAAGATCTGCTTAGGTAACTTTCTGAGAGACTGTGATAAGGCAATTTCTGTATACCCATCTAGCTATGACTGGATCACCAACTGGAGTAGAGACTGAGAAGGGTTCTGAGATAATTTCTGGGCTAATACTGGATTTGATTGCTATATAAGGAGTTACAAAAGACAAAGTAGCCCCTGGATCTGATAATGCATAAACATTAAGATCAAAGACTCGTAACGTATCAGTGACTACATCAGAAGGATCTTCCTGATCCTGGCGAGCCTGAAGAGCATATAACTTGTTTTGGCGCTGACAACCACCTATACCAGATAAGTTACCCTGTTGAGTCGGGCGACCTGTTGGTGGTGCTGAAGTTATGGACTGAGTTAAATTAGCATTTCCTCTTTGACCCTGCTTAGAAGGACAATCCCTCAACCTCTAGTCAGACTGACCACACCCAAAGCATCCTTTCTTTTCTGCAAGGCACTCGCCCAAAAGGTTCTTACCACACTTGGGATAAGTTGGGTATGTTTTGGTACATGAAACACTTCCCTGAGACTTAGAGCCTGACGCTCTACCTTTCTAATCTTGTCTGAACTTGGAGGATAGAGCATTGGCTGATGCAGGGGCTGGGGTTGAAAATTTTTTCTGACCTTGTGAGCGATTTCCACCACTCGATTTCTGTTGAGAATACTCATAGTTCCTAGTCCTAGCCTTCTTATTTTCCTTAGACTGTTCCTTAATTTTATCACCCTCAACCTGCTGAGCATGAGTCATGAGCCTAGAGATATTCATGTTTTCCAGCAACATAGCATTTCTGCACTCTGTTTCTACCAAGTCTGACACTCCATACATAAACTTATTCATCCGAGCCCTAGAGTCAACAACCATGTGAGGATTATACCTGGAGAGTTGGGTGAACTTGAGCCCATACTCTTGGATTGTCACAGATCCCTGCCTCAAATTCATGAACTCCTGAGTTTTTGCCTCCCTCAACTCCCTTGGGAAAAACCTGTCCAGAAAGGTCTCACTAAAGAAATCCCAAGTGATAGGAGCTACATGTGTACCTTTGTTCTCCTTCCACTGAGTATAATAGATATGAGTTACATCCTTAAGCTGGTAAGATGCGAACTCAACTGGATCATTTCCAGTTACTTGCATCACTTCAAAGATCTTCTTGACCTCATCAATGAATATTTGCAGATCTTCTCCAACTTACAATCCTAAGAACTCTGGCAGATTTATCCTAACAAAATCCCAAACTTTAGTTGGAGTGGACCCAACATTAGTATTTGCCTGAACTGGAACCCATTGATTGTTCTGGTGGGCCACACTCTGAGACAACATCTGAATGGCGTTCCTGAATTTTGCATTCGAAACTTCCTGATCTGGGATTTGAGGATTTGCGCTTGCATTCCTGGCATTCACATTTCTAGCGTAAGTTTTACTAGGAGACATGATCTAAAATGCAAAAAGACGAGTCAGAACGAGGAATTAGATCTCACCTTACGCACAATAAGAGTAACAAGAATGATGAAGATTTCCTAAAACACTTTGTAGGCTCCCTCTCATTAGATGTGGTGCGCACTACGTACCCATGAAAACGACTCTATCTAGTACGACTTTTCAGACATCCTACGACACAATAAAGCAAGTATGGAATCTGCACATGATAAATATACTGAATACTAAGCTAACTGAATGCAATGATCAATTTCACATGCTGAGACTGAATACTAGCTGTACTGAAATGTGGTCAATGCAATGGAGTCTGACTGAAATGTAGGAGTTACTAATAACCATTAATAAAACCATATGAGCTAAATGTGGAGTTTGATATACGCTTCATCGAGAGGAGCCAATATACCTTACCAGAGGTATAGACGCATGCTAGCGTGATCTCTAAAATGATGCCCACAGAGGGGATTTACAACCTACATGGCTTGTAGTTCTGGGACTATTCAGGTACGCTGAACCCTAGTCCGACTCGGTATTATGCTACTCCCAATGGATTAAGTGATTAACACATTATGAATAAATTACTATAATATGTTGGATAGCTCAAAACTAACATGCAAACTGAGAATGCACATTAATAACTGATAATGACACATTAAAAAACTGAGGCATGTATATCTGGAATAAGTGAAATATCTGACCTTGCATGTGTAATTCAAGAACTAAAGAAATACATAGCTAGCGTTCTGATATTCATGCAAGAAACGAAGTAAAAACATGATAATTTGATTTGGAGCATGTAAATAACTAATTCATGATAATTTGCTGAAGTTCTTAAAACCCTAGGTCTAGTCATGATAAAGAAATCAAGAATCTAACTGAAATCTAGTGACCTAATGGGCGAAAGGAACCCACTAGTGAAATCCCACTTACCTGGTGATGAATTCCATAGAGAAATCTTTTGACTTCAGGGCTAGAACTGATGGAACCTTGCAGCGTTCTTGAACTAGAGTTGCTCTCCTCTTTCACTTCTAATTTCCTAAGTTTTCATGAATGATTTGAATTATGTAAGTTGTAGTTATATTTCTAGGATAAAACTAACCAAAACCACATATTTTAGGGGTTAAACGACGTAGTTTAGGTGTCCAACGAATAGGGGAAAACATCAAAATAAGCCTACATAAAAATCTGACGAGGCCGACCAAAACCACTTTCACGGACACTGAAAGGGGCCACGGACCGTGGAGATGGTCATGGTCTGAGGTCCAGTGGCTACTGATTGTTAGGAGTCTACTTCATGGGCCTTACCATGGCCCGTGTGAGGGATCACGAACTGTGAAGGTCCTCGTGGTCCTCACTTGGGCTGAGGTTTGGTGGCTCAGGATTTGGAGTCCACTGGCTAGGCTTCGATGGACCCTCCCACGAATCATGTGGAGGACCACGGACCATGAAGGTCCCCATGGTCCTCACTTAGGCATGGGGTCTTAGGACTAGGGTAAGGGGGGGCTACTGCCTAACTCTTCACGGACGCCACTATGGTCCGTCGTTAAGACCACGGCCTGTGAAGGGTCCCGTGGTCTGATGTCTGGGCCTGGTGGAGTGGAATTCCAGACCACGGACAGGTCAACAGATGGTGGACCCTATCAAGGTCCGTGAGCCCTACCGTGATTCACTACTTCAGGTAAGTTTCTGTAATTTTTTGGGGTCTTGTTTTCGAGGTGTTTCATTTGTTATTTCATGTTCTGAGATGTATGTTCATTCTTACTTCATTATAATACGTGTATGTATGTGAACGTTGCATTATTGATCACACTAGTTGTAAATGAGATAGATGAATGATGAATGCCATAAATCATGACTTGATTGTATTATTATGACAATATACTTGTGATTATGATTGTGGCTTGTTGAATGGATCGACTGTTGCGTTTCGACACACTAACTTGGATTGATTGTCATGTTCTGGCATAAATATGGGATTGGTTGCCACGTTCTGGCATAATCATTGGATCGGTTATCACATTCCGATATGCTAATAGTTTGGGCTTGGGTCCCATGAGAGGACTAATAACCTAACAAAATTGTAGATCTTGAAATGGTGAAGTTGCGTATGGTTCGTAAGTGATGTTTAATGTTGTTTCCCCGGAATTGTAAATGATTATGATGACCCATTTATGTTTGTTTTACTATGTTGATTTAACCCGTTATGTATCTCGTTGTTGAATGAAACTGGAGGACCAAGGGTTTATGAGTTGTTATATTGAGAGACAAGGATTGTCTGTATGTTGCAAGAGTGAGAAGTGGAGGTAGTGTACGTGATGTAAATACCTAGGTGGATTTCACCTTGGAGAAAGGGGTTCGTTGTTAGTATTTAGAAAGCTTGATATAATGTACCAGGTGGCAAAGGCTGGGTAATATAGAAGAGGAAGTAAGGGTATGTCATGGGTGGTTAGTAGGAATGCCTGTAATTGTGTTTGTGGACTCTTCTATGCGTTAGAAAGGTTAGGCCATGAGCAAGAACCTAGTAAGTAGTTGACTGAGCAGGTGGTTAGTAGTAAGGGTACTAGTGTAATCCTGTGATATTCCAGAGTGTACATGTGGAGAACGGGTGGTTTATTGCACATTCTTACTAGTTGATTTCTTATGTTATGCAGTGGGTGTCGGGTTGACCGATGATGCCTACCAGTACATGTTGTTTGTACTGATACTATTCTTGGTATGCCTTTTTGACTAGTCTGGATGCAGGGTTGGTGATGTTTCATTAGATGAAGATGAAGAAATTCTCCAGTAGCTTCTACTTTTCCTTCTGCATGGTGGGAGTTGTGTCTTTTATTTATTATCTCCTATTGTACTCTTAGTAGATCTTGTACATGTTAAGACTAGATCCTTGGGGGTGTTAATTACTTTACAAATCTTAACCCGAAATTGTTTCAGAAGTTCTTATTTATAAAACTATGTTGCTTCAATGATATATGTTTTTCCTTAAATTTACGCATGTTTTAACTATTGAGATTTGAGGGTTCTCCTATCTAGGTGTTAGAGTAGGTTCCCGCACGGCCTGGTGGGTTGGGTCGTGACAAAAGTTCACCCCATTATTCACTTCCAATGGAATACCGGGCACCCCATTTCTTTTGCAACTTTCACAACTTTTTCATTCTCTTTCTTTTTGCTTTTTTTTTTCTTTCTCTTTCTTTTTTTCATATGGAGGGGTTCAATCTTTTTCAAGTCCATGGATAAAGGGGGACTTCTTCGCAATTCTTGATTTACCTCATCTTTCACCACACCCCCAACTTAGGCTTTTAGCCTAAGTTGGCTATTCAAACAAACCACACTTTATGAGGATTATGGGTGAATGGATAATTAGGTGTATCGATTGCTCAAGTTTCTTCCAAGAAAAGGATAAGGCTCAAAAGGGGTTCAAGAAAGGTTCACACATCTCACAAGGTTGGCCACAAAAAGAGGTATATTAACAAATTGTTTCACTCGTCAAAATAGTTGCCTAAGATTATTTCAAGAGCTTACATCATTTAGTCAACAGGACCAACTCGGGAAAATTCTAGGTGTCAGCACAATAGGTTCATGGTAGGCTCATCACATAAGGAATTGGCACCAATATCAAATGAGACTCCACACTTCTGCTAGTGTGCAATGTTCATCACAAGAGACTCATTCGATAGTTGTCTAGTCATAACGAGATGTAAAAGGTCCACGTATTGTCTATGTAGCTTCATTTGGTTTCATCGTAGCCACACATTCATTTTTGTTCGATTAAGAGCATTATTCAAGTCAGCAGTATTGATCATAACTGATACTCAAATTTGCACAAGAACAACCACATTCAGACACAACAAGAGTGGCAAAAAATTTCAGTTGGGTCAAAAACCATTTTCATTCATATTAGGGAGCAATAAGCTCAAACATCCACAAAACAATAACAACACGTAATTCAACAAAAAAAACTAATAGTATATACAAAAGATAGTCACAAGAGGTAGGTATGGAAATACCTCACCACACCATAAATACAAAGGCAGTTATCCTAAAATGCAAAAATATCATAAAAATTCAATAAAAATGACAGAGAGGGAGGTAAAGAAATTTCATGTCTACACAATCACTCCATCTGTTGGGGCATCAATGCCCGGCGTCACACTCTGATCCTGGTCCTCAGTGCCTGGTGTAACATCAACACCAATTTCACTTGACCCAGCCATAGACGTCTCTGTCAGCGATGTATGAATGATCGACTGTACAATTGTCTCCTCTAAATCTGGCAGGTCCCCATGTATGGTCGTCTCCTAAGTATCCATCTGCTCCTCATCTGTCTTTGCCTCGGACACGTCAGCTGCCACATCCTCTATATGCACATTTGTATTGGTGGCCGGAGGCATTTCAAAACTAGCCAGGGCATCCAAATCATCAGTTGCCTCCAAGAGATAAGTGAAGTCCATAGACTTTAGATAGTCCACGTCCTTCCTCAAACCTGAAACCTCGACTTTCAAAGTCGTCACATCTGAAGTAGCCCCCTCGACTCTCACAAGTCACTACTAACGCCGTGAGAGTGTCCTCTCAATCATCCAAGGTACCTCAGCCTCTGTAGTGACCTATTCCTGTAGTAATAGAAAAGCCAACACGGGATAAACTGGTGCCGAAAAACTTTTTCATAGTATTTGGATTTTCCCAACATAGTCCAGATTTGGATGAAATCAGAGTCTTTAAGATGTAGGGAAATTTTGTAACAATCGGGTGATTTAATTATGATTTTGATTACCGGAGTAGTTAGATAACTTGTTAAGGAATGCGTATGACATTACATAATTGAATTCGAGTGAGTAGAACTCCCAGAATCAATCTTGGTCTGAAGTGTATTTTCTGAGATTCGTGGGTTAGAGGTGTGTTGTGGAATGGGATATTTGGAATTCCTTAGATTGCTCTCTGTCTCACAAATGCTGCCTCAGCGGGGATTTCTGCCGCTTTGGCGGGGCTGCTGTGGCGGGCCCGACGTGAATTAAAGTCGTTAATAAACCCCTAAACAACCTTATTATGCACTTTTCGACTTTTACAGCTAAAGAAAGAATCCCATGTGACTCCTACTCATTTTTCACCATTCTTGAGGTTAAATGTAAGCTTTTCACTCCCCGAATCCATTTTTCGATCCGTAGAACGTAATAGAATGGGTGAATATTGATGGGGAAGGGTTTTGTTACAGATTCTATGGTGGAAACAATGCTAATTTGGATAATTGGGATCATGGGTTTGATCTATGGTTTATAGAATTGTTAGTAATTCGGGTAATTAGTGATTATTTGTTGATTCTCGTGTTATTGTGATTATTTGTAGACCAAGAACAAGTGGAACGAATTCGAAAAGGGAAGGATCAAGTTTCTTAGGGTTTCAAGCTTGTTTTGAGGTAGGTGATAGTTGTGATTCTATGATTATGTAATGTATGCTTGTTCTTGCTTCATTATGATACTTGTAAATGTATGAATGTTGCAATGTTGATCACACTTGTTGTTAATGAGTTAGATGATTATTATTGCCATGAAATCATGACTTAAATGTATGATCTTGAGAATATACTTGTGTTTGTGATTTTGGTGTGTCAATGGGATCGGTTGCCACGTTCCGTCATAACTAATTTGGATCGGTTGCGATGTTTCGGCATAAATATGGGATTGGTTGCCACGTTCCGGTATGCTAACTATTTTGGTTTGGGTTACATGAGAGGACCAATGATGTGATATAAGATGTGAAACTAATCGTTGTTCATGAACGTTGATAATATTGTATGTGTTGATATATATCATGTGATTATATTGTTGTCTTGACTTGTTTATGTTGCACTAGTGGGATAGCTGTGTGATCCTAAGAGTATATTGTGGTTGTGTACTGATACTTCACTTGCTCTTATTTTTGTTCAGTACATGGCATCTTCAAGCAGCTACTAACAGACCTCACTTAGGAGATCAGTGATCATTGCTTTGAATTCAAGGGCAAGCCAATTCTTCCGGGCTGCCATGTGATTCTCTTTCTTTAATGTCCCCCATTTTTGGACTTAGACTATGTTCTAGTTAGTTCATTAGATTGGGGTTGTATCCCCTCTTGTTTAGACTTGGTTCTTTGTTAGATGTTTTGGTACATTGACTTTCAAGTTCTAGTTTATTCTTCCGCATTGTTAGTTTATTATTGTTAGACTTTTGTTAGAATTTATGGGAAGTCTATTTTGCTTTCCTTAGTATTTTACTTAAATGCCTTAGTTATTGCTTTAGTTTCTTGGTTTGGGTTATAGTAGTGGTTCCCCACTGGAATGTTAGTGTGGGTGACAATCACGATGGTGTGGGTCGTGACAAGGTTGGTATTAGAGCCTAGGTTCGTTTATCTTGATGCACCAAAATGACTATAGTAGAGTCTCGCGGAATGGTATCGGGACGCCTTCACTTTTCTCTGAAAGGCTATAGGACTTTAGGAAATCTCTCTCTTTTCTCTTGTCTCCTTTCGTGCTATGACTTGATTCCAATTGGTATCTAGCGATTCAAATTGGTATCTAACCTCCTTCAGTCTTTTGTCCGCAAATGGTTAATACTAGGTATAACGGCGTCACGCCCGTAGCTCCCATCAATGCTCTAGCTGAGGAATCTATAGCAAGAGGTCACGGTCAAGGCAAAGGTAAAGGAAGAGCTAGGGGTAGAGATCGCGGAAGAGTAGCGCCTGCTGGACATGGGGATCCTGTTTAGAATGCTCATGTGAATGAGAACCCTTCCAAGCATCATAAGGAAATGGAAGAAGAGGTTGAGGTTGAGAATGTTGAGAATGTTGAGGAAGTTGGACAAGAGGAAGAGGTGCAGGATGGGGCCACATGTATTCCTCTCATCGATCCGGTGTTAGCTCACCAAATCATGTCATTCTTGAAGGTATTGTTTGGTCTTGGAGTGCTTCCATCTGTTCAAGCAACTCAAGCTCCTGTAAATCCTTCTATCTCTAGCACTGCGCCCAAGACGGGTGGAAATGTAGGTACTGATGCTTTCTTCCGTTCTTTGTTGGGTTCTGTTATGACTGGTAATTAGCATGAGATGATGACTACGCTTCTGAGGCTTCAGCCTTCGGTATTTCTTGATTCCGAGACTGAGGATGCTTATGAGTTTATCTTAGATTGCTATGAGAGGCTGCATAAATTAGGTATTGTTCATCAACATAGGGTTGAGTTTGTGTCTTCTCAACTGCAAGGTGAGGCCAAACAGTGGTGGAGAGCTTATATGGAGTGCAGGTCTTATACTTTTTCTCCACTTACTTGGACCCAATTTCATGCTCTATTTCTAGAAAAGTATGTTCCTAGAACTTTAAGAGATCGCAAGAAGGATGAGTTTATGGCTTTGAAGCAAGGTGGTATGTTTGTGGCTACTTATGAGGCCAAGTTCCATGTTTTAACTAGATATGCTACGTAGTTGGTGACTACATAGGAGGAGAGGATCCGATTATTTATTATGGGACTGAATTTTGAGTTGCAAGTATTATCTGTTCCTATGACTTCTGCAGGGAGGAGCTTTACTGAGGTGAAAAACTATGTTAAGAAAGTGGAGGGTGTGAGGCGAGACGATCAAGCTAAGGAATGGGAAAAAAGGGCCAAGAACTCATGTAACTTTCAAGGTTCTTATTCCAAGGGGTCCGGAGGCCAACGCTTGCAGCCAAGACAATTCAATCCGCTATGCATGCCTCTACAGGTAGTTACTGAGAAACTCCATCTCATTATTTTTAGGATAATCAGGGAGTCGCGCCTTTGACGGGAGGTAGACATTTTTTAATCATACCTTCTACATTTGTGGTGAAGCTTGGCATATGAGGAGAGATTGTCCTCACCCATGTGTGTTAGATTTTGCACTACAGCAGTCTACAATAGTGGTACCTGTGGGGAATGGTAATAATGGTAGAGGACATCCACAAGGTGGGCAAGGAGGTAATCAGCAAGGCCGTGGAGGTAGAGGAAATAGTAACGGAGGTAGGTGTAATGTGCAACCAGGCAGGGAAGTGGCTCGTCAAGATGATAGGGCTCAATGTTATGCTTTTCCGGGGAAGAATGAGGCGGAGGCGTCTGATGCGGTGATCACAGGTACTATTCTTGTCTTTGACCGGATGGCTAATGTGTTGTTTGATCTGGGTTCTACTATTTCATATGTATCTGTGATATTTGCCTGAGATTTTGATATGATTCGTGATATTCTTGATGATTCTATTCGTGTTTCTACCCCAATTGGAAAGTCAGTCATAGTTACCCATGTTTATCATGCTTGTCCTATTTTGTTTATGGGATTTCATACTTGGGCTGATTTACTAATATTGGATATGATTGACTTTGAAATAATCTTAGGAATGACTTGGTTGTCCCCCTATTATGATGTGCTTAATTGTAATACTAAGTCTGTAACTCTAGAAATTCTGAGAAGGTAAAGATTAGAGTGGGAAGGGGTATACAATCCTAAGCAAGCTAAGATTATATCCTCCATTTGGGCTAGTAAATTAGTAGAACAGGGTTGTTTGGCTTATTTGGCTCATATTAGGAATGTTGAGATTGAGGCTCCATCATGTGTTGTCTGAATTTAGTGAAGTGTTTCCTAATGACTTGCCTGGTATGCCTCCGGATAGGGATATAGATTTTTTCATTGATTTAGAGCGTGGTAGACGCCCCATTTCTATCCCTCCATATCGGATGGCTCCGACATAATTAAGATAGCTTAAGGCTCAAATCCAAGAGCTTCTTGATAAGGGATTTCTTCGTCCTAGTGCTTCCCAATTGGGTGCTCCGGTTTTGTTTGTTAAGAAGAAAGATGGTAGCCTGAGAATGTGTATAGATTACCGGCAATAAAATAGAGTCACTATTCGAAATAAGTATCCTTTGCCTCGAATAGAAGATCTCTTTGAACAATTACAAGGGGCAATAGTTTTCTCTAAGATTGAGCTAAGATCTGGCTACCATCAATTAAAAATTAGACCAGAAGATGTGCCTAAGGCGGCGTTTAGAACTCGTTATGGGCACTATGAGTTTTTGGTTATGTCTTTTGGTTTGACCAATGCGCCTACAACTTTCATGAGTTTGATGAATGAAGTGTTCAAACCATTTCTTGATTCGTTCATTATAGTTTTTATTGATAATATTTTGGTTTATTCGAAAAGTGAAGAAGAGCATGCCAACCATCTTCGTGTTGTTTTAGGTGTTCTTGGGAAACAAAAGTTATATGCTAAATTTTCAAAGTGTGAATTTTGGTTGAAATCGGTTGCATTTTTGGGGCATGTAGTTTCAAAAGAAGGGGTAATGGTAGATTTTCAAAAGATTGAGGCGATTAAGAATTTGGTTTGGCCAGATCTGTTACGAAAGTTAGGAATTTTGTGCGGCTCGGTAGCTACTATCATCGGTTTGTTAAGAATTTTGCTTCTATTGCCACTCACTTGACCAATTTGACCCAAAAAGAGATACCATTTGAATAGAATGCGAAATGTGAGGAGAGCTTTCAAAAACTCAAGACTCCCTTGACCACCACGCCTATTCTAGCATTACCATAGGAAGGTAAAGACTTTATTGTTTATTGTGATGCTTCACATTCTGGTTTGAGTGCAGTGTTGATGAAGGATAAGAATGTTATAGCTTATGCCTCGCGTCAATTGAAGGTGCATGAGAGGAATTATCCAACGCGTGATTTAGAGTTGGTAGTGGTAGTGTTTGCTCTTAAGATATGGCGGCATTACCTCTATGTGGTCAACTGTGAGGTATTTACTGATCATCGTAGTTTACAGTATGTGTTCACTCAAAAAGACCTGAATTTGAAACAACGAAGGTGGATGTAGTTACTTAAAGTTTATGATGTGACCGTTCAATACCATCCGGCCAAGGCTAATGTTGTGGTAGACGCCTTGAGTTGAAAAGCAGTGAGTATGGGTAGTGTAGCTTGCTTGAGTGTATCCAAGCGACCTTTGGCAAATGAAATTCAGACCTTAGAGTCTAAATTCATGCAATTAGGCATCTCAGAAAAAGGCGGGGTGTTAGCTAGCATTGAGGTAAGGGCCACGTTCATTGAAGAGATCAAGGCCAAACAATTTGAAGATGAGAATTTGGAGGAACTTAGAAAGAAGACTGCGATTGGTAAGGCACAAGAGACCACTCTTGATGAGCATGGTGTACTCAATTTCAAAGGGACTTGATTGAGAAGTTGTTAGCAGAGTCTCATGGTTTGTGATATTCTATTCATTCGGGTGTGACCAAGAAGTATAGAGATTTGAACCAAATTTATTGGTGGTCAGGAATGAAGAAAGACATAGCGAAGTGTCAAAATTTTCAACAATTGAAATATGAACATCAAAGGCCTGTGGGTTTACTTCAAAGAATGCCAATTCTAGAATGGAACTGGGAAAAAATAGCCATGGATTTTGTGGTTGGTCTTCCCAAGACCTTGGGGAAGTTTGATTCTATTTGGGTATTAGTTGATAAATTGACTAAGTCAGCCTAGTTTATTCTGGTAATAATAGATTATAATGCTGAACAATTGGCTAAAGTGTATGTGAAGGAGATAATGAGGTTGCATGGGGTGCCCCTCTCTATCATCTCAGACCGTGGTACCCAATTCACATCCAAGTTTTGGAATAAATTGCATGATGAGTTAGGCACACAACTAACTTTTAGTACAGACTTTCATCCACAGACTGATGGACAATCGGAGAGGACTATTCAAGTATCGGAAGACATGTTGAGAGTATGTGTGATTGATTTTGGAGGACACTGGGATAGGTTCTTACCTTTGTGTGAATTTTCTTATAACAATATTTATCACTCTAGCATTGATATGGCACCATTCGAGGCACTCTATGGGAGGGGATGTAGATCACCCATAGGATGGTTTGAAGCTGGCGATGTGAAGACTTTGGGGGTTGATTTAGTGAAGGATACTCAAGATAAGGTGAGGAGTATTCAAGCTAAGCTACTAGCAGCCCAGAATAGAAAAAAGAAGTATGCGGATCATAAGGCAAGAGACATGGAATTTCAATCTGGTGAAAATGTTCTTCTTAAGGTATCACCTATGAAAGTGGTGATGAGATTCGGTAAGAATGGTAAGCTAAGTCCTAGATACATTGGTCCATTTGAGATTCTTGAATATGTAGGACCGATAGCGTATAGATTGGCTTTACCTCCTAATCTATCGAGTGTTCATTCGGTATTTCATGTATCCATGTTTAAGAGGTATCATTATGATGGGGATTATATCATTAAGTGGGACTCGATTGGTTAGACAAAGACCTCAAATATAAGGAGGAACCGATTGTGATTCTTGATCATGATGTGCGTAAGTTAAGGACCAAAAAGATTAAGTACGTGAAGGTTCAATGGAAGCATCGTCCAATTGAAGAAACTGAGAGAGACATACGCGACAGGTATCCCCAATTGTTCATCGAATCAGGCACTACTTCATTCTTTCCTTAGCCTACTTTTCATAAGTTTTTCCACTCGGGGACGAGTGATCAGTAAATTGGTATATATTGTAACGACCTGTTCTCGTCGTTATAGAAAAGCCAACGAGGAAAAATTGGGGCCGGAAACTTTCTTGTATTATTTGGATTTTCCCAACCTAGTGCAGATTTGGATGAAATCAAAGTCTTTAAGGTGTAGGGAAATCTAGTAAAAATCGGGAGATTTAATAATATTTTGATTACATGAGTAGTTACATAACTCGTTAATGAATTCGTACGACTTTACGGAATTGAATACAAGTGAGTAGAACTCTCAGAATCGATTTTGGTTTGAAGGGTATTTTCGGAGCGTCGTGGGTTAGAGGTGTGTTGTGAAATGGGAAATTTGGAATTCCTTAAATTTCTCCCTGTCTCGCAAATGTTGCCTCTGCGGGGATTTCTACTGCTTTGGCGGGGTGGTGGCCGATGTGGCAGGCCCTATGCGAATTAAAGTCGTTAATAAACCCATAAACTACCTCATTATGAACTTTTTGACTTTTAGAGCTAAAGAACGAACCACAGGTGACTCATACTCATTTTCACCATTCTTGAGTCAAAGGGTAAGCTTTTCACTTCCCGAATTTATTTTTTTAATCCGTAAAACGTAATAGAATGGATGAATATTGATGGAGAAGGATTTTATTACAGATTCTATGCTGGAAACAACCCTAATTTGGATAATTGGGATCATGCGTTTGATCTAGGGTTCATAGAATTGTTAGTAATTTGGGTAATTAGTTCTTATTTGTTGATTCATGTGTTATTGTGATTGTTTGTAGACCAAGAACAAGCAGAACGAATTTGAATAGGGAAGGATCAAGTTTCTTAGGATTTCAAGCTTGTTTCGAGGTAGGTGATGGTTGTGATTCTATGAATGTGTGATGTATGCTTGTTCTTGCTTCATTATGATACTGTATATGTATGAATGTTCCAATGTTGATCACACTTATTGTAAATAAGTTAGATGAATTATTATTGCCATGAAATCATGACTTGAATGTATGATCTTGAGGATACACTTGCGTTTGTGATTGTGGTGTGTGAATAGGATCGGTTGCCACGTTTCGACATAACTAACTTGGATCGGTTGCCACATCCCGGTATAAATGTGGAATCAGTTGCCACGTTCCAGCTTGCTAACTCTTTAGGTTTGGGTTCCATGAGAGGACCAATGATGTGATATAAAATGTGAAACAGATCGTTATTCGTGAATGATGATAATATTGTATATGTTGATATATATGCATGTGATTATACTGTTGTCTTGACTTGTTTATGTTGCACTAGTGAGATAGCTGTGTGATCCTACTAGTACACTGTGGTTGTGTACTAATACTGCACTTGCTCTTATTTTTGTTAAGTACAGGGCATCTTTAAGCGGCTACTGACAGACCTCACTTAGGAGATCATTGATCATTCAAGGGTGAGCCAATTCTTCCGGGCTTCAATGGGATTCTCTTTCGTCGATGTCCACCATTTTCGGACTTAGACTATGTTCTAGTTAGTTCATTAGGTATCCTTCTTGTTTTGACTTGGTTCATTAATAGGTGTTTTGATATATTGACTTTCAGGTTCTAGGTTATTCTTCCGCATTGTTAGTTTATTATTGTTAGACTTCTGTTAGAGTTAATGGGAACTCTATTTTTCTTTCCTTAGTATTTGACTTAAATGCCTTAGTTATTGCTTTAGTTGCTTGATTTGGGTTCTAGTAGTGGTTCTCGCAACGGAGTGTTAGTGTGGGATCCAATCACGATGGTCTGGGTCGTGGCATCCTCCCACCGGGTTACCTGCACATCAGCAGAATGGGCTAATTGTCTAATCTTCAGGATCATAACCTAAGTAATCCTGGTGGGCTGGGAAGCAGTCGAAGAACCAGGAACTTAGGAGGAAGTGGAAAGGAGAGTACCTAAAGGCCCAAAGGCCAGAGTAGGCAAAGATGCCTCTACACGTATAGAATCAACATCAACCTCCAGGGAAGCATCCACCGGAGCCACTCTTCTCTTATCTACCTCCTCCCGAGGGTACTCATTGTCTATGCGGCAAATGTCTGTGGAAGATGTGGGAGTAACCTCGATGTTCCTCCCGGCATAGCTCTATAATCAAGACCGGGAAGGGGAGGGACGTGTGGCGCTGCTTGGCCCTCATGGCCATCTCCTGCTCAATGATGAGTCCCAAGTTGAGCCACTTGTGTGCAATGATGAACCCTAGACAGGCCGCCTTGGGGTGGTGGAGGATGGATTCATTCTGTAGGGGTATGATCGAGCTGCTAATGAATCCAAACTAGTGTTGCGCAGCTACATTCAAATCTTTTTTTTCGATTGGTGCTCCTGCCTCAATCCACCTTGGGGTGGTGTGAGAAATAAGGGGAGTAAGCCAGCCCTTCAGATCATCCAGGGACTATACTGCAGCTAGCCCCTCATACTCATGCTCAAACCCCGTGGCTCTGTCAAGTGCAACATTAGTGTGATCGCTGATTGCACCCCACTTCTTTCCCCCAGACTACTACGGACTTCACCGGTTTGAAGGTACTGGCCTTCTTCTTCCCCTAGGAAACTAGCTCACCATACGCAACATAGAATTCACGAACCCAAGTGGGGATATACAGGCCTTGGGACCTAGTGAATATGTCGAAACGATTGTACCAGAATGTGTCCCTCACCCCAGAATATCTACCCTCTAGGCCCTCTGTGGACATCAGCTTCTCTTCGAGAATCGTCCTCAATCCCTCGGCCTTTAGCTTGTTGAGTGGTCGAGGAGGAGGACCCTATACTAGTGGCGCTGGAGCAACCATTTGTGCCCGAGTTGGCACTGCAGCAGCAACATGAGGGGTGGCTCTGGGGTCCTAGACGGACCTTGACGAAATCTAAAATGAATCTCAGCTCACCGGAATTGCAGAGGTTGGTCATCCTCAGGATCAGAGAATGCATCCTGGGAATCAAAGGACTACCCCTCGCTGCCAGAGTTGTGCTCCAGTATCTCAGATGCGGGCGCTTTGCCCTTGCCTTTGTATCCCTTAGGAGGTGCTTGTTTTCCCTTTTTAGAGGGAGTAGTTGCTCCCTCATTGATAACAATTCCTCGTGCTCTTTTGTGGGGCGGCATACCACTACTGTCCAGGTTGGTTTTAGTCATATCTGCAAAACAAACCAAAAAGAGTTAGAAATAATTCAAGAAAAATGTAGAAAACAAGTTTCAGAAAGACTCGTTGAACCGATCAACGAGTCACCGAGTCACTTATGCGAACCAGAATGGGCTCACCGAAAGGATTGGCTCATAAAATTTCCCAGAAAAATGACATGTCGGCGATGAGAAGGGCCTTTCGGCAAATCACCGACATCATTCGGAGAGCACAGACTAGCCCGCCGAAAGTTACAGTATGTTTTATGGGTTGGGGGCGCAGAAAGGGCGGTCAAATGAGACTTTCAGCGAGTCACCAAGTGAATTCAGCGAGCTCAGACTTCTTGCCAAAAGTTACAGAACAAAAGTCAACCAAAATATGAAATTAAAGGCGATAAAGGGGGATTTCAGTGAACCGCCAAGTGGTTCGGCGAGCTCAACCCAGCTCGCCAAACTGCCCAACGTGCCTATTTTCAACCCCAACTCTCAAAATCAAACCCGCAACCCCCAAAAAACAAAATAAAAAAAAGCACCCACTCAATTAAGCTCATACCCATTAGACCCATGTCACCGGGGTACTCAGACTTCCCCCTGTTTGGCCAAAATTGATGTCAAACGCTCCATTATTGGGAAAATGAAATCATTTAGCACAATTGGGGTTATTCAGACTTTACTCGACTAGACTCAAAAATGATTTCACACAACCCATAAAATTACTATTAATTTTAAAGCACGAAAATCAGGGAATCAATAATTAGGCAATTTAGGCACTATATCAAAAGTAAAATCAGCAAACTAGCACACATTTACGATTTCATAGAGGCCCAGCACACATCAACACAATCTATAACAATGCATTTGAGTTTAACCGCTAATTAAGAGTTTGGGGTTCGGAAAAACCTACCTTTAATGTCAAATTATGATTTGAAATGCTAGGCGGCAAAAAATTCCAACACCGAACACAAGAGTGATGAGCAAAAAGTAATAAAATGCAAGAATATAGGAAATTTAAAGTGCGGTTGTGATTGTATTAAGTTAAAAGTGAGGGAATGTGAAAGAGTTTGAAATTTTAAACCTTTGGCCTTTAAAAACCGTCCAGTTCGCGCCCTTTCGGCAATATTATTTTTCCTTGCCGACCCACTCGGCGACACGCCGAGTGGTTACTTATCTCGCCAATTTTTACAGGACCTCTTGTTAATGTGGGGATCCAAATGACGGACAAAGTCGGGCTCGCCGACCAGTTTGGTGAGTTGCCAATTTGTCCATGTGCTCGCCAAGTTTTACAAACTCCATCCTTGTAATTCCTTGAGTTCTACGAAGGTCCAAGTCAGGCTCACCGACTGGACTCTTTGCTCGCCAACCTGCAATTTTTAAGCACATTCAACACTTCAACCTGCACAATTAACACACGTAATTCCAAAACTCAAATAAAGCAATAAAAACTTGGGTTGCCTCCCAAACAACGCCTTAGTTAACGTCGTGGCACGACGCAAGTACCAACTCAAACTTCATTCTTGGGGTTTTCCATAGTATCCCTAGGCAACCCCTCTTGTTGTTTAGGGTTAAGATGCGAAGAAATCTGACCCATTTGGGTCTCCAACTGTTTTATAGAGATGGAATGAGAAGTCACCGTCTCGTTAATAGTTGATACATCTTCCTTAATTTCCTTAAAGACTTTATCAAATCCTTCAACCTTGTTGAGAATACGCGAGAGCATATATTCAGTCTGGCTGCCCCCAGAATCTCTAGGCTTTTGATGCTCGTGGGGAGGAACATACATGTCCTTCTTCCAATCTTTTTCCTTCCAAGTGGGGTTACGATCCTGCTGGTCTCTATCACAATCTCTCTAGCCCTCATCCCTATTCCAACCTTGGTTTCCACCCGATCTAGGATAGTTAGCGCGATAACCACCTTCTTGGTTGGCTAGGAAGTTGACTTCCACGTTGTACAGCGCTTCAAACTTGGCCTCTTCGGGATTTACAGACCCAACACCCACAACATTTACACTCCTAGCACCAGCACCAATGACATTCTTGGCCAAGATGTCCAGCTAGGTCATCATCGTTGCCATATTTTGGTCCCTGTTTTAATCTTTCTCAAGTTGCTCCTTTGTCAATTTAAAAGTGAGAGGAGAGACCTCATCTTCACAGGTGTTCCATGCCCGATTAATCTTGGTCATTCCATCCAAAAGTTGGGTTGCGATAACGTAAGTTTGTTGCATTAAACCTCCCAGAGAAAGTTGATCAGCTACTCCCTTGTTTATCCAATCAAGGCTTCGATAAAAGTATTGATGCAAAATGTTGTTGGGCAATCCATGACTTGGGCTTTGCAGAACCAACTTTTTGAATCTTAGCCAAGTCTCATGGATTGGCTTACCCTCCAAACACTTGAATCTTTGGATATTGTCCCGAAGAGTCATCATCTTCGATGGGGAAAGAATCGCACTTGAAATGCGGTAATGAGCTCTTCCTATGAAGTGATAGAATCTCTTGGCAACTCAACCAACCACTTGCACGCTTCTCCTATTATAGATAATGGGAACAAACTCAGCCGGACCAACTCTTGGGATATGTTCTTAAAGGAGAATGGTTTGCAAACATCAACAAAGTTCCTTATATGCTCATGGGGATCCTCATAAGCCAACCCACAGAACAACCCATCCAATTGTAAGATTTGCAACATGTTACTTGTAATGTGGAACACAACGTTCCCTTCAGCTGGAGTCAAACGAATGGCACCAACTCCACCCACTAGATTTGGGTCATTGACATTCGGTTCATTGACATCATTGAGATTTATAATGTCAGCTTGGTGGCCCACCTGGCTACCATTGACACTCATTTCCTATGTTTCAACAATACACAAAAACCCAAACTAAAAGTAAGTAAATTCAACTATGAATAACAAGAACAAAATTCAACTTCACCAAAAGAATTTCAAACAATACCACTCCCTAGCAGCAGTGCCATTTTGATTAATAACGTTTCAAAGACACTTCATATAATTCTAAGAGTCAATGATCGTTAATAAGTATATAACCCAACTAAATGAGTTGGGGTCGAATCCCACAGGGAGCGGTATGTGTTTCAGATTCGATTGGGAAATATGAACATTGTCAAATCAGTCATAGGAATAAAAGTTTTCGAATAAATGCATCATTCAAATTAAGGGGTGACACGAATGTCAAATGGGGGGTTTTGGTTTTGATTAACAATTACAAACATTAATCACAACAACAGGAATTACCAATAATGAGACGGGTTCTTAGGATACGATCGATTATAGGCTAATATAGACAAATAGGTAATTTGAAAACTATTAGTAAATAACTAGATATTAGTGAGTAAGTTAGGCTATAGGGGAGGTAAACTTTCTATCGAACAATTTACCCTGAATCAAGTGATTTCTCTCGAACATCAACAAGCATGCAAAATAAGTACAGCCCACAACCTTAGTCCATTCACTCTCTCCAGATGAATGTGTGGGATTGGGTTTAGAATCCACTCTCTCAAGCTGAACCGAGGTCAACCTAATACCCACAAACCATCAATCAATAATTTTAGTTCTAAAATCTCTCTCTCGAGCAAGCCAAGAACACAAGCAAAGAACTGCATTTGCAACTACAATTCTTAAATTAAACCACAATTAATGATTAAACTTACTTCTAAATAACATATAAACAAACAATTAGCAATACTTATAAACTAAATCATCTTATAATCACACCCCCAAGAATTGGGGTTTTAGCTACACATCATAAAAAGATAAAAACAATTGCCAAATTGATTATCAATCAACTGGGTAAGTGTAGATTCGTCCTTACAATTCTCCAATTTGAAGAATCTCAAAGACCCACTTCCAATTTCTCAAAAGTGAAAAACTTTAATACTTCAAAGCTAAAAAAATAAGAGAGTCTATCTCCAGATGCTAAAAACTTGATAAGAGTCTCAAAATCTCTTCAAAAGATAAAAGATGCCCTCAACCTAAATGTTCAAAAATGTGTTGTGAAGAGTCACTTGGCGAAGTAAGATAGGCTCGTCGAACCACTCGATGAGCTACCCTTTGGTCTATTCCATCGTCCTTTTGCCTTGGTACTCAGCATCCTCCAGTTCTGTAACTTTGGGAGATCTAGTACTGCATAGCAGAACTACTTGGAAATCAGCCAACAACTCATTTTTCTAGTCGACTAGGAACACTGGAACTTTAGGCGGTCAAATAGCCATTCGGCGACTCGCCAAGTGAACTTGGCGATCACCAGGCTGCCTTTCTTTATCCTTTCAGCCTGTTTTGTTCCTTTTTTCTTGTTAGTGTCCTTGCTTTGTTCCTCAATTCATATACATGAAAAATCAAGGGTTTTGCATCAGTTATTGGCACAAATTAAGCATTTGAGGACACTAATTCTATATAAACAAAGCCCTAAATGAGTCCAAATCTTGGACTCATCAAAGGGGAGGTAAATAGATAAACGAAAAGAGATATGGAGACTTTACTCAGTAACTACGAAAGAGAAGGATTAAGCAAACAAACTTGTGATTGAAGAAGAAATTGAGCAGTGAGCAAGAAGAGACAAAGAGACCTAGATGAGGCTTTATAGTTTACACCTTTACCACTTTTAAACTTTAGATATTTTTTTAGTTTCATGACTTTCTCTCTGTTGTATAAGGTAGAATACATGATTATAGAAAAATAAATAGGTTTCCATAGATTTAAAACTTTAGCCTTTAGGAGTTAGGACTTGATGAGTGGTTGTAACACATCGGAATTTAGTAGGCTAAACTAGGGCTAATGTTGAGGGCAAGAGCGAAGGAAGAGAGCTAAGGCAGCCCAACCTTCCCTATGCAGTGCCACCTTCCCACGAGAGCCTTCACGACTCGTGGTGGCCACCACAGATCATGGTGCCACTCGTGGTGGTGAGGTAGTAGCTTCACCAAGCTGCCCAAACCAGAGACCCTCCCCACGAGCAACTAGACGACTGCTCATGAAGTCCTTGACAAGTCGTGGGAGGGCTCATGAAGGTGTCTTAGGTTTATAGGGGTCAAGTGAAGGAGTCCTAGCTACTGGTCCAAGACCACGAGGATGACCATGACTCGTTGTGAGGACCACAGCTCGTGGAACCTCTCGTGGAGATGGACATTACACTGTTAAGTAAGGGGTAAATTGGGTCTTTCCAGTTTTAATTAGAATTAATATAGGTCATTTTACCCAAGCCTAGTACACCTATATAATCAATTTTAACCCATAAACTCACCCATTCAAGTCATTATTTCCAAGGCACCAAAAGAAATCCCAAAGTTCTTCTCTCAAATATTTCTCTCTCTAGAACTCGAAGAAGAAGAAGAAAGAGTTCAAGCTAGGATCAAGGTCAAATCTCCAATCCTCAAGTATTTGTGGGCTTTGCTATCAAGGTATGATAGATTTTCATCTATGCATTCCTTCCATCCATGGAGTTCCCATGATCCCCCAATTTAAAGGATGAAATTCCTCAATTTGAGTTAGGGTTTCTTCCAATGTTGTGGGTATTGATGAATGTTGATTCAATTGAGTTGATTAGGATTGTTTATGCATGAATTGAGTAGATTCAATGTTTTTAGGATGAAATTACATGTACTCATGCCTAACCCATGTCTAGAAAGATGAAATTGATGTAAATGGGTTTTATGCCATAAAAGAAGAATTTGTGGGTTTAGATGTATTCAATATATGATTAATGAGATACATTTGGATGGAAGCTTATATGATGAATCATGATTATTAGTGCTTGATATTGAGGTTATTTGATGAAGTATGATTAGAATTGCTTGAGAGTGAGCATATAGACATATATTGTTGAGAGTAAAGCTTATAGGATGATTTATTATTAGAATTTCTTTGAGATTGAAGCTTATGAGATGATTATGATGTTGAATTTCTTTAACAGTGAATCATATAGAATGACTAAGAGATATAGTGCTTTGAGAGTAAATCTTATTATATGAATTGTTGATTATTGATGTAATTATTGTGAAAGAGATAGTTCCCGCATGAATTGCTTATGTTATGAATGTGAAAGGCTTTCTCAGATTGAATGATTCCAGGTTGAAAGTATTGCTCACCTAAAATGAATCTAGACTAAAGACTAAAATTGATGAGGCAAGAGGTGAATACCTATGATCTCTAGATGAGTAGGATATGAGGTGATTTCTCGAAGAGTATGAGGTGGCTTGTAAGTCCTCAGATTTAGAGAAAGGGAAATTTTCACTTCTTAGTCGACTAGGCGATCCGCCGAGTCGACTTGGCGATCTGCTGAGTCGACTTGGCGATCTGCCGAGTCGACTTGGTGATCCGCCAAGTGGAGCCCCTCACCTTTTGGCTTGATCCCTGATGTCTTCCCTTCTATAACTTTAATCGAGCAAAGTTGGGCTCGCCGTTCCAGTTGGCCAGTCGCCGAAGTCGTCTCCCTTATCGCCTAAGTCGACGTAGCCCCCTCACGAATGTTCATCACTATAGAGTAACACAATTACCCCTATGTGACATTGATTTCCGATCCCCACACCTCTAGTTTGCTTGTTACTTCTTGAATTTTCTGAAATTTTAGTTTAATTGTGACAATTGATAACCAAATCCTTTTATTAAATTGGTGAAACCATCCACCCAATTATTTTATTACTACAAATAAATGAATATACCATTCAAATTTCTTGATAGAATTTTCTACGATATACCATTCTCTATGCGATTCGACCTGACTCTTAGTTGGGTATTTATTATTGATGACGATTGTTGTCTCTTTTAATTAATTCTGAAGAGTACATTTGAGCGTTATCAGGACTAACAAAGCAAAATAATATATAATTATTTTTATATATTAGGGAAAATATTATATGAGGCTAATATACCTAAAATAAAAGTGTAAGTATAGCAAACTCGGTGGTGTTGGAAAGAGGACTCAAAGACCTTCGATGTGATACATCACGAGCCACGTTACTATTTATGTGCTTAGAGTTATGGTCCTTTGAAGTTGAACCAAAACTAAAAATTGAAGTTTAACTTATTTGGCTTTTCGAAGTATGAGTTATTACAAAGTCTATCTTCATATGTAACTTTATTGATCTCTGGCTCACCTAAAAAATATATGTGAGAGTGCATGATAAGCACGAAACAAATTATAAGTTCAAAAATGGAGCTTCAATCTAATGACTGCCATTTAGGTTGTCACTATGTTGTGTGTCATTTAGGTCTAAAAGATTTCAATTAGCTTGCGCTCATTGATTTAAAATGTCTTCAGTACCATTGATATCTTATTCTTGTTGCTGGTTAGGTAGTTCTTCCTCGAAAGAATCCTTTTGATCCTTTCTTATGTTGCAGCATTGCGTTCTTTGAAATATCTCATTTTTCAACTCCATTTAAATCAACTTTATTTTATTTTTTTATAAATGATTAGAGATAAAAAAAAAAGTGGAATATAATAAATGTGTTGAATGAAAAAATAATATAAATGGGCCTAAGTGTTGCTAAATTATCAAATAAACGGTTTGGGAATGTATTAAAGTTTAATAATTAACGGCTTATAGGAGTAAGGCGGATTATTCAATTTCGTAGATGGCATAATTGTTGCTAAAAATAATGTAAATAGGCATAAGTGTTGCTAAAAAGTTGTCTCTTGAAAATTTAATCAAGAAGAGTGTAGAGAAGTTTTATATCATATGATAATAGTTGATGGACTTCCTTTTAGCTTTGTTGAGAAAGAAGGTTTAAGAGTTTATGAAAGTGGTGCAACCTCATTTTTGGATCCCATCCTGTTGTAATGTGACTAGGGATTTTTTTAGTCTTTTTAACGAAGAAAAACAAAAATTAAGGAAGTAATTTATGGAAACAAAACAAAGAATCTATATCCTCACTGACACATGGCCTTCTGTACAGCGAATTAATTACATGTGTATCACTGCACATTGGATTGACAGTGAATGGAATATGCATAAGAAAATACTTAGTTTGTTAGGTGCTTACGTAAGTGTAGGATAAATCAAATCTTCACTGTCACAGTGATAATGTCAGCTCAATCGATGTGATTGTAAAAGAATTTTCTAAGCAATTGGCTAAGATGGAAACTGATTTGATGAAAGGTGATCACATTCAAGTGAGGTGTATGGCGAACATTGTGAATCTTATTGTTCAGGACAACTTAAAAGAAAACTATTCTTTTATTTTACGTGTTAGACATTTCGTGCAATATGTTAGGAAGTCTCCTGCGAGGTTTAAAAGGTTACAAGAAAGTTGTGAGGATGAACAACTCTATTGCAAAAATCTTTATGTTCTACCTAATGTTAAATAGAGTTGTTGAATTTGAGAAAACATTTTCAAATTATGCTTCTCGCGAAATTGGTCTGAGGCATGAGTTTGAGAATTCTTTTGTTAAAGTTGGAATCATTGCAGGTGCACTAGTGAGCAGCAATTGGGTGCACGTGAAAAGAATTACCAAATTTCTTAAAATTGGTATTCTCCTTACTTTGAAAATATCTGGATTAGTTTATGTGACATCAAATATTCATTTTCTTGAAATTTGTGCGATCGTTGTTTATTTGAATCAATTGATTATTGTTGACACTATATTTTGGATTGACATTTTTAAAGTTAATACTTTAAATTTTTATTTTTTAAATAGTTCAAAATTTTTATACAATTATTGATAATAATCCTTATTTTTTAAAATGTTATGTTTTTTATTAGATTATTTTGAATTTTGATTGATTTTAATTATTAATATATTTTTCACAATGCGTAAAATATGAAATATTGTTTAAATTTTCCAAACCATGATTTTTCATTAAATTATATTTTTATATGCTATTAATTATACTTATTAGAGCACAATATATTAATTCATTAAATACAACAAATGAATTACATATATAAATATTTAATTATCATATTGGTTTTAGCACAATTTTAATACTCAATAATTTTGATTGCTTTTATAATGATTTACTTAATCATGAAGTAAAGAAGTGATGAATTTTTTTAGGATTTCGGGGGTGGGTGTGCAGGGAGGAATTTCTAAAAGGGAAAGTCCTAGAAAAAAGTTTTCCCCTCCATGTCTATATCTCAACTCCATTGTTCTACGAAACAACTCAAACCACCACTCGTCTACTCTTCTTATTGCTGGAGAAGACAACAAACAACACACCACCAAACCACCAGAAAGCCTCCACCACCAACCACACTCTAGCTTTCTCCCTCACTACAACCTCTCATTGATAGAAGAAGTCATAGGTGAGCTCTATGTTTCGGCAAAACGCGATGGCGAAATGAGCTCAAATCTCCTACCAGACCCAAACCACTGCCTTACCCTCCTTTCTCCTTTCTCCGATGAACAATAGCACCAAACAACAACCAATAGTAGCTCCGCCTATAACCACACCGCCTAAAATGAAAACCCACTCCATCCTCTTTGCCACTCCAGCCAAACACAAACGAACCATCGGATCTAACCACCAAAATCCCATCCCGTCCTCTTTACCACTCTAGTGAACACAAAGGAATCCCTAGATCTCACAACCAAAAGCCACCTCCATCCTCTTCACCACTCCAGTGAACACAAACAAAGAACCAGATCTCACAACCAAAACCCCCACTCCGTCCTCTTCGCCACTCCAGTGGATGACAAAGAACCCCCAGATCTCACTACCAAAACTCTAGTCCGTCCTCTTCGCCACTTCAGTCAATGACAAACAAACCACCAGATCTCACCAGAAAAACTTCACTGCTCCACTTCGTTGGTGCTCAAAATTGTGACCACCAAGCTCAAGTTCAAGCTTGCGCAACCAACAAACTACCCTCTAACCCACTGCCCTTTATGTTTCTTTCCCATTTTCAGGTTTTTTGGTCAATACCAACTAACAACAATGAACAAGGTCTTCATCAACACTCCATATCTGGTGAGATTTCCTACTCTGGTGTCATCTGTTTTGGTTTCAATTCTATTTTGATCTACCCTGTGTTTCTTTTACTTTTTATTTCTGAGAATGTCTTTTGTTAGTTGACTAATTCAAAAGTTTAGTACTATTAGTTGAAGTACTTTTAGAAGCCTTTTATGTTTCCAGTGAACTAGCTCTAGGAGTCCTAATTAGTTGATGTTAGTCAGTTAGCATGTAATGGGTTAGTGCTAAATTAGTGCCCTATTTTTTTCTCTCAGTTTGTTTGTTTCCAAGTTCTTTTCAAAGACTTGTATCATTGGTTTCAAAAAGCAATAGAAAAGAGCAGTTTCTCTGTGTTAACATCTTATTCGAGTAGTCGTTCATCTCTTTTGCCAACATTTTTGGCAGTGTTTTTTAATTTCAGTGAGGTTGTTGTTATTTTAGTATAACTTTAATCTACTCTATAGATCTGGATAAAAAAGTTAAAACTCAACAAGTGAGTTTCTTTTTTTATTAAGTTTGATTAAGTATTATTACATTTTTTTTAGTGTTGATAATTTTAGTTTAGATGGTTGTTGTAGTTTTGGTTGTTCTCTAGTGATGGTGAACTTTTCCAGGCAACCTTTTTGTTCATTAAATAATGATTTATTATTATGGTTAGTTTTGGTTAATTTTGATGACAACTCATGTTTTTTCCCACCTTTGTTAACCTACTTTGTTTGATTATTAACTTTCCATTGTTAGTGATTGAAGTTAAGAACTATTTTTTTATTAATTCTTTACTTCTCTATTTGACTTTAAGTATTACATAATAAATTTACTTTTAGTGATTATCGTTAAGAACTATTTTGCATTAATTCTTTACTTCTATGTTTACCTTTAAGTATTAGATAATAAACTTACTTTGGTTATCATTACATTGTTATTGTTTTTAGGTAATTCATATTTCAAATAACTCTGTCTTTTACATTTAGTAGTTAACTCTATTTAAGTTGGTGTTTAAGAAGATCAGGATAATCTCGAACAAATTGAAAAGAGTATTAGTACTTTTTTATATTTATTGTGTATTGTTGTTACAAATGATTTTTATTTGTTGAATATTGTTGTTCTCTAAAGATTCAGCTAGCATGGGAAAAGATCCTAATGTAGTTGACGTGCAGTACAATTGTACCTAGAAGGTGACTTATACAAGGTTAGATTTTTAAAAAAAATTAAACTTATGATGCACAACCATCCTTCTCCAGAAAATATGAAAAATGGATGATCCTAATCTTTCTCAATAGTTTTTTTTCATTTTATTTAACAAATGTTCTTTCACTCTTCAATTTCTACATAATGGATGATCGCAAAGAGGTAAAGAAAACCAAATAAAAAAATCTTGGCTCATTTTTCTTGTTTGTCTTGGCTTTTCTTGCTTATTTTATTTTCTTGAGAATTCAAATTTAGGTAACAGTTTCTTGGGTCTTCCTGAAGTTCATCATATGATATTTGCTTCTATATTTTGCATTTTACATGAAACAAGACTATTCAGTATCCCTTTTGCATAGTTTTAAGTTTAACTAGATATTATTATGTTTTACTAGTGAGTTAAAGGTGGGGTTCTGAATTGTCTTTTTCATTATTTTAAGATATCATTTTAGGAGTATTAGTATATGAATATGTAGTTTGAGCTTCTTCTTGTTCTTCTTGGGGTTCTCAATTGTCTTTTTTCATTATTTTTAGATATCCTTTTGTTGTTTGAGCTCCTCCTCCTCCTCTTTGAAATATATAAAAATGATTTTGATTTTTGATTAAAAAAGTAGAAGGAGAATGATATACAATGTTCAAGGTATATATAACTATAATTTCCTTTGTAACTTAGAAGATAAGTCGAGAATGACTATATAGTGACTTTATGTTGTAATACTAGGATATTGAAGATATGTACCTTAAAAATATACAACAATTTATTGAGTTATTGACAAAGATGCTTCCATTGGACATTGAAAATGGGTCAATCCATTGAAAATCATAATCAATTACTGGTAGTCAAGTAAGTACCCTAGGTAAAGGACATCTAGATTCACTCATGAAAGATCTAAAGCAATACAGAGCTGTCAGTGAAGGTCTGAATGCTAGAATAGAATTACATAAATATTTTGGTGAACAAACAGAGAATGGCACTAAAGATTTTAACATCCCACTCTGGTGGAAAATGCCCAAAGTTCAATTTACAATTCAGGCTTAAATGACTTGTGATATAATAGTTGTTCCGTTTTTAAGTGTCGCATCCAAATCTGTATTTATTAAGGAAGGACGCCTTCTTGATTTTGTTTAGGATTTCATTGTTCCTATATTGGTGCATATTTTAGTTTGTCTTCAATATTTGCTACGAAGTGAATAATTAAAGTAACTTATTAGTGTTGAAGAAGATCTGGATAATCTCGAGAAAATTGAAATAAGTATTAGTACTTTTATTATAATTATTGTATATTGTTTTTGCAAATAATTTGTATTTGTTGTATATTTTGGTTCTCTTCAAATTTAGCTAGCACGGGAAAAGTTACTACCGTAGTTGATGTGTAGTGCAGTTGTACCTAGAAGGTGACTTTGACAAGTTATGTTTTTTTTTAAATTAGACTATTGGATAACCGAGAAGTTCTTGGGTTATACAAAAAAAAAAAAATTGTTGAAGAAATGTAGGAACAATTTAATGGCCACAAAATGACCCAAATGTCAAAAGGAGATGCTGAAAATTTCTAAGCTTTTAGATTACCATGGTCTGGATTATCAACATGGAATAACAATGGTATGACTCTAACTTATATAAAAAATGAATTGATAGATGCTAATACATATAGTGGTTAAGCTAGATATATCTCACATTAAGAAGGATGGGAAACACACTTGGATAGATCATACTGTTCTAGCTAACAAATTTTGAACTAAACCTTTATAAAGGGTAGTTAATAGATACGAACCAAAGAAGTAATTGACAAAAGTTTATATGATAACTTAAATTTAAAATTGTTAGTGAATTTATACAATTCAACATTCAGAGAAATGATTAAAATGCAATCTTGAAGCTTAGTGGAAGAAGTCGTAACATCCTTTTATTTGTTTCGTTATCATTTTATCTTCCTTTTCTATTACGACCAACATTCTTTTTGGTTGTTTTGATACTTGAATTTTTTTTACCGAAATATTCATATTTGAATCTTCTTTAGTTTATAGATTTCAATTAAATTCAACTTCAACTAGTGCGAGCTTGTTAATACAATGTAGAGTGGAAGGAAACATGACGAGATAATCAAACTAAGATTAGCAATTTATTTTATTTGTAAAATACATACTAACCAAAAGTAGACAAGAAGAAAACTATTATCGAATGATACTAGAAATTTATTGAAAATATATGATATAATAAAGTAGGATAGACATAAGGTTTATATGAATTACCTTATTAAGGTCATTGATGAGACGAAACTTTATTCACATATATCACACAATCTCAACCAAGTTACATGTGAATATAGTCTTCCGGATAATTCTGATCATATTTTAAATGACAATATTGTCAATTATGGCTCAAACTTTTGACGACACATGAAAATGATGGAAATTATCGTATCATGTAAGGAATATCGAGAAGAATAAAATTGTGTTCCATCGATAACCTCTATAAGACAATTCATATAAACATTATGTATATCTTACTTTAGAACATCAGATATTTTTAACAAGTTTCTAGTATTGTTCAACTATAGTTTTCTTCTTCTTCACTTTTGGTTATTTGATATTTGAAAAATAAAAGAAATTGTTATCCTTATTCTTTTAAAATCGTCATGTTTTATTGCATTCCAAAGTGTATGTACTTACATGCTCTCACTAGTTGAAGTTGAATTTGATTGAAATCTTTCAACTAAAGGAGATTTAAATATGAATTATTCATCAAAAGAACACTCAAGTATCAAAAAAATAAGAAGAATGTTGGTTGTGAGAAAAAAAAAAAAGAGATAACAATAGGACAACAAAGAAAAGGATGTTGACTTCTTTCACCTAGCTTCAAGATTGCATTTTGATCATTTATCTGAATGTTGAATTATATCAATTCATTTACAATTTTAAATTTAAGTCGTCTTATAAACTCTTTCAATTAATTCTTTTCTCCGCCTTTATTAATTACATTTTATAAAGGTTTATTTCAAAATTCATCAATTGTAATGACCCTTTAGGTCATTTTTTTGTGCTTTTACTATTTTTCCCCTTCTCGTAGCTTATGTATAGCTTTTTTATGATGCTGGGTTGGGTGACATGTTTCCCAAGGTGGTCGGGTTAGTATTGAGTGGTTTTTGCCGTTTGGGAGGCTTAAGGTTTGCAAGAGTTGACTTCAGTCAACATCTAGATATTTTGATGTCCAATGGAAATTTTGTTAGTTCCATCAGCTGTAAAAGGGTCATTTTGGTCTAGTGTGATGATCGGTACAAGTGTCGAGGCTTTTTTTTGGAGTTTGTGTAATTAGATGTTTTAGCTCTTAAGGTTTGCTTAAAGTTTAACCTTGGTAAATTTTCTTTCTAAACATGCTTCGAATGGAATTTTGTCTGTGTGGTCAGCTGTGAAATGCGAAGTTTGGTGTAGAATGACTTTTAGTTTGATTCTCAAGGTAATAGTGATGGCCTTGCGGCGTTTAACGTTTTGTTTGGCATTTCTTTATAAGTGTAAACTTTAGTCAACATTTTGACCAAATCACCTCTGTTGGTTGTTTCATCAACTTTTCTAGGTCCAGAATGTTGTTTCCAACTAGGTAGCATAGCTCACATGCATTAATGGGTTTCTGAACGAATTTCGAACCCCAAACAGAGGATTTTTGTTTCCTTGGGGAACTATTGATGTAGTGTTGCTGGTGAAGTGTTGAAGGTGCCGCATTCATGGAGACCAAGTGACGGGGCCTCCGCGTTTGTGTAGGTCTCACCGCTCTTGCAAAGGGTCGCTTCTTTCAAGGACCTATCATAGCCCCAGCCTACACCTCGGACGTGGCCGACACTTGAGAACCGTTGTTGGAACCCAAGCAAATTCTTTTTCCTGCTAACTACAAGGGGAAGACTAACTCAAGCATACACAAGCATCAAAATCAAAGAATTATTATAAAAATACTTATTAAATCATAAAATTTATCTGAAAATACTGAGTATTTAACATATAATTTAACATAAAATATCTGAAACTGAATATTGTAAGACTGAGATTGTCTATCTATGAAACCACTGATGTATAAAGATAGGCATCGGGAAAAGACCCACGACACCTCAAAACATTAGTACTAAAAAATCATAAAATTGGAGTCCTTTGAAAGTCAGGAGGCCTCACCAAAAGCTGACGAGCGTATGATGTGATCTCAATGAAACTCTTGTTGATGATCCTGAGTACTTGAATTTGCACCATGAAATGATGCAGGTCAAATGACATCAGTACATTGAATGTACGAGTATGTAATAGGGTTGAACAACACAATTAACTGAACTGAAAGGCTGAAAGTAACTCAACTAAAATATAGTATAAATCATGATTAAAATCATTTAAGCTCTTCGTGTAGGAATGCAATAATAGTAAATAAAGAAACAAATTGGATTTACAAGAGTTGGAAACTGAGAAATTCAAAGAAACACAACAAAAACAGCATAAGAAAGGATCATTGACCAACAAAACAAGAATATATTAATGGTACTTAAGAAAGGATTACAAGGCTACTCTCTGGAATAGCTTTAAAGGCTATATTTGGCTATTTTTATCAACATCGGCAGGTCGCTTAGGACTCGTCAATATATGGTCGAGAAGAAGTAGACGTATTGTCTGTGTCTTAAAAGAATACTCATGAGGGAAATGGTCATATTTTACTTTTGTACCTTCAACAGTAACAATTTCTATACAATTATCCCACACAACATATCATTTTTCCCTTTTTAGGAGTAGCTTACACGGTTGTTTCAGATTCACTTTCTATATGTGAGTCCTCACTTTCACCCATCACCTTATCAGTTTGTTTGTCTTCAGTAATGCTATGAGTTTGATTTTGAGTAACTGTGGTATAAAAAACAATATAAAAATTATCAAAATCAAAACAAAGTCACAAACAACATGAAAATTAACGACAGAATTCAACAAAAGATTAAAAAGAGAGCAAATTATCTCAAGAAAATAGCAAGCCTTAAAAAATTAAGCGAACAATATCTTGAATTATGAAGTTTGAAATAAATATTTTAGTCAATACTTGCATACTAAAATAGAGTCAGGACTCAAAAAACACATGCCTTGCACAATCGACAAAAAAAAAAGACTACACTATAATAATTAGGCTAAAATAACACATGTAGTACACTACACTTTCATATATAAAATACATACACATCATTATTCAAATGAAGATATAAAAAAAATAATTTTAAAAAAAAGAAATAGACAAAAAAAACACATTAAAAGGGGAGCTCAATAGACAAACGAAAAGAGAGATGGAGACTTTACTCAGTACCTACTAAAGAGAAGGATTAAGAAAACAAACTTGAGATTTCAGAAGCCATTGAGCAGTGAGCAATAAGACATGAAGAGACCTAGATGAGGCTTTATAGTTTACGCCTTTACCTCTTTTAAAATTTAGAGATATTTTGAGTTTCATGACTTGCTCTCTGTTCTATAAGGAAGAATACATGATTATAGAAAAATAAATGGGTTTCCGTAGCTTCAAAACTTCAGCCTTTAGGAGTTAGGACTTGATGAGTGGTTGTAACACCTCGGAATCTACTAGGCTAAACCAGGGATAAGTGTGAGAGAAAGAGACAAGGAAGAGGGCAAGGGCAGCCCAACCTTCCCTATGCACTGCCACCTTCCCACAAGAGCCTTCACGGTTTGTGGTGGCCACCACGGATCGTGGTGCCACTCGTGGTGGTGAGGCAGTAGCTTCACCAAGCTGCCCAAACAAGAGACCCTCCCATGAGCCAGTAAACGGCTGCTCGTGAAGGCCTTGACGGGTCGTGGGAGGGGTCGTGAAGGTGTCTTAGGTTTATAGGGGTGAAGGGAAGGTAGTCTAACTACTGGTCCAAGACCACGAGGAGGATCACGGCTCGTTGTGAGGACCACGGCTCGTGGAGCCTCTCGTGGTGTTGGACAGTACACCGTTAAGTGAGGGTTAAATTGGGTCTTTCCGATTTTAATTAGAATAAAGATAGGTCATATTAGCAAAGCCTAGTACACCTATATAAGTGATTTTAACCCAGAAACTCACCCATTCAAGTCATTATTTCCAAGGCCCCAAAAGAAATCCTAAAGTTCTTCTCTCAAATATTTTTCTCTCTAGAACTCGAAGAAGAATAAAGAGTTCGAGCTAGGATCAAGGTCAAGTGTCCAATCCTCAAGAATTTTTGGGCTTTGTTATCAAGGTATGATAGCTTTTCATTAATGAACTCCTTCCATTCATGGAGTCCCCATGATTCCCCAATTTAAAGGATGAAATTCCCCAATTTGAGTAAGGGTTTCTTCAAATGTTGTTGGTATTGATGAATGTTGATACAATTGAGTGGATTATGATTTTTTATGCTTAAATCGATTAGATTCAATGTATTTAGGATTAAATTACATGTACCCATGCCTAACCCATGTCTACAAAGATGAAATTGATGCAAATGGGTTGTATGCCATGAAAGGAGAATTTGTGGGTTTAGATGTATTCAATCTAGGATTGATGAGATACATTAGACCTGAAGCTTATATGATGAATCATGATTATTAGTGCTTGAGATTAAGGCTATATGATGAAGTAGGATTAGAATTGCTTGAGATTCAAGCATATAGACATAGATTGTTGAGTGTAAAGCTTATATAATGATTTATGATTAGTATTTCTTTGAGATTGAAGCTTATGTGATGATTATGATATTGAATTGCTTTGAGCGTGAAACATATAGAATGACTAAGAGATATAGTTCTTTGAGAGCAAAGATTATGTTATGAATTGTTGATTATTGATGTAATTGTTGTGGAAGAGATGGTTCCCACATTAATTGCTTATGTTATGAATGTGAGAGACTTTCTCACATTGAATGATTCTAGGTTGAAAGGATTGCTCACCTAAAATGAATCTAGACTAAAGACTAAAATTGATGAGGCAAGAGGTGAATACTCATTACCTCTAGATGAGTTAGATATGAGGTGATTTCTTGGAGTGTAACAGGCGGCTACCCTTATTCCCTAATTTTTGACATGGATGCAAGTACCCATGATCTCTTATAGAAAGATGTGGAGGCGAATACCCATATCTTATGATGAAAGATGTGGAGGTGAATACCCGTATCTTATATTGAAAGATGTGGAGGCAAATACCCGCATCTTATAATGAAATGGTGTGGAGGCGAATACCCGTGTCATATGATAATTGGGCATAGAGGCGAATACCTATGATCCCATAAGATGGACATGGAGGCGAATACTCATGACCATATAAGCAAGGCAAGAGGCAACTACCCATTAGCCTTTAAGTAAGGCAAGAAGTGACTACCCATGAGCCTTTATGAAAAGGCAAGGAGGCGATTTCCTCATGTTTATAAAAGATAAGCTAAATATGAATATGATAGATAATGGGCTTGTAGAATGGCCCAAGGTGGCCTACTATGATGAGCGAGACTAGTGGAGGATTACCCATGTCTTAGTTAAGTATGCTTTGAGGTTAGTTATGAAGTATTGCTTTTATGTTATGATGATTTATGTGCATTGATCATACTTATGACTTATATTGTCTAACCCTTATGTTTATGTTGATGTTCATGCAAGCTATCATATTTAGTACATGTTTGTACTAACACATACTCTTGCCTACATTTCTTATCCAAATGTAAGATTCGGTGATATCAACTCTCATCCCCGCGGCTAGGTTCTTAGTAGAAGCAAGGATCGAAGATTGGTGAGTCCTCATAGCATTCGAGGATATAGCCACCATTTTCTTATGTTCTTTCCTTTTATATTTTGAACTATTGTATGGGCTGTTTCACAAAGATATTTATGTTTTAGATGGTTTGAGACAACGTGTATTAGACTTTCGCTTCAAATGATAGTTTGATGATTTACAGCTATGAAGGCTAAAGGATAAGGCAAGGATGTAAAATAATGACCAAAAATATTTATCTCAACAATTAGTTTCCTCAATGCCTAAAGAATGAATGAAATAATGACCAAAAATATAAAAAGAAGTGTAGACTATACACTGCTAATCGTCAAACAAGAAAGGCAGATCGCCTAATGCGTGTGCCTCTCCCAAATTGAAAGTACACAATACTTTCATTAATTGAGGCAAGTCGCCGAACTCCAAAAGGAAAGGCAACATGCCGAAAGAGAAGGGCAAACTTGTTGATCATCGCCGAAAGTGATAGTGCAATGAGAAAAATTGAAAGCATGAAAAGCGAATTATGGTGATACTCTGTGATACACCGAATGTGAAAGGTATACTCAAATGAGCTCGCCAACTGAGGTTCGAACACTTGAAGCCTAGAGTAAGAGAAAGACAACTTGGAGAGCAATCGACGATCCACCCATTGTGATCGGCGAGCCAGACTAATGTCACCCAATGAGTAGCATATTGAGTTTTATGCCATATTTTGGAAAACCATAAATAGCCCAAAGGAGAAAGAAAGAAAGATTTCATATAAGTGAGGAAAACTGGAAACATTTAGAAAAAGTTCTAAATATTTTAGAGAGAGAAAACTTTACCTTGTGAAGAACACTTTCTAGTTTTTGGGGTTTTTCAACTCTTTTCTTTAAATTGATAAATTGAAGTTGAATCCAAAATGGGCTTTCTTGTAATTGATTAATCTCATGTTATCCATGGTTGCTTTCATGAAAGGTATAATTTCTTTGCTTTTTGTGATGGGTGGCTAAAACCACAAGATCTAGGGTGCAATTATGGGGTTGGGTGTTGATTTGATGTAGTGGGTTGTCACGCCCCGAGCTACACCCAAGACGCGGACACGGGACCTAGGACCACAAGTGATCCCAAGCTAACCCTGCTGGCATGATCATGAGCATACTAAAGAAAATAAACTGATGCGGAAGCTAATTCATAATTAAATCTGAAAAGATGGGGAATACCCATATACTATAACTGAATATATCAAATCTGAGAGTTTAATACAAAAGAAATATCAAACTCAAATACTAAGCTGAATCTAACTATGTCTGAAATAAGCCTCTAAACTGACTAGAAATGTTGGGACAGGCCCCAGCTAAGTCTAGCAAAACTGAAACTAAAGGACTAAAATACTGAAAGAAACTCATGACTATTATCCCCGAAGAATGAGGACTCACCAACTGATTCTGCTGAACTGAAGATCGGGAATCGATCTAAGCGTGATCTGGATGCTGAGAACCTTAAACATACATCACGAGAAGATGTAGCGCACGTATGCGTCAGTACTTGAAAGGTACTGAGCATGCAGGATAGAGTAAAGCTGAAAGAACATATAACTGAACAAAGCAATAAAGCAATGAAATAATCTGAACATGATATAGATACTGAATACTGAGCTAACTGAATGCAATGACCAATTTATAACATGCTGACTGAATACTGAATGAACTATAAATGTGGTCAATGCAATAGAGTCTGACTGAACTGTGGGAGCTACTAATAACCGACATAAAACCACATGAGCTAAATGTGGAGTCCGATGTATACGCCTCATCGAGAGGACCCAATATACCCTGCCAGAGGTATAGAGGCATGCTGGCATGATCACTAAACTGATGTTGCCCACAGAGGGGACTTACACCTACGTGGCTCGTAGTTCTGGGACTATATGGGTACGCTGAAACCCTAGTCCAACTCGGTATTATGCTACTCCCAATAGATTAAGTGGTTAACACATTATGACTGAGTTTCTGTAAATACTGGATAGCTCGAAACTGAACATGCAAACTGAGAATGCAACAATTAATCTGATAATGATGCATTCATAAACTGAGGCATGTAAAACTGAATACTGAAATATCTGACCTAGCATGTGTAATTCAAGAACTAAAGAAATACATAGCTAGGGTTCTGAAATTCATGCGATAAACTGAGCAATAACGTGATAATCTGATTTGGAACATTTAAATAACTAATTCATGATGATCTGTTATAATTCTAGAAACCCTAGGTCTGTTCATAATCATTTAATCAAGAATCTGACTGAATTCTAGGGACCTAATGGGCGAAAGGAACCCACTAGTGAAATCCCACATACCTGGTGACGAATTCCACGGAGAAATCTTTCGATTTCGGGGCTGGAACTGATGGAACCTTGTTGTGTTCTTGAACTAGGGTTCTTGACCTTTTTCTCCTCTCTTGCTTCTAATTCTTCTAAGTTTGATTAATGATTTGACTTAGGTAAGTTCTAGTTATGTTTCTAGGCTTAAACTAATTAAAACCTCATAATTTAGGGTCTAAACGATGTATCATAAGGGTTAAACGAAATAGGAAAAGACCAAAAGACCCCTGAATTAACTGTTGTCGGAGTGACCGACGGTTTGGACCTACGGGCCGTAGGTCAATCTACGGTCCGTAGATTGGGTCCGTAGTTCGAGTCTGCCCGACAGGTCTTCACTAAAATGGGCATAACTTTTTACTCGGAGGTCAGAATTTAGCAAACTCGGTGGCGTTGGAAAGGTAATTCAATTATATATCTAAACAAAGGTCATGGGACACATAATTAATTTTGTGCTAAAAGTTATGACCATCTGAAGTTGACCCATCAGAATTTTCAGCTAACTGACTGCTATCCTTCGATCTACGGTCAGACCTACGGACCGTGGATCGAATGACGGTCCGTGCTGGTCGACCGTAGTTTGTGTCAGAGGCTGGTAAAAGAGGTCTTGATCCACGGACACAGACCACGGACCGTGGTCTGATCTACGGACCGTGGGTCCGTCCGTGGGTCGAGACTTAGCCAATTTTCTAAGCTGGTTTGGGGAGGGGTTGCAGTGGTGAACCACGGTCCACCAGCACGGGCCGTGGTCTGACCTACGGTCCGTGGATGGTGACCGTAAGTTGCACCTGCAACTTCTCAAAATCTGCACTTTTGTCTATTTTGAATACGGGGTGTTACATGGGTATTCTGTTGTGCTCTGATTTGTTGTTGTTCATACATGAATTTGGGCTGATTAGCATGGGGTTAATTTATGGGTTAATGTTGCAAACTTAATTTCTACTCCCGATCTCCTGTCGATGCTCGAAAGATATTAGTTGGAGTGGGTAGTTAGTCTGATACTAGAAATTTAGGTTTGATTGTATGTAACTTGCTTGAAAATAGCGGTTATGGGTTGGATCTATTTTCTCTATTTCTACATCGAAAGATAGTATAGAGTAAGGTATTGGGATGTTTAGTATAGCATATAGACGAGACCAAAAGAAGATTCTATGCGAGGATTCTATGAGATCGAAGGAGCATTAGTGTCATTGAAGATGACCCAACCTATTCATAAATGGTCATCACTATAGAGAAGCACAATTATCCCTATGTGACATTGATTTACGATCCCCGCACCCCTAGATTGCTTGTTACCTCTTGAATTTTCTGAAATTTTAGTTTAATTGTGAAAATTGATAACCAAATCCTTTTATTAAATTGGTGTAATCATCCACCCAATTGTTTTTACTACTACAAATAAATGAATTTACCATTCGAATTTCTTGATAGAATTTTACCATTCTCTATGGGATTCAACCCGACTCAGTTGGGATTTTTTATTGACGAAAATTGTTGTCTCCTTTAATTAATATTGAAGAGAACATTTGAGCGTCATCAGGACTAACAAAGCAATATAATGTATAATTATTCTTATATATTAGGGCAAAATATTAGATGAGCCTAATATACCTAAAATAAAAGTGTAAGTATAGGAAACTCGGTGGTGTTGGAAAGAGGACTCAAAGACCTTCAATTTGATACATCATGGGCCACCTAACTCTTTATGTGCTTAAAGTTATGGTCCTTTGAAGTTAAACCAAAACTAAAAACTGAAGTTTAACTTGTTTGGCTTTCCGAAGTATGAGATGTTACAAAGACTATGTTCACATGTAACATTCTTGAGCTCTGGCTCGCCTGAAAAATATATGTGAGAGTGCATGATATGCGTGAAACAAATTATAAGTTCAAAAATGGAGCTTCAATCTAATGACTTCCATTTGGGTTGTCACTATGTTGTGTGTCATTTAGGTCTAAAGGGTTTCAATTAGCTTGCGCTAATTGATTTAAAATTTCTTCAGTACCATCGATATCTTCTTCTTGTTGCTTGTTAGGTAGTTCCTCCTCAAAAGAATCCTTTTGATCCATTCTTATGTTGCTTTCATTGCATTCTTTGAAATATTTAATTTTTCAACTCCGTGTAAATCCACTTTATTTTATTTTTTATAAATGATTAGAGATAACAAAAATTTGTGGAATATAATAAATGTACTCAATGAAAAAATAATGTAAATGGGCATAAGTGTTGCTAAATTACCTTGCAACAATTAATGTTGTTCTCCATTAATGTACAATTACACTTATTCAATGGGCATATTCAGCAAGACTCCCACCTAAGTCTTCCTACATCAGTTTAAAAGGAGCTAAAAAGAATGCTTCGATATCATTGAAAAAATCGTCCTACCCTGTGTAGAAGCATTTTCTAAGGCAAACGGCTCCAAATAGCAATTCTATAACAATTTCTTCTCTAAGTCTAGACTAAGGTCAAGAATAACTGTAAAAAATTCATTACAAGGCATAAAACATCAACATAGCATGGTAGGCATCACAGGCAAGATAAAACATGCTTAATTTCCCTAAAAATACCGAAAATGAATGCTAAGAGAATAATTCTATCAACTAAACATGAACCATACTAAGAAACCTCTCAAAACTAGCTAAACATCATGTAAGTACATTGTCTAAGATCGGTAAGTTGTAGCCTACCTCGAAGCCGATCACACACACTTCAAGGTCTACTAAATTGGAGTTTTACCCTTCTGAATCGCCTCCGATCGCTGATACACTATCAAATTAAGGATCATTTAGTTAATACAGTTAAAACAGTACCCATATTGCAGATAATATCATGGACCTAAAATCGAGTAAAAATTGGTTTGTGGGTCGCGTGCACAACTATGAAACTAACTATAATGAGTCCCAACTTGCTCATGAAACTTGTGCCCAAAAATTACACAATCCTAGCCCAAATCGCACCAAAATAGCCCCATACAAGTTTAGAGCATCAAAATCACCATTAAAGAGGAGAAAAGGGGTTTATGGGACATGATATTAACAAGTCCACAATGCTATCCCAACAACTCTAACTTAAGACCCCCACAAATGTAAACAAATTGCACCAGAAATGGGCTCAAATGGATCAGCTCAAGTGATCGAGATGTTGCCTTTGGAATTTCGAGCAATGATGCTGAAATTCGTTGATCTCACTTATATACTACTGGTGACCTCCGTATATACAAGACTGAGGGCCGCGAACAGGGTGGTCAACTGGACTAGGTCTACATTGACCCTTCTTTGCGAACATAAGACCTTGTCCGCGATCATGTGGGTTGGGGTTGCCTATTCTTCGTGAACGTGGAGTCGAACCTGTGAATGCGGTTGAAGGGCCGCGAGCACAAAGCACAAAATTTGGTGCATCAAAAAAGGTTGCAACAACTCAAGTTAATTTGAAAATTATCCTGACGGGGAGATCGGCATTCCTTCGAAATCCATGCACACAAACGAACTTTCTACCCTACCAAATTCGATAATTTGGACTTAAAGGTGATGGCAAAACATTCATTGGAGGTCGTCTCGACGAAAAGTGGGTCCCACACTCAAAGTTCCATTTAGCCATTAAGCCACAAGGTAGGTCGAAATGAGTCTGGAAGCCTCGAGACCCAAATCAAAGGTCCACTTAGATCAAGCTCGACTTTTTGGAGCTAATAAGAAAAAGCAGAATTGCATTCTGAGGTCGATTACTTGAAGTATTGACCATAGTCAACCGTTCAAACTTCAAAAGTTCAAAAATAAAGAAACTTACTTAAAAAACAAAACGAAGGCCAGGTGACTGAACAACTAGTCCCAACAAGTAGAGATGGCAATGGGGCGGTGCAGGGTGGGGGTGGGGCGGGTTGAGCTTAACCCACAAAAATTTTAACCCTCTTCGCCCCTCCCTGCATAACAAAATTTTCATTTTCAACCCGCTCCACCCCATCCCGCATAAACTTTCCCCGCATGAACCCACCTCGCAAAACTTTTTTAATATTTTTTTCTAGTTAAGTTTGATACTAAAAATAAAATTCATAAAAATAAATTCTTTTTTTCATCAAGTTGTATTAATTTAATAGGATAGTGACTTAAAATATTATTTTTTCTAGGTCAATTGGAAAACATGTAAGAAATCGTATTATTTTTTATTGAACCAATTTCATTTACTATCTTGAATATTTTAGTAGATTTATAGAAATTATCTTAATAAACAATGTTCTATTACTCCTATAGAACATCAAAGACAAAATTAACTAATAAGCAACCTCCACAGCTAACCGAAGGATCTCAAATGGCCCAATATACCTGGGCTAAGCTTGCCCCGCCTCCCCAATCTCATCACGCCTTTCATGGGTGATACATGGAATAAATATCTAGCATCAACTAAAAACCTCAAAGGTATCCAGCAACCTATGATCCGAATAAATCTTATGCCTAATTTGAATTGCCTGAAGTCTATCCTGAATCACTCTCACCTTCTCCAAAGACTCCAAAATCAATTTTGTACCACGAGGGCTAGGCTCTGTAGACCTAAACGAACCAACCAAAGAGCGACAACACCTACTATATATGGCCTCAAACGGGCCATCTGAATGCTAGAATTGTAGTTGTTGTTATACACAAAGTCCACCAAAGGCAAGAACTGGTCCTAGTGACTTTCAAACTCTAAAACACAAGCCCACAACATATCCTTAAAAGTGTGGATAATACGTTCCGACCGACTATCAATATGCGGGTGGAAAGTTGTGTTGAGGTCAATACTAGTTCCTAACTCATCCTGAAAAGTCCTCCAAAAGCTAGAAGTGAACTGAGCACCCCGATCTGTTATTATGAAGATCGGCACACCATGAAGATTAACCACCTCAGGAATGTAGAAACATGCTAATCTCTTGACACTAATCAGAGAGGAAGTGTGATGACTTGGTCAATCGGTTACCGATGACCCAAATGATGTCAACACCTCAAAGGCAAACTTGCCACAAAGTTCATAGTGATGTGATCCCACTTCCACTCCATGATGGGTAATCTCTATAACTCACCACCAGGCCTCAAACGCTCAGCCTTCACTAACTGGAAACTCAGGCAATGGGACATATAGTCTATAATATCTCTCATTATGTCGGCCCACCGGTAATGTTGCCTTAAGTCACGATAGATCTTTGTAGTGCCAGATGAATAGAATACCCAGAATTGTGGGCCTCACGAAGTATCAATTGAATGAAACCCCTAACTCTGTGAACACAAGTATAGCCTACAAATCACAAAACCCTATCTGAATCCAAAGTAACCTGACCGATATCCCTACTAACACTAGATCTCAAAGTGCCACCGCGGCCTCATCCTCAAATTGCTGGCTATAGATCTGATCAAGTAAGGACGATTGAACTCCCACATAGGCTAAAACACGCCTAGAATATAAAATATCCAATTGAACCTTCTGATTAGCTAAGGACTGAATGTCTAATTCAGAAGGTCACTCCATAGTAGATAAGAAGGTTAGACTACCATAGTCACTGCCTTCCTACTCAACGCATCTGCTACTGTATTTATTGTTCCTGGATGGTAGAGAATAGAGATGTCATAGTCTTTCAGAAGCTCAATCAAGTGACGTTGCCTTAAATTTAGGTCTTTTTGTCTCATAATATACTGAGATAAGTGTAGATCTCACGACAAACTCTTTACAAGTAGTACATCCAGAACTTAAGGGCAAAAAGTACCACCGCTAACTCCAAGTCATCAGTGGGTTAGTTGCACTCATGGAGCCTAAGTTGCCTCGACACATAAGCAATAAACTGACCTTCTTATATCAAAACACAATCCAAAACAATGTCCGATGCATCACAATAGGCCGTCAAGCCATCGTCCTCAACTGGAAGAGTAAATACATGAGTGGTAGTCAGCAACTATTAAGCTTCCAAAAACTCAACTTACACTTCTCAGTCCAATCAAACGTAACATCTAGGTGAGTTAACCAGGTCAAAGGTGCAGCAATGGTGGAGAAACCCGCCACAAATCATTTGTAGTAGCCTACAAAACTGACAAAACTTCGAACATCAGTAACTGAATTGGGCCTAGCCCAATCACGAATAGCCTCAATTTTTACTGGATCTACCATGATGCCATCCTTGGACACCACGTGCCCCAAGAACGCTACAGAGTCTAGCCAAACTCACACTTTGGGAATTTGGCATAAAGTTGTTGATCACTCAAAGTATGGAGCACAACCCTCAGATGCTTCTCATGATCACTCCTGCTCTGCGAGTTTACTAGAATTTCATCTATGAACACAATGACGAACTAATAAATATACGACTTAACACCTGCATCATCAATTCCATGAAGGCGGTAGAGGCATTAGTCATCCCAAAAGACATCACTAGGTACTCATAGTGGCTACGAGTCTTAAATGCGGTCTTAGGGATGTTTGCTACCATAATCCTCAGTTGATGGTAAGTAGACCTCAAATCAATCTTTGAATACATTGTGGCACCCTGAAGCTGGTCAAATATATCATCAATCCTATGCATGGGCTAGCGGTTCTTCACTGTCACCTTATTCAACTGCCTATAATCAATACACATATGCATCATATCGTCTTTCTTTCTCACCAAGAGAACGAGAGCTCCCCTAGGTGATACACTAGGCCAGATGAATCCCTTACCTAATATATTCTGAAGCTGAATGTTGAGCTCTATAGGAGCCATCCAATATGTTAGAATAGAAATAGATCGAGTACCCAGCTCAAGCTCAATAGGAAAAGTAATATCATGGTCTAGGGGTAGGCTTGGTAGGTTGGTAGGGAATACATCTACAAAACCCTGGATGATTAGAAATACTCAAGTGGAGGGACTCCTTACTCACATCATGCATATAGGCCAAGTAAGACAAACATCTTCTAGACACTAGCCTTCGAGCTTTAATAAAAGAGATAACTTTATCGGTGTGTACCTAATAGAGCCCTGCCACACCATCGGGAGAAAACTAAGCATGTCTAAGGTAAAGGTCTTAGAGAAGTAATCTAAAACTACACGATAGGGGGCTTACCAGTTCATACAAATATTCACATCAAAATCAAGCATATCTAATAATATAAGGTCAACCTGGGTGTAACATCCCTGGATAGTAACCAAGCATGATAGAAACAACTGATCCACTATTCAAGGCTCACGCACGGTGGTCAACACATGCAACAGTGCTGCCATAAGGTCAGAAGTCATACCCATATGAGAAGCATAATACACAGACACATAATAATATTTAGAGGCTATAACAAATAAAACTTAGGCTGGCTGATGGCACAAAAGAATCATACTTGTGATCACATAATCTGATGCCTCAATCTCCGCCATCGCTGGAGCTACATAGAAATATCCATGTCCACCTCTGCCCTGGCAATCAGTCCTACCACCTAACGTACCTCCCTAGGAACCACCCCAAATGTCCTGTTGTCCACCGTGATGGTCCTGACTCTGACCTCGACCCCTAGCTGAAGGTGCTGCTAGTGGAGTTGGTAGAGCTGGACCAATCCACCTATGCATGGGAAAATCTTTGGACCAAAGAAAAACAAATGATAAAGTGACGGGTGAAAGTGAGGAATCAAATACAGAAAGTCAATCTGAGACAATGTCCTCAACTATTGATACTAAAAGGTAAAAAAAGATATGTTGTGTGCGACAATTTTACAGAAATTGTTACTTCTGAAGGTACAAGCATAATGTGATCATTTCTCTCATAAGTATTTTTTAAGACAAGAAATAGTATGTCTACTCTTCTTGATCATATATTGACGTGTCCCAAATATCCTTCTAGTGTTGATAAAAACTAGTTAAATATTGCCTTTAAAGTTATTCCAAGGAATAGTCAAGGTGAAGTAATTGTTGTCTCTTGAAAATTTAATCAAGAAGAGTGTAGAGAAGTTCTATATCATATGATAATAGTTGATGGAATTCCTTTTAGCTTTGTTGAGAAAGAAAGTTTAAGAGTTTATGAAAGTGGTGCAACCTCATTTTTGGATTCCATATTGTAGTAGTGTGACTAGGTATCGTTTTAGCCTTTTTAACGAAGAAAAACAAAAATTAAGGAAGTAATTTATGGAAACAAAACAGAGAATCTATATCCACACTGACACTTGGACTTATGTACAACGAATTAATTACATGTGTATCCACTACCCATTGAATTGACAGTGAATGTAATATGCATAAGAAAATACTTAATTTGTTAGGTGCTTACGTAACTGAAGGATAAATCAAATCTTCATTGTCACAGTTGATAACGTCAACTCAATCGATGTGATTGTAAATGAATTTTCTAAGCAATTGACTAAGATGTAAACTGATTTGATGAATGGTAATCACATTCAAGTGAGGTATATGGCGTACATTGTGAATCTTATCATCCAGGATAAGTTTAAAGAGAATTATTTATCTATTTAAGGTGTAGACATGTCGTGCAATATGTTAGAAGGTCTCCTGCAAGGTTTAAAAGGTTTCAAGAAAGTTGTGATGATGAACAACTCAATTGCAAAAATATTTATGCTCTACCTAATGTTAAGTAGAGCTATTGAATTTGAGAAAACATTTTCAAATTATGCTTCTCGCAAAATTGGCCTGAGATGTGACTTTGAGAATTCTTTTGTTAAAGTTGGGATCATTGCAAGTAAACTAGTGAGCAGCGATCAGGTGCACATGAACAGAATTACCAAATTTCTTAAATCGGTTTTCTCCTTACTTTGAGATGTCTGGATTAGTTTATGTGACATCAAATACTCATTTTCTTGAAATTTGTGCGATCGTTCTTTATTTGAATCAATTGATTGTTGTTGACATTGAATTTTGGACTGGCATTTTTAAATTTTTATTTTTTAAATAGTTCAAAATTTATTTTCTCCAACTTTATACAATTATTGATAATTATCCTTATTTTTCAAAATGTTATGATTTTTATTAGTTTATTTTGAATTTTGATTGATTTTAATTATTAATATTTTTTCACAGTGCGTAGAATATGAAATATTGTTTAATTTTTCTAAACCATCATTTTTCATTAAACTATATTCTTATATGCTATTAATTATACTTATTTGAGCACAATCTATCAATTCATTAAATACAACTAATGAATTACATATATAAATATTTAATTATCATATTGATGTTAGCACAATTTTAATAGTCAATAATTTTGATTGCTTTTATAATGCTTTACTTAATCATGAAGTAAATAATTGATGAATATTTTTAGGTTTTGGGGGGTGGGGGAAGGAATTTCTAAAAGGGAGAGTCCATAAAAAACTTTTCCTCTCCATGAATAGATCTCAACTCCACCATTGTCCTGTGAAACAACTCAAACCACCACTCGTCTTCTCTACTTACTGTTGGAGAAGACAACAAACAAGACACCACCAAACCACCAGAAAGCCTCCACTACCAACCACACTCTAGCTTTCTCCCTCACCATAACCTCTCACCAATAGAAGAACTCATAGGTGAGCTCAATGTTTTGGCAAAACACGATAACCAAATGAGCTTAAAGAACTTACCAGACCCAAAACCACTGCCTTACCCTCCTTTTCCCATCTCACGCTGCTATCCATGAGGAACTCCACCCTCTGATGAACCGGAGCACCAAACAACAACCAACAGTAGCTCCGCCAACAACAACACCGCCTGAAACGTAATCCCCATTGAATCCTCTTTGCCACTCCAGCGAACGGCAAACGAACAACCAAATCTGACCACCAAAACCCCTTCCCGTCCTCTTCACCACTTCGATGAACACAAAGGAATCCCCAGATCTCACAACAAAAACCCCATCCATCCTCTTCACCACTCCAGTGAACACAAACAAACCCCCAGATCTTACAACCAAAACCCCCACTCCGTCATCTTCTCCACTCCAATGGACGACAAACGAACCCCTAGATCTCACCACCAAAACCCTAGTCCGTCCTCTTCGCCACTTCAGTTAATGACAAACAAACCACTAGATCTCACTAGAAAATTTGTACTGCTCCACTTCATTGGTGCTCAAAACTGCAACCAGCAAGCTCAAGCTCAAGCTCGCGCAACAAACAAACAACCCTCTTACCCACTCCCCTTTTACGTTTTTTTTTTTCATTTTCAGGTTTTTTGGTCAACATCAACTAACAACAATGAACCAGGTCTACATTAACCCTCAATTTCTGATGAGATTTGCTACTCTGGCGTCATCAGTTTTGAAGTCTATTTAGACCTTTCCTCTGTTTTTTTTACTTTTTATTTGTGAGAATGTCTTTTGTTAGTTGACTAATTCAAAAGTTTATTGCTATTAGTGGAAGTACTTTTAAGAGTCTATTATGTTTCAAGTTAACTAGCTCTAGGAGTCCTAATTAGTTGATGTTAGTCATTAGCAGTTAATGGGTTAGTGCTAAATAGTGCCTTATTTTTTTCTCTCGGTTTGTTTGATTCTAAGTTCTATTTAATGACTTGTATCGTTGTTCTTGAAAAGCAATAGAAAATATCAGTTTCTCAGTGTTAACATCTTGTTCGAGTCTCATCTCTTTTGCCAACATCTTTGGCAGTGTTGTTTAATTTTAGTGAGGTTGTTGTTATTTTAATATAGTTTTAATCTACTCTTCAGATCTGGATAGAAAAGTTAAAACTCAACAAGTTATATTCTTTTTTTGTTAAGTTTGATTAAGTATTATTACATTTTTTTAGTGTTGATAAATTTAGTTTAGATGGTTGTTGTGGTGTTGGGCTTTCTCCAGTGATGGTGAACTTTTCCAAGCAACCTTTTTGTTCATTAAATAATGATTTATTATTAGTTTTGGTTATTTTGGATGGCAGTTCATGTTTTTTCCCACCTTTGTTAACCTACTTTGTTTGATTATTAATTTACCATTGTTAGTGATTGTTGTTAAGAACTATTTTTCATTAATTCTTTACTTCTCTATTTGATTTAAAGTATTACATAATAAATTTACTTTTAGTGATTATTGTTAAGAACTATTTTGCATTAATTCTTTACTTCTATGTGTACGTTTAAGTATTAGATAATAAATTTACTTCGGTTATCATTACATTTTTATCGCTTTTAGGTAATTCATATTTCAAATAACTTTGTCTTTTATACTTTTTAGTTAATTCTATTTAAGTTATATATAAAAATTAGCCAATGAAAAAACTTTCATCGATGGTTTTTGAGGCCTCCCTATTTTTGGAAAGACGAAAATTTTAATTTATACTCATATATATTATATGTTGAAATTGGCCGATGAAGAAATCATCGTTGATTTTCAAGGCTCTCGTATTTATAAGACGGGTTTTATTTTGTTTAACTATTATTTCTTTCTATTTATTTTATTCATATTAAATCATAAACAATATTTTTACTAAGTGTGTTTACAAGTACCTAGAGTTGCTTTCCAAGGAAGATATTCAAAAGACATTCGAATAGTATTTTTATGTATATATATTTTTAATGATAGGAAAACATTAGGTTGTTTTTCATATTATTATTTAATATATTATTTGTATATATTTTATGTTTCTTATATTTGTACTTTATTTTTATCTCCTTATCAATTTTTTTTAAAAATGAGTTTAGCCTGGACTCACAATTGTGAATTCTGAAGGGTGCTAATACTTCCCTTTAAAATAACTTGAACTCTTACAAAGAATATATTGGTTTTGTAAGCTATATTTTAATTATTTAATTGGTTTCCTAGTTATTTCCTAAAATTAGATGAGGAATCTTAAATCTTTTCTTAAGATTTTTTTAAATTTAATTTGATTGAAGTATTATCATTTTTTGAGTCTCATGACGTTGCACCTTATTTATAAAAATGAGGATGTAAACAATTGCAAGTGAAGATACTGATTTAAGTGATATCGCAACGAAGATGAAAGAAAATTTTGATAAGTATTGGGGTGATCCAACAAAAATAAAAAAGATAATTTTTATTTCATATTTTTTGGATCCTCGTTACAACCTTGAATCAGTTGGCTATGCACCCATAAAGATGTTTGAGGAAAATGATAATAATTCTAATGCACAACAATCCTTCTCTAGAAAATATGAAAAATGGATGATCCTAATCTTTCTCAATAGGTTTTTTTTTCATTTTATTTTACAGATATTCTCTAAGTCTTCAATTTTCTACATAATGGATTGTCGCAAAGAGGTAAAGAAAACCAAAAAAAATAAATCTTGGCTCATTGTTCTTGTTTGTATTGGCTTTTTTCTTGCTTATTTTATTTTCTTGAGAATTCAAAGTTGGGTAACAGTTTCTTGGGTCTTCCTGAAGTTCATCATATGATCTTTGCTTCTATATTTTGTATTTTACATGAAACAAGACTATCCAGTATCCCGTTTGCATAGTTTTAAATAGGGGTGTTCAAGGTTTGGATAAAAGCCGATTCAATTCGAAAAATCAAACCGAACCGATATAATAAAACCAATTTTATTTGAGTTTGGTTTGGTGGTTTTAGATTTTTGAAAACCGATAGTAGTTGGTTTGGTTATGGTTTTATTCAAAAAAATCGAAGAAATAACCGAACCAATGAATTATATACATATATTTTATTAATATACTTACTCAATATATTATTTTTTATAAACAATTTTAAATATCTTATATATATTCTCATTAAAATTTCATTATAATTTACTTATTAAAAGCAAAAATGCCCAAGATGAAAACATTTATCTTAAATATTTCATATATATAAGTGTCTATGACAATTCTTTGTGGGACTGAAAATGTTATTGACTCTTCCTTCTAGGCCAATACAGTGAATTTTAAAGCTTTATTGATAGTAAATTTGGTGATCAAAAATTCAGTAATTTAAGTCATTCTAGCTATTTTTCGTTTTGAATGGATTGTTGTCATTTTTTCACATTTTGAATGAACTGTTTCTTTTATTTTTGTATATGGTTAATAAACGAATAATCAAACCAAATCAAACCGAAATCGATAACCACCAAACCGATAAATGTATATTATATTTGGTTTAGTTTGGTTTTGATAATTTTAAAACCGATTAAGTTATTTTGGTTTTGGTTTTGACCAATAACCGATCCAAACCGACCTGTGAACACCCCTAGTTTTAAGTTTAACTAGATATTATTATTTTTTACGAGTAGATTGAGGGTGGGGTTCTAAATTGTCTTTTTTCATTATTTTTAGATATCCTTTTAGGAGTATTAAGTATATGAATATGTAGTTTGAGCTTCTTGTTCAGGTTTTGAATTTTCTTTGTTCATTAATTTTAGATATCCTTTTAGGAGTATTAAGTATATGAATATGTAGTTTGAGCTCCTCCTCCTCCTCCTCCCCCTCCTCCTTCCACCCCCCCCCCCCCCCGTCCTCCTCCTCCCCTTCCTCCCCCTTCTCCCTCCTCCTCCTCCCCCTCCCCTTCCTCCCCCTTCTCCCTCCTCCTCCTCCCCCTCCCCTTCCTCCCCTTCTCCTCCTTCTCCTCCTCCAATTATATAAAAATGAAATGAATTTTGATTTTTGATTAAACAAAGAGAGGAACAAAGTAGAAGGAGAATGATATAGATGGTGCATGGTATATATAACTGTATTTCCTTTGTAACTTAGAAGATAAGTCAAGAAAGACAATATAGTGACTTAATGTTGTAATTAGGGGTGTTCACGGGTCGGTTTGGATAGGTTATTGGTCAAAATCAAAATCAAAATAAATTAATCGGCTTTGAAATTATCAAAACCAAACCAAACAAAATATAATATACATTTATTGGTTTGGTGGTTATCGGTTTCGGTTTGGTTTGGTTCGGTTATTCTGTTACTAACCATATAAAAAAATAAAAGAAACAAATCATTCAAAATGTGAAAAAATGACAACAATCCATTCAAAACGAAAAATAGTTAGAATGACTTTGATTACTGAACTTTTGATCACTATATTTACTATCAATAAAGCTTTAAATTCACTATATTGGCCTAGAAGGAAGAGACAATAACATTATTAATCCCACAAAGAATTGTCATTGACACTCATATACATGAAATCAATAAGATAAATGTTTTCATCTTGGGCATTTTTGCTTTCAATAAGTAAATTATAATGAAATTTTAATCAATATACATATATATAAGATCTTTAAATTTTCTTATAAAATAATATATTAAGTATGTATATTACTCAAATATATGTATATAATTCATCGGTTCGATTCTGTTATTTTTTTGGTTTTTCGGAATAAAACAATAATCAAACCAAATACTATCGCTTTTTAGAAATCTAAGACCAAACCAAACTCAAATAAAAATTGTTTTATTTTATCGATTTGGTTCGATTTTTCTGCTTGGATCGGTTTTATTTAAACCGTGACCACCCCTAGTTGTAATAATAGGATATTGAAGATATGTACCTTAAAAATATACAACAATTTATTGAGTTATTGACAAAGATGCTTCCACTGGACATTGAAAATGGGTCAATCCATTGAAAATCAGAATCAATTACTCGTAGTCAAGTAAGTACCCTAGGTAAAGGACTTTTAGATTCACTCATGAAAGATCTAAAGAAATATAGAGCTGTCACTGGAGGTGTGGATGCTAGAATAGAAGTATATAAATATTTTGGTGAATAAACTGAGGATGGCACTAAAGATTTTAACATCCCACTTTGGTGGAAAATGCCCAAAGTTAGATTTACAATTAAAGCTTAAATGACTTGTGATATATTAGTTGTTCCGTTTTCAAGTGTCGCATCTAAATCTGTATTTAGTATGGGAGGCCATATTCTTGATTTTGTTTAGGATTTCATTGTTCCAAAATTGGTACATGTTTTAGTTTGTCTTCAAGATTGGCTACGAAGTGAATAATTCAAGTAACTTATTAGTGTTGAAGAAGATCTGGATAATCTCCAGAAAATTGAAAAAAGTAATAGTACATTTATTATATTTATTGTATATTGTTTTTGAAAATAATTTGTATTTGTTGTACATTTTGGGTCTCTTCAAATTTAGCTAGCACGGGAAAAGATCCTATTGTATTGGATAACTAAGAAGTTTCTGGGTTATGCAAAAAGTCTGTTAAAGAAATGTAGGAGCAATTTAATGGCCACAAAATGACGCAAATGTCAAAAGGAGATACTGAAGATTTCTAAGCTTTTAGATTACCATGGTATGGATTATGAACAGGGAATAACAATGGTATGATTCTAACTTATATAACACATGAATTGATAGAGGCTAATACATATAGTGGTTAAGGTAGATATATCTCACATTGAGAAGGATGGGAAACAAACTTGGATAGATCATATTGTTCTTGCTGACAAATTTTGAACTAAACCTTTATAAAGGGTAGTTAATAGATACGAACCAAAGAAGTAATTGACAAAAGTTTATATGATAACTTAAATTTAAAATTGTTAGTGAATTTATACAATTCAACATTCAGAGAAATGATTAAAATGCAATCTTGAAGCTAAGTAGAAAAAGTCGCAACATCCTTTTATTTGTTTCATTATTATTTTATCTTCCTTTTCTATTACGACCAACATTCTTTTCTTTTGTTTTGATACTAGATCTTTTTTTTACCGAAAGATTCATATTTGAATCTTCTTTAGTTGATAGATTCCAATTAAATTCAACTTCAACTAGTGAGAGCTTGTTAATACACTGTAGAGTGGAAGAAAACATGACGAGATAATCAAAATAAGATTCACAATTTATTTTATTTGTAAAATACATATTCACAAAAAGTAAACAAGAACAAAAACTATTATCGGACGATACTAGAAATTTGTTGAAATTATATGATATTATAAAGTAGGATAGACATAAGGTTTATATGAATTACCTTATAGAGGCATCGATAGAATGAAATTTTATGCTGCTCGCAATTCCTTGCATGATATGTTAATTTTCATCATTTTCATATCTTGTCAAAAGATTTGAACCATAATTAACTATAATTTCATTTAAAATATGATTTTTATTATTCAAAAGGCTATCTTCACATATATCACGCAATATCAACCAAGTTACATGTGAACATAGTCTTACGGATAATACTGATCATAATTTAGATGACAATATTGTCAATTTTGGCTCAAATTTTTTGACAAGATATGAAAATGATATAAATTATCGTATCACGTAAGGAATATCAAGAAGAATAAATTTTGTTCCATCGATAATCTCTATAAGAAAATTCATATAAACATTATGTCTATCTTACCTTAGAACATCAGATATTTTTCATGTAACACCTCAAAAACCAAACCCAGAAAAAATTGCAGAAAATTATCTCAACCAGTGAACCACGGAAGGGATCACGGACCGTGATAGGGTCCATTGTCCGTTGACCTCCTAGTGGTCATGACTTGGACTCCACCAGGATGTGACCCTTCACGGGTTGTGGTCTTGATGATGGGCCGTGGTGGCCCTCATGGAGGATAACCAGTAGGCCCCCATGCCTAGCCCTTAGACACCCTCGCCCAAGTAAGGACCACGGGGACCTTTACGGTCTATGGTCCTTCACACGAGCCATGTGAAGGTCTGTGATGTTAGACCCTCAGACCATGGGAACCTTCACGGTCCGTGGTCCTTCACACAGTCTCTAAGAGTGGCCGTGGTCGGCTCCATCAGCAGTTTAAGTCAGGGATCTTTTAGTCTTTTCCTTTTATGTTGGATCCCTAAACTACGTCGTTTTAACCCTAAACTACGTGGTTTTGACATGTTTTAGCCAAGAAACATAACTAGAACTTACCTAAGTCAAATCATTCAATAAAACGTAGAAATTTTAGAAGCATAAGAAGAGAAAGAGGCGAGCAACCCTAATTCAAGAACATAGCAAGGTTCCATCAGTTCCAGCCCCAAAACCAAAAGATTTCTCCGTGAATTTCATCACCAGGTATGTGGGATTTCACTAGTGGGTTTCGTTCACCCATTAGGTCCCTAGTTTTCATTCAAATTATTGATTCCCTCAATATTATCTAGACCTAAGGTTTCTTGAATGTTACAATTGTTGGGTTTTTAGCTGTTAGAATGATCCAAATGAGATTACTCAGTTTATTGCATGAATTTCAGAACCCTAGCTAAGTAGTTCTTCAGTTCTTGAATTGCACATGCTAGGCTAGATATTTCAATTTTTTCAGATATACATGCCTCAGTTTTGAATGTGTCATTATATGTTTATTAATGTCCATTCTCAGTTTGCTTCTCATTTTGAGCTATCTAGTATATCACAGAAATTCAGTCATAATGTGTTAATCACTTAATCTATTGGGAGTAGCATAATACTAAGTTGGACTAGGGTCAGCTACACCTATAGTCCCAGATCTACGAGCCACGTAGGTTGTAAGTCCCCTCTGTGGGCATCGTTTAATGATCACGCCAGCATGCCTTTATACCTTTGGCCGGGTAAATTAGGTTTTCTCGATAGGGCGTATACATTGAACTCCATACTTAGCTTATGTAGTTTTATTATCGGTTATTAGTAGCTCCCACAGTTCACTCAGATCCCATTTCAGTATAGTTAGTATGCAGTCTTAGCATGTTATAAATTGGTCATTGCATTCAGTTAGCTCAGCATTCAGTATCTATATCATGTTCATGTTGTACTCTTGCTTTATTGCTTATTCAGTTATATGATTATTTCAGCTTTAATTTGTCCTGCATGCTCAGTACCCTTCAAGTACTAACACATATGCTGCACTACATCTTCTTGTGATGAAGGTTCAGGTTCCCAGCAGTTAGATCACGCATAGATCGGTTCCCGATCTTCAGTTCAGCAGCATCAGTGGTGAGTCCTTATTCTTCGAGGACTAGTGACATGTTTATCTTTATCACTTTTAGCTTTAGTTTCAGTGTTGCTAGATCTAGTTATGGCATGTCCTAACATTTCTAGTCAGTTTAGAGGCTTATTTCAGACATACTTAGTTTCATCTTTAGTCACAGAGTTTGTTTTCTTTATTGGATTCAAACTCTCAGTTTCTTATATTTATATAGTATATGGGTATTCCCATCATTTTAGACCTCTGTATGATTTAGCATCCGCACAATTTTAATTGCTCAATTTATCTTTAGTATGCTTATGATTTTGCTAGCAGGGTTAGCTTGGGGTCGTTCGTGATCCTAGGTCCCGTGTCCGCGTCCAGGGGGTAACCTCGGGGTGTGACAAATTTTGTATAAGAGCATTATGTTTAAGTGGCCTAGGATGTCTAAAAAGTCGCACTAAGTAGAGTCTTTTTCATAGGTGTGAAATGCACCACATCTAATGAGAAGGAGGCTACAAGGTGTTTTAGAAAAAAAAAACTTCATTTTCTTGTTACTCTTATCGTGCATGAGGTAGGATCAAACTTCTCATTCTAAATCCTTCGTTATACATTTCAAATCATGACTGCTCATAGAGCAAACGCCAGGAATGCAAATGCCAGGAACACAAACGCAGCTCCTCCAGTCCTAGATCAAGAAGTTTCGAATGCAGAGTTCGGAATGCAAACGCAGCTTTCGCAAAGTTTTAAATGTAAATGTTGGGTCAGCTGCAGCTAGAGTGCGGGATTTTGTGAGCATGAATTCGCCAAAATTCTTAGGATCACACGTTGATGAGGATCCCCAAAACTTCATTCATTAGGTCAAGAAGATCTTTATAGTGATGCAAGTAACTGGGAATGATCGGATTGCGTTAGCATCGTATCAACTTAAGGATGTAGCTCATAGTTGGTATACTCAGTGGAAGGAGAACATGGGTACATATGCAGCTCGTATTACTTGGAATTGCTTTAGTGAGACCTTTCTGGACAGGTTTTTCCCAAAAGAGCTAAGGGAGGCGAAAGCTCAGGAATTTATGAACTTAAGGCAAGGTAACATGACACTCCAAGAGTATGGGCTCAAGTTTACCCAAATCTCCAGGTATGCTTCTCATATGGTCGCTGATTCTAGGGATCAGATGAATAAGTTTCTATATAGAGTGTCGAACTTAGTGAAAACAGAGTGCAGGAATGCTATGTTGCTGGAAAATATTAACATCTCTAGGCTCATGACTCATGCTTAGCAGGTTGAGGGTGATAAGCTTAGGGAACAGGCTAAGGAGAGTAAGAAAGCTAGGACAGGAAACTATGACTATTCTCAATAGAAATCGGGTGGTGGAATCGCTCGCAGTTTCAGTAGAAGTCTTCAACTCCATCACCTTCATCAGCTAGTGTTCCATCCTCTAAGTTCCGCAATGATCAGAAAGGTAGGGCATCAAGCTCTAAGACTCAAGGTAGTGTTTTAGGCACCAGAACCTACCCAACTTGTCCGAAATGTAGTAAGAACCATCCGGGAAAGTGTCTTGCAAGAAGGGAAGGATGTTTTGGGTGTGGTTAGTCTAGTCACAGGTTGAAGTATTGTCCTTCTAGACGGAGTCAATGAGGTAATAATGTTAGAGCTCAGTCCATAACTTCAGCAGCACCAGCAGGTCGCCCGACTCAGCAAGGTAACACATTTGGTACAGGTGTTGGTCAGCGCCAAAGTAGGTTGTATGCTCTCCAGGCTCACCAGGATCAGGAAGATTCTCCCGATGTAGTCACCGGTACGTTACAAGTCTTTGACCTTGATGTTTGTGCATTGTTAGATCTAGGGGCTACTTTGTCTTTTGTAACTCCCTACATGCAGTCAAATTCGATGTTAGTCCAGAAACTCTCTCAGAACCGTTCTCAGTCTCCACTCCAGTCGGTGACCCAGTTATAGCTAGACGGGTTTACATAAATTGCCCTGTCACAGTCTCTCAGAAAGTCACCTCAGCAGATCTCGTAGAGTTAGAAATGGTAGACTTTGTTATCATTCTAGGCATGGATTGGTTGCATTCCTATTATGCCTCAATCGATTGTAGAACCAGGATTGTTCGTTTTCAGTTTCTAGATGAACCAATTTTAGAATGGAAAGGTAGCAACTTAGCGCATATGGATCGATTCATTTCTTACCTTAAGGCCAGAAGGATGATTTCTAAGGGTTATCTCTATCATCTAGTTCAGGTTAAGGATTCAAGCTCCGAAACCCCAACTCTTGAGTCAGTTCCAATAGTCAATGATTTTCCTGAAGATCTTCCCAGAGTTCCACCCGAAAGGGAAATTGACTTTGGAATTGATCTCCTTCTAGATACCCAGCCTATTTCTATTTCTCCTTACAGTATGGCTCCATCTGAGCTTAAGGAATTGAAAGAAAAGTTGAAAGACCTTCTAGATAAGGGTTTCATCAAACCTAGTATTTCTCCATGGGGTGCACCAGTGTTGTTCGTGAAGAAGAAAGATGGTTCTTTCAGAATGTGCATTGACTATAGGAAGTTGAACAAGGTCACAATCAAGAATAAGTATCCCATCCCTAGGATTGATGAATTTTCTGACCAACTTCTGGGTGCTAGTCATTTCTCAAAGATAGACCTCAGATCTGATGAGATAGTAACATTCCGAAGACAGCCTTCAGAACTCAGTATGGTCATTATGATTTTGTAGTTATGTCATTTGGACTAACCAATGCTCCTGCAGCTTTCATGGATTTAATGAACAAAGTGTTCAAGCAATACTTGGACTTGGTCGTTATCGCCTTTATTGATGATATCCTCATCTACTCTAGGAATGAGGAAGAACATGCAAGTCATTTGAGGGTTGTCCTGTAAAGTCTCAAATATCGCCAATTATTTGCTAAGTTCAGTAAGTGTGAATTTTGGTTACAATCAATTGTTTTTCTTGGGCATATAGTGTCTAGTGAAGGAATCATGTAACACTTCGGAAAATGATAAGTTAAACTAGAGCCTAAACATGAGGATGAACATCTTGAATGAGAGTTATATGAGTTAAGGCCACGAGGCAAGTGTCATGGCCAAGGGACCAAGCAAAAGCCAAAGGACAAAGCTGCCCCTAGCCTTTAGCTACTGCCTCACCCTTCACGAGAAGGACCAAGAGTCATGGTCCTCACCACGGCTTGTGAAGGTGGGTGTGGTCTTTCCTTGGCCATGAAAGTTTGGCCACCACTTTTCCTAGCTACTGCCTCAAACTTCACGACCCTTACCACGGTCCGTGGTCATGACCACGACCATGGGAGGTGCTCGTCGAGTTTCCCTAGGAAAGAGAGCAAAGATCCCAAGTGGTAAGGCTACTGCCTTAGGGACCATGACTAGTGGTCTTCACAACGGCTTGTGGAGCCCCTCGTGGTGATGCATTGGTGGTGCAAGCCTTGTGCCACCTTGGAGGGGCTATTTCCTCAACCCTCCACGTGTATGACCACGTGTCGTAGTCCACTTCACGATTTGTGAAAGGGCCTGTGGAGATGACTTGGGCTTATGAGCAAAATTCCCCAAACACAAACCCACTGTCACAATCTTCACGAGAGGGCCCACAAGTCATGGTCCTCACCACGGCTCGTGAAGAAGGGTGTGGCACCTGGGCATGTGTTTTTAATGAGTGTCATTTAAGTTTTTAAATTTTTAAGTCCAATTAAAGTGGGTGTGTTTTGGGTATTTCGGGGGTAAAATATATATTGGTTTTATGTCAAAATTAACAAGACTTACTCATCAATTCACAACACCCAAATATTTCCCCAAATTCCTTTTCTCTCCAATATTTCTCTTTATAGTCCCTCCATTGAATAACACCAAGAACTTGAAGAATAAAGGCTCAAGAATCAATCTTCTCAACTCAAATTCATGGGCAAAGCTTCAATTAAGGTATGGGGGCCTTGATTCATGGAACACTTTTCTCCAAGAAGCCCTTCAACTATAATTTCGAAATTCGAGATATTGTTCAAGAACTAGGATTTTCATTCTAGACATGGGTTCTTTCTAAAATCGATTTTATTATGTTAAATGCATTATATTAAGGATGATTTGATGTTTAATGGTGGTTTTTATTGTAAAATTCCCCATGAACCCATGAACTACCCCGTGACCCCAATTTCATGAATTGTGATGGGTGTAGTGATACAAGATAATTACTATGAATTGTTCCTATGTTAATCTAGTTATTGAATCTTGTTTTATTCATGCTTAAAGTAGAATTTGTAAGTGTGATTGTGAGACTTTGTTTATGACCCTTGAAGGGGGTAAATTGTGAAGGTTTGTTCATGATTGATGATAGTTGTATGTGAACTTACAATTCATTTGAAAGGTAAAGATCTTATCACCATGGTGTCAATTGAGGTATTGTTGAAAGGTCAATTCTACCCTTACCCTTTACATATATTCATGTATGACTTGTCTAAGATGGTCATAACATTGTTGTGTTGATTGAAAGGCTATTTCTCATGAAAACACTATAAATGTAATGTGAAAGTTCTACTCACATGTTAATGGCGATTCTAAGGTTGAAAGTACATTCTCACCTTTAATAAATCTATGAGCTATTTTGATGAATTGTATTGAATGAAGGGTAGAGAGTTCCTTCACACATGTAAATGAAATTCAATACTAGTTATGTATAATTTGGTAAATAATGCTTAGCACTGAGTGGATATGGAAAATGAGGTAAAGGCCTTTCCGTCAATGCAATAGGTTGGGTCATTTAAGTGAACTCATTAGATGGAAGCTCCTCCGCCAATGCAATTGGTCGGGTCTCTAGAAGAAATCTCCCTATCCCATAACTATGTGCCAACATAGGACTTTAGCTAGTGGATCCAACTTATAGCTATACATTTAGTTCTACCTTAGGCAAATAGGACACCTTCTTTCGGGTTACACGTCACCGGATTCCATGCAGCTCACATGGTCTATGTCTGTTATGGCTATTATTCCCTATATGACAAGATAATGAATGAGACACGAACTAAACTATGACTTCTTGGTGAGTATACTTAGTAGGAGTGGGGGTATGGGACTTCACTTCTACATTGCACAAGTAGACTTAGTAGGATTTATGGGATGGTTCCTTTATGATATGATGAGATATGAATGTATGCATGTATATTGAATGGATAGTTGATATGAATGACTTTCCTTACGTTCAAGTAATGTACATGACTAGTTCCTTACTTATGACTATTGATTATGATGAGGTCTAAAGATGATATGTATGACTAAGGTAGCTTCAAAGAAGTACTTAGTATAGTTGGTATTATGGGATGCCAACCATACATTGCACAAGTGTTCCTTAGGGGTTGCTAAGGTGATGACTTTAATATGTTATTGGTATAAATGTGATCTTGGCTTGTGTTTGACATTGAAGATTCATGTTGATTTCTAAACTTCACAAATGCATACTTTTCAAATAAAATGTCCTTTTTATCATATTTCAAGGATTTTATGTATGTTTCCATACCTAGAACTTTATGTGCTAACCCCTTTCTTCTACATTTTGATAAGTGTAGGTTTCGGCTAGGTGACATACACTCTCTTTCTTGAAGAAGACTTGGATTGCTTATTACCAAGTTGTGGTGAGTCCTCAAGTTCGAGGACGGATTAGTCATTTTTTAGTTTCTATTGTAGTTCTTATATTGAGACGTTTATTGATGTAAAGGGTTAAGCCCCAAACTTTTTATTCCTATGTTTAGATAGTAAATGAGACATTCTAGATTCTTATGGTTTTCTTTTATGAAAAGTGAAGTTAGACTTTGATTGTAAAAGTTTTAAATTTTTCCGCATTATTTCTATGTCTTATGATGCTAGAGGCTTGTATGAGACCCCTTCAGGGTCGAGTACGCCGTGTCGCATCCGGGGTCTAGACTCGGGTCATGACAAACTTGGTATGAGAGCATAAGGTTTTGGGAACAATATTTAGGTTGATGTCTCATGAACCACGTCTAGTAGAGTCTTGTTCATGAGTGTGAAACGCGCCACACTTATGAATGAGAGGCTAAAAGATGTTTAGGAAATTTTTATTTTTCCATTACTCTTTAGTCGTGCTTGGAGTCTTAACTAAATGATGTCCTTTCTCCTAATCCTTTTTTGTGATTATAGGAAATTAATACAAGAAGGGCTGATGCTAGGAAGGCAGTAGAGGAGAATGTAAATGAGAAGGTTCCCCCCCCCCCCAAGCTCCTCAATACCCTCAAGTTCCTAATGATAAAGGGGCTATGACTAATGTGGAGATAAGGGCAGCTCTCCAAACTTTGACTCAACTCATGACGGTTCAAACTCAAGTTGTCACCACTCAAGCCCAAGCCATAACGGCCCAAGCCAACTGAGAAGTTGGGCCCTGGGTACAGCCCAATGTGAGTACCATGGCCTCACGGTTGAGCGAATTTACTAGGATGAACCCTCCTATCTTCTTGGGTTCCAAAATGAATTAATACCCACAAGAGTTTTTAGAAGAGGTCTACAAAATAGTGGAGGCTTTGGGGGTCACTTCTATTGAGAAAGTCGAATTAGCTGGGTATCAATTGAAAGATGTGGCTGAAGTATGGTATACTCAATGGAAGGATAATAGACCTTTAAGGGCAGGTCCCATAAGTTGGGAGGTATTCAAGAAAGCATTCCTTGATAGGTTCTTTCCAAGGGAAAAGAGGGAAGCAAAGGTGGAGGAATTTATCAAGCTTCGTCAAGGAGGTATGAGTGTCCAAGAATACACTTTGAAATTCACTAAGTTGTCCAAAAATGCCCCATCTTTGGTGTCCAACCCAAGGGATGAGATGAGTCACTTTGTAACGGGTGTGTCCGATTCCATTAAGGAAGAATGTTGTGCGGCAATGCTCCATGACAACATGGATATCTCAAGGTTGATGGTATATGCTCAACAAGTTTAGGGGTCAAGGCTTAGGAAGAAGAATAGAGAGGTGAAGAGGTCAAGGCCCGATAATGGAAATTCTTCTAAGGGTAGGTTTGAAGGTCAAAGTGGACCAAGGTTCAAGAAGAGGTTCTCCAATCAAAGTTCATCCAATGCTCCAAAGACCAACAAAGATAGGGTGTCTAGCCCTAAGCCTCAAGGAGGCAATAGGGGTGGATCTTCCATGGAGAGGCCTACGTGTGCAGAGTATGGTAAGAAGCATAAGGGAAAATGTCTTGCCGGTATGGGTATGTGCTATATGGATGTGGAAAAAGTGGGCACCAATTGAAAGATTGTCCAACCAGTGCGGCCAAGGGGTGAAAGGCCAATCAAGCTCCTCCAAGTGGTTCTAATGTCGATGCTCCCAAGAAGAATCACTTTTATGCCCTCCAATCTAGAAGTAATCAAAGAGGGGTCCCCTGACGTTGTTACCAGTATGTTTCAAGTATTTTCAATTGATGTTTATGCATTATTAGACCCCGGTGCCACTTTATCTTTTGTTACCCTTTTTGTGGCTATGAAATTTGAAGTGCCTCCCGAATAGTTAAAAGAACCTTTTTCCGTGTTTACCCCGGTAGGTGATTCGGTTGTAGGTAAAAGAGTGTATAGGAGATGTCCTATCTCTTTCTCTCATAGAGTCACTTTGGTTGATTTGATAGAATTAGATATGTTGGACTTTAATGTCATCTTGGGGATGGATTGTCTTCATGCGTGTTTTGCTTCCATTGATTGTAGAACTCGGGTAGTGAAGTTTCAATTTCCAAACAAGCCGGTTTTAGAATGGAAAGGGGGAAATTCAATCCATGGAGGTCGATTCATTTCATGTCTAAAAGCTAATGAAATGATTTCTAAGGGGTGTATCTATCATTTTGTTAGGGTTATGGACTTTGAGTCTGAGACTCTTTCTTTAGAGTCGGTCCCCGTAGTGAGAGAATTTTCGGAAGTCTTTCCTGATGACTTGCCCGAAATTCTTCTCGAACGGAAAATAGACTTTGGCATTGATCTTTTGTTTGATACTCAACCCATATCAATTCCCCCTTACCGGATGGCTGCAGCTGAATTAAAAGAATTGAAGGCACAACTCAAGGATTTGCTAAACAAGGGTTTTATTCAACCAAGCATATCTTCATGGGGTGCTCTGATATTATTTGTGAAATGAAAGATGGGTCCCTTAGGATGTGGATTGATTACCGCCAATTGAACAAGGTCATTATAAAGAATAAGTACCCTCTCCCTAGAATTGATGATGTGTTTTACCAAATCCAAGGGGCGAGTTACTTTTTGAAGATTGACCTAAGGTCGGGCTACCACCAACTTAGGGTGAGAGAGGTTGACATTCCTAAGATAGACTTTCATACAGGGTATGGTCACTACGAATTCCTAGTCATGTCTTTTGGTCTAATAAATGCCTCAGCGGCATTTATGGACCTAATGAATAGGGTGTTTAGGAATATCTTGATTCGTTTGTGATTATTTTTATTGACGATATTTTGATCTATTCAAGGAGTGAGGGTGATCATACGAAGCATTTGAGGATAGTATTGCAAGTCCTTAAAGACCACCAATTATATGCTAAGTTTAGTAAGTGTGAGTTTTGGCTAAGGTCGGTTACTTTTCTTGGACATATTGTGTCGGACAAGGGTATTGAGGTTGATCCTAAGAAGACGGATGCACTCAAGAGTTGGCCTAGACCTTTATCTCCTATCAATATTCAAAGCTTTTTTGGGTTTGGCCAGTTATTATCGGAGATTTGTTGAGGGATTTTCCTCTATCGCTTCTCCATTGATGGCCTTAACTCAAAAGAAGGCTAAATTTGTGTGGTTGGAGGCTGCTGAGAAAAGCATCCAAGAATTGAAAGAAAGGCTTAGCTCCGCTCTGGTGTTGACGTTACCGAAGGGTACCGATGGGTTGTGGTATATTGTGACACTTCTTGAGTGGGTTTAGGATGTGTCCTCATGTAACAGGGTAAAGTGATCGCTTATGCTTCAAGGCAACTGAAGGTCCATGAGAAGAATTACCCGACTCATGACCTTGAATTAGCGGCGGTTGTATTTGCTTTGAAAATATGGAGACATTACTTATATGGGGTCTATATAGATGTGTTTACCGACCACAAGAGTCTTTGATATGTGTTTAGCAAAAAAGATTTGAATCTCCGACAAACAAGGTGGTTAGAAATTTTGAAAGATTATGATATGAGTGTCCTTTACCACCCCGACAAAGCTAATGTAGTTGCGGATGCCCTAAGTAGATTGTCCATGAGTAGTATGGCTTATGTAGATGAATAGAATAAGAAATTCGTTTGTGATGTAGATAGGTTGGCTCGATTATGTGTTCAACTAGTGGATTCCACCAAGGGTGAAGTTGTGCTTCATCATAGTTCCAAATCATCCTTGGTAGTTGATGTGAAGTCTAAGCAACACCTTGATCCGAATTTGATGGAGTTGAAAGAATCGGTTCTCAACAAGTCCGTTGAGGTTTTCTCCCAAGGGGGAGATAGGGTGCTTAGGTACCAAGGTAGATTGTGTGTTCCAGATGTTAATGGTTTGAGGGAAAGAATTCTAGAAGAAGCTCATGGTTCGCGATATTCTACTCATCCAGGAGCCACCAAGATGTACCGTGACCTACGAGAAGTCTATTGGTGGAATGGTATGAAGAAGGATATAGCGGGTCTTGTGTCCAAATGTCTGAATTTTCAACAAGTTAAGGCCGAATATCTAAAGCCGGGAGGTTTGCTCCAAGATATAAATATTCCCACTTGGACGTGGGAGGAGGTGAATATGGATTTTGTTGTGGGTTTGCTTCGTACTCGAAGGCAACATGATTCTATTTGGGTCATTGTTGATAGGATGACGAAATCAGCCCATTTCATTCCCATCAAGGTTACTTTTTCGGTGGAAGACTATGCCAAGTTGTACAGCAAGGAGGTAGTGAAGTTGCATGGAGTTCCTTTGTCCATCATTTCAGACCGGGGTGCTCAATTTACTTCACATTTTTGGAAGTTGTTCCAACAAGTCTTGGTACCAATATTAAACTTAGTACCACTTTTCACCCTCAAATGGATGGTCAAGCCGAACGCACCATTCAAACCTTAGAGTACATGTGGAGGGAGTGTGTGATTGATTTCAAGGGTAATTGGGACGATCATCTTCTCTTGATAGAATTTACCTACAACAATAGCTACCACTCAAGCATTGCTATGGCTCCGTTTGAAGCACTTTATGGCAGGAGGTGTAGATCACCGGTGGGTTGGTTTGAAGTAGGTGAGTTTGGTCTAATTGGTCCCGAACTAGTTTATGATACCATTGAAAAAGTTTTACTCATTAGTGAGAGGTTGAAAACGGCCCAAAGTTTGCAAAAATCTTATGCCGATGTTAGAAGGAGGGATCTTGAATTTGAAGTTGGTGATTGGGTCTACTTGAAAATCTCACCTATGAAAGGTGTGATGAGATTTGGTAAAAAGGGGAAGCTTAGTCCCCGGTATGTGGGCCCATTTCAAATCTTCCAATGTGTTGGCAAGGTTGCGTATGTATTAGACTTGCCAAGTGAGTTGGCTGCAGTTCACCGGGTGTTTCATGTTTCCATGCTGAAGAAATGCATTGGTGATCCGGTATCCATCCTTCCTTTAGAGGGTTTAGGAGTTGATGAGAACCTTTCCTATGAAGAAGTTTCGGTTGAGATTATTGACCGGCAAGTTAAGAAGTTCAGAAACAAAGAAGTAGTTTATGTTAAGGTTATATGGAGGAATCACTTAGTTGAGGGTGCTAAATGGGAGGCCAAGGCCGATATGAAGTCCCGTTATTCTCATCTTTTTCCCTCTACCCCTATTCAAACTTGAGGTAAATAGTTTCTTGAGTTTGGTGTTTTGGAAATCATTTGTGCTATGAGTTTTCTTTATGATCTCCTTATGTTGTGCATGTTCTTGTGATGATTCATGTTTAGCATATATTGAGTTTTCATGATTTATATGTTCCTCATGTTGGTTTGCATTTTATTATGATAATTGCATATTTGACTTCATGAGGAGAATTGATGAACATGATTAACGATGTGATGATGAAATGGCATATTGACTCTATAATGTTGTGTTGAGCTCAATCTAAGTTGGAAAAGGTAGTTCCTCCTATGATCATGTGGAATTATGAGTTTGGTGCATGATGAGTTGTGGACTAAGTTCTTCTTTTGAATGCATTGCTAATGTCTTGAGATGGAGTTGATGTTTCCTCATTTCATTGTGTATTGTTTTGATGTTGGGCTGCTAGTCTTGAGTCTTTACTTCCATAAGGTGTCAAGATAACCATTCAAGTCGAATGTTCCTAATGAGGAGATAATGTAACACTCCAGAAAATGATAAGTTAAACTAGAGCCTAAACGTGAGGATGAACGTCTTGAATAAGAGTTATATGAATCAAGGCCATGAGGCAAGCGCCATGGCCAAGGGGCCAAGCCAAAGCCAAAGGCCAACTCTGCCCGTAGACTTTAGCTACTGCCTCAAACTTCACGAGAAGGACCAGGAGTCATGAAGGTGGGCGTGGTCTTGCCTTGGCCATGAAAGTTTGGCCACCACTTTTCCTAGCTACTGCCTCAAACATCACGGCCCTCACCACGGTCAGTGGTCATGACCATGACCATAGAAGGTTCTCGTGGAGTTTCCTTAGGTAAGGGAGCAAAAGGCCCCAAGTGGCGAGGCTACTGCCTCAAGGACCACGGGAGGGACCACGGCTCGTGGTCATCATCACGGATCGTGGAGCCCCTCGTGGTGATGCCTTGGGGGTGCAAGCCTTATGCCACCTTGGAGGGCCTACTGCCTCAACCCTCCACTGGACTGACCACGTGTCGTGGTCCACTTCACGAGCCATGAAGGGGCCCGTGGAGATGACATGGGCTCATGAGACAAATGCCCCAAACACCAAGCCACTGTCCCAATCTTCAATATTTCTCTGGGCGTGTGTTTTTAATGAGGGTCATTTAAGTCTTTTAAATTTTAAGTCCAATTAAAGATGGGGTGTTTTGTGTATTATGGGGATAAAATATATATTGGTTTTAAGTCAAAATTCACAAGACTTACTCATTAATTCACAACACCCAAATATTTTCCCAAATTCCTCTTCTCTCCAATATTTCTCTCTGCATAGTTCCTCCATTGAAGAACACCAAGAACTTGAAGAATAAGGCTCAAGAATCAATCTTCTCAACTCCAATTCGTGGGCAAAGCTAATATTAAGGTATGGGGACCTTTATTCATGCAACACTTATCTCCATGAAGCCCTTCTACTCTAATTTCGAAATTTGGGATATTGTTCAAAAATTAGGGTTTTCATTTTAGCCATGGGTTCTTTCTAAAAAATGATTTTATTATGTTAAATGCATTATATTATGGATGATTTGATGTTTAATGGTGATTTCTATTGTCAAATTCCACATGAACCCATGAACTACCCCATGACCCCAATTTCGTGAATTGGGTTGGGCGTATTGATACAAGATGATTACTCTGAATTGTTCCTATGTTAATCTAGTTATTGAATCTTGTTTTATTCATGATTAAACCTGTATTTCTAAGTGTGATTGTGAGACTTGGTTCATGACCCTTGAAGGGGGGTAAATTGTGAAGGTTTGTTCATGATTGATGATAGTTGTATGTGAACTTACAATTCACTTGAAAGGTAAAGATCTTATCTCCATAATGTAAATTGAGGTATTGTTGAAACATCAATTCTCCCCTACCCATTACACATATTCATGTCTGACATGTCTAAGATGGTCATAACATTGTTGTGTTGATTGAAAGACTATTTGTCATGAAAACACTATAAATGTAATGTGAAAGTTCTAATCACATGCTAATGACGATTCTAAGGTTGAAAGTACATTCCCACCTTTAATGAATCTATGAGCTACTTTGATGAATTGTATTGAATGAAGGGTAGAACATTCATTCACACATGTAAATGCAATTCAAGACTTATTATGTATAATTTGGTAAATAATGCTTAGCACCAAGTGGATATGGAAAATGAGGTAATGGCCCTTCCTTCATTGCAATAGGTTGTCTCATATAAGTGAACTCATGAGATCGAAGCTCCTCCGCCAATGCAATAGGTCGGGTTTCTAGAAGTAATACCCCTATCCCATAACTATCTGCCAACATAGAACTTTAGTTAGTGGATACACCTTATACTGTAACACCCCGTAGAACCTAGTAAGACCTAGCTAAGGCTTGACTAAATCTAGTAGGCTGAACAAGAGCCTCACATGTTAGTTTATAGTTGTAAACTTTTTTAAGTGATGAAAAATGGATTTTGAAGTTAGTTTGAGGAGATTGGAGGTCAAACGTCAAGAAACGACTATAACGTCCGAAAACTAGTCATTTGAACTAGTGAGGTGAAGGGGTCTTGTCGTTGATGTTTGGAGTGTTGTTTGTGGGTGAAAAGTTGTAGAAGTGACTCTCATACTTAGATGGACATTCTTAGGGGTTAAACGTCTGGGTACGACTCCCCAAAGATCATTCGAGGGGTCCTTGAGGAGGACCCCAAAACAGTCCCCCAAAGCTGCCTGGACAGCATGGTCTGTTTTTTTTTATGGTGATCTACGAAGACAAACCACGCCCCGTAGACAATACCACAGTGCGTGGATGGACCTCGTAAGTCCATACTTAGTTTATCCTTGAACCTGCAGCATTTAGAGCCACAGTACCAAACCACGGAAGCCAACCATGGCCAGTAGATTGGTCTACGGTCCGTGGAAGGCTATCCGTAGGTCGGGCTGTGTGTTGGCAGTTTTGTTTCGAGTTAGGGGTTAGTTAATTGACTAGTTAATTAAGTGGCGGTTAAGGGAGTTCGGTTAGGTGGTTAATTAATGACCTATATAAACTTATAAGTCCCTAAACTAATCCATTAATTCACAACAAGTCAAGATCCCAAATCAAAACTCAAATCCCCTTTCCCTCCCAAAGTCTTCTCTCCAAGAACACCATTGAAGACCAATGAAGAAACCAACATAGGGGTTTTAATATGGAGGCTTTCTCTTAGGATTTTCGTGGGTTTCTACACTTAAGGTATGGTGGTTTTCATCTATGGGTAGTTACCACCCATGGAGCCCTCTCAAAAGCTTTCAATTGAATTCTAGAGATGTTCAAAAGCTAGGGTTTCAACTCAACCCCATTGATTCCTTTCAAAGTTGTTCTAAAAGATTGATTGACGTTTGTTATGGATTATATTACTGATTTAAGATGATTTTAACTTGAATTCCAAAGAATCTATGAGTTTTCCCCTAACCCTAGCTATGGCTTGTTTCTACAATATGAATGTAATTTGAAGTTGATTCAATTGAATGAATAGAAGTTGATTATCATGTAATTGTATGATCTAAGTATAATTCTACATGTATTCTTGGTTAACCTATGAATCTAAGATGAAATTGACATGATCTAGGGTTATTTCATAAAGAGGAAAATTGAGGGGTTAAATGTGATCATTTAGGATTGATGATCTTCTTGTTTAATTTCCTTAGATTAGATCACCTAGACATGAATTGATCATGATGAATCTTGTAGACCTAGATTAACTTGATTGTGATCATATTTGTTATATTGTTTGTTTATGATGTTCTTCTATCTAAATGTGCCAAATCTAAGATGATAGACTTGATCTTGACTCTTAGCTTTGAAGGACAATCTATTGAGGTATGTTATGATGAAGTTATATTATATGAATTGTTGATCCACCTATGATGGAGGTGCTTACTAATCATGTATCCTTTGTATGAATGGATTGATCCACTTATGGTGGATGTGCTTACTTGTCAATATGCATTGTAGTGTTGAGATAAGGTCCATCTTCCCTACAACCGAAGATATGACTAAGTATGATACGTTATGAATATGAATGATATGTTATGATCATGGTAGTGTTGGTATGTTGAATTGTATGTGGTGCTATTGTGGAAGGACCCTACCCACATATCCCTCTATATGAGTATATGATTCTTTACATGTCATGAATGACCTACTTGAATGATGAATGTATCCATGTCTATTGAATAAATGTTAGCTATGTGATTTACATAGTCTAAGATCCTTAAATGCAATATAGGTGAATTGTGCATGAGTTGCGATATTATGTACATGTTGTTACCCCCTTGAGAAGGGAGGTGTCTATGATGTTAATTTTGTTGTTGTGCCATTGTGAGGACAATCATGCACACACACACAATCCATGGATAAACATGAATATAATGTGTCTATGGTGTCAATTGAAAGTATAATTCTTATATGCACCTTTACATACTATTATGCATGAACTGTACATGACCATGATGATATGACTATGTACGATATGATATGATTAAGTACAATATGCTATGACTACACATGATAAGTTAAGATTATGGTAGTAATGTTTTGTTGTATGAAAGGTTATTCTCATGAACACACTACGAATATAATGTGAAAAGTTTAATCACATGTTGATGGTTCTAAGGTTGAAAGGACATTCTCACCCTATTAATCTTTGAGCTATTATGATATGATGTTGGTTTGAGTGTCTAGTGCATTCTTTCACTAACTTAAACTTAAAAAAAGACTTAATGTAACTATTAAAGGGAATTATGCTTAGCACCGAGCGGATATTAAAGTGAGATGAGAGGCTATTACGTTTAGCAAGTCCGGCTTCCCAATGTATGTTGTCTCATGGGATGGAAACCTTCTACATTTAGCAAGTCCGGGTTTCTAGTAGCAATCCCCATATCCCATAACTACGTGCCCCCGTGGGTCGTAGCTAGTGGATCCATATAAAAGGTATTATGTATGTTCTACCTTCGCAAGTAGGACACTCTCTTTTTGGTGTGGGAGTAGAACACCGTATTCCATGTACCTTACATGATCTATGTCGGTTAAGGCTATTATCCCTAAATGATACCAATATGAGCTATGATAAGAACATGGACTCTAATTATGACTTCTTAAGAGGTACTACTTAGTATGAGTGAGGGTATGGAACTTCACCCATACATTGCACAAGTGGACCTTACGATGGGGTTATGGTTAGATCGTCTTGTGTAATGAAGACTTATGAATTATGTATGTGTGATATGAATGAATGCTAAGGTTGATTGTACTTATTACAAGTTATGAATATGAATGTCTCCTTATTTATGTATGTTGGGTATGAATGAATCAAAAGTAAGATATGTAAGTTGTTGGTGATCTAAATGTGATACTTAGCATTTGGTACGTTATGGTATCTTACCTTTGCATTGCACTAGTATGACTTTGGGGTGCTTATATGTTAGTATGAACTTACGTTAAGTATGGCAATGGTGGCCTTGAAGTGATACTTAGTGTAGGTAGGACTACGGACCCTATCTATGCATTACACAAGTAGAGCTTAGGGTTACTTATGTGGTTGTTCTATTATGATGTTATGATCTTGATATGTGACTATTCATGTGTATTATGTCTTGTAATAGATGGTATGTGTATTATGACTATGTTTGGAGACTATGCTTATGGTAATGTTGATATCCTTGTGCTTTGATGAACTATATGTAAGTTGTTTATGAGTTGTGTTCTCCAACTCTTTCAAGAAAGATGTTCAATAGTGCATAGCATGGGTTTTAACTAAAATGTCCCCTTTCTAGCATGTTTTAAATGTTCTTATGCATAGCTACCATACTTAGTTCATTCTTGTGCTAACCCATATTTCTATGTTTTCTACAAATGTAGGGGGTTGGTTCATGGAGATAGGATCTATTCGTTCAAGCTTGGGATAGGTGATCCTCCAAGCTAGTTGATGAGTCCTCAAGTTCGGGGACAAATATCTTAATTAGTAGATGCCTTAGTAGTTTCTTTATAGATTTATTTTAGAACTATGCAAGGGTTGTATTTCTGTATGTCAAAGTATTATATTGTATTAGATGGCCAATGAGACAGTGTTTAGACTCTTTTTAATTTTATAGAAATGACTTCGATTGTTAAAGAAAAAGTTTTAAATTTTCCGCTTTTATTCTATGACATATGCAATGATGTATGCTAAGGGCTTGTATGACACCCTTTCGGGGTCAAGTATGCCATGTCACGTCTATGGGGTAGTCTCAAGTCGTGACAAACTTGGTATTAGAGCATAAGGGTTTTAGGACAATTTTATGTGCATTTCTCATAGGCCATATCGAGTAGAATCTTGTTCATAATTGTGAAGCGCGCCACACTTATGAATGAGAGACTATAAGATGCTTAAGATTCCACTTCTTCATTACTCTTGACTCGTTCCATAGAGCCTAACTCTATAAGATCTCTCTCTTCTCCCTTGTCCGGTGGTTTTCTAGAGGTGACTACTTGAGAGGGTAAATGCTTCTATGATTGAGAGAAAAAAGGATAGAGGTGATGGCAAGGATGGTAATATGACTTGGTAAGACTTGATATGATAGGTATGGATGAAGTCCTTTGGCGTAGATGGATTATCTTAGGGTTTTGTGTTATGATTGATAGTAAGTCATGATTAGTTTTTGGAGTATGTTGAAAGAATGTTGTGATATAGGTGCTTTGGAAATACCTAGGATGTGTGAGGTGAGTAGATTCCTCTTAAAAAGGGGTAGAAGTTTCATCCACCTTGATTTAGAAATCATCTTGGGTGATGAGTAGAAAGGTTTGAGTGATGACTTGGTCCGACCTTAGAATTAAAGGAAGTGATGTTTAAGAGAGCTTGTGTAAGTTTGTCTCCTATGTGAGGGATAATGTGCTTAGATAAAAGATTGTTGATTACCCTTGATGCTATTAGTGAGGTTTGCTTAAATTCTCACGTTATGAGTTGTAGTGAGTTTGAGAAACTTAGAACCGGAGTGGTAGACTCATATGAGACCTTGAGTGATATCCTAGTGAAAGCCTTAGAAAGGGATGCTACTAGGGTTGACTTGGAAGACTTTTTGGATGGAGGTACCGGTATGTTGGTAATTTTATGTGGGAATAAGTGCTATGTTGAGTTCCGGTATTACCTCATATTGTATGATGCCTTATGACGTTATAAGGCTTAGAGTTCTCCGGATGAATAAATAGAGCCCTTTTCAAAATTTTCCCCGGTTAATGGTTTAAAGTTAGTAAAAAGGGTTTATGGAGGATATCATTTACCTTGTTCCCTAGAAATACTCTTGTTGACTTGGTGGAACTTTGCATGTTAGACCTTGATGTGACTCTTAGTATGGATGGGTTGCATACATGGTGTGTTTTTATTGTTGATAGGGCCCAAAAAGTTAGAAGAATATGGGACTCTTGAAGGTGTATTAGTTATCACCTTTTGAGTAAGATGGCAATCTAGTACAAATGCTTCATTTTTAAAGATCTAGTACTTGTTGTCTCATGTGAGGATGGTATTGCTAGATGTTGAGGACCATAGACTTTTGCAAAGATGGCAAAATGTGAGTTTGGTTATGTCTTTAGGAGTGCTTGAATGAAGTTTTATTGAGGGCTGTAGTGAGGGCATCCTCCTTAGGAGGGATGGTGTGCTTAGAAAGCATGACTAGTTCATATCCCGACACCCTCAACTCTTTCTTTCATTGCTAGTCGAGCATGAGACAAAGAGTTCCTAGTTGGGCTTATGTTATGTTTAGGAGTCATGTGTGATTTATATGATCTCATAATTTCCAAATTATGTGCATTTTCTTGAAGATTCATGTTTAAGACAAAATAAGTTTTCATGTCTCATGTTCCTCATGTTGATAGGCAAATAGAGTATGTAGCCTATGTGATTCATGAGGTGAATGGTTTAAATGTGTTTTTAAGAAGTAATTGCATAGTTGGCTTAAGATGATATGATAAGCATGTTTTGAGTTGGAGAAGGAAATTCCTCCAATGAAATGAAATATGTCTAAGTTACATGCATAATGAGTTTGTAGAGGTAGTCCCTATTTTCTCATGTTGTATGAAGTATGTTTGAGATGGAGATTCTCTCCTAAGTTGTGCACTGTGTGTAATATTGCATACTTGACTTCATGATATGAATTAATAAACATGCTTAGGTGTGTTCTTATGAAATAGCATGTTAGTTCCTTATGTGGTGTTAAATTTGCTTAGAGAGTGGAGGAGGTAGTTCCTCCCATGTTTATGTGAATTAATGAGGTTTGTGCATTTCCAAAAAAAAAAAGTTGTGTTTTTGAATAAAGATGAGTTTGTGTGAATTGTTTTCTTCATGCTATAGTGCATTGATTAGGAGTGATCTATTGTACTATGTGAAGATAAGATTTATGAACATGAACCATGATTAGGAGGTATGTATGTGGTATGTAAATGGAACTACAGTCATGACTCTTTGATGTGTTGCTTGGCACATGTGGGGACTTAGGACTTCAATATGTGCACCTCAAGTGGACTTGTTGAAAGGTTATGGGAGGGTGGTGGCATTACGATAAGAAGCTATGTGTAACACCCCAGAAATTTTTTGAGCTAAGACTTGAACCTCCCTACGTTGTTAATAAGATTTTACCGAGGAATTAAAATTTCTTAAGTTTTAAGTTCACTAGATGTAGCACCTTGAGTTCGAAAAAGAAATAAATTGGAAGTAGGAAAATCTGAAATTTTGCAAGTTATGCTTAAGTTATGAGTTTTGGGTCAACTTTAAATGATCATAACTACTAGCACAAGATGAGTTAGATGTGCTACATGATACTGTAGGAATGACCTTTGAATTATCTTTCCAACGCCACGGAGTTTGCTATGTTTCGAGGTGGAATGAATGAGATATGGGCCTTTTGAAGTTAGGTTGTCCAGTTAAGGAAAGTTAGCCAAAAATAGTAAGGGGTATTTTGATCTTTTCCTTACCAAATCAGATTTAATTCATTTTTAGTAATATTTTAGGGGTCTAATATGACTAGGTTTAGTTTTATAATCCTAGTTTACGCCTAGGGTTTTAGTTGAGAGTTCAAGAAGAGAAAAGAAGATAAAAGAGGAGAAAAGGGGAGAGGATCAAGCGTTTGTCGAGATTCTTGCGTCTTATTGTGGATTTTCGCCATGGGTTTAATCCCTAAGAGGTATGTAAGCTTCCATATTATTGGGTTTGTTCAAACACACGCCAAACATGTTGTTTTCAGGGCAAAATTTCATTCTTGAAGTTGAAAGATTTCAGTTCTTGATAGGTGTTCTTGAAGTTCATTCTAAATCTTGTTGTGTTGGGTTTTGATGATTTCTTGAGATCAAAGTGATTGTTTTAAGGGATGTATTGAGTAGATTAGAGTGTACTTATGTTAAGTAATTGATTCTAAGTGATTGTGGAAGAAACCGTTCGATTCTAGGCAAGTTTGGGTGAGAAAACGAGTAAAGAAATTCGTCGGGTTTTCTAGGTTGGGGCTTGGCATGTCGCGCCAGCCAGAGCGCCCCAAAGTAGGCTCTAAAGTTTAGGGGATGGCGCTCCGCGCCACCCATTTTCCCAAGGTCGCCTGCCCCGTCCAGTTTGCAATTGGTTTCTCCGTTTGAGTTATTTCGAAAGGCACCTTCACTCTTTTTCGATTAAAACTACTCTAAGCTACTTTTGAACACCCAGAATCATTCCTAACATGTTCATAACCTTTAATTCATAATTCAAATTCAAATTAGAGTTGAGAGTTAATTTTTGAGAATTTTTTCGAACATTCTAAGAAACACCCATTTGAGTCCTTTTATGGAGTGTTCTACAACTTCTAGTAACTTGTTCAAAGACTGAAGTAAGTGAGCATGAGAATGAGGAGAATTAATTCATGATTTTACACTATCATATATATTCATCATATCATGAACCATAACTCTTGAATTCATAATTCACATTCACGAGAGAGTTAAGAGTAGAGTTCAAGAAAGTTTTGAGTTCAAATGTGAATCCTTGGAGATCCATAGTGGAGTTATATTTTGAGAAAGTAAGTATGAGAATGAGAAGAGTTGTATACATGAGTTCCATAATGTTATGTAGACCTATGAGTCAAGTCGTTCATGCCCATAAATTCCGCATGAACTCCAGAAGTTGAGTATCTATGAGAGGAGTAATTTCTTCATGTCCTAAGTCTTAAGTATTAAGTTTCTAACCCATTTGAGATTATATTCCTAATCATGAGACTATTACATGTTACCCATGAAGTCCTTGAGTTGGGTTATTCATGTCCATAATTATGCATGAACTTCAGTCGAGTAGTCTTAAGATGAAATGTATCTTTGAGTTCTTGAGTTGAGTCGTTCATATTCATAATTCCTCATGAACCCTCTGAGTTGAGCATTATTGAAGTGAGTAGTATCATTGAAGTTCTTGAGTTCCAAGTATTGAGTTCTATCTATGGGTATTGAAAACCTTGCATTGAATCGGTCACGTCCATAATTCGGCATGAATCATATTTTAAGAAGTCTTTTACAAATGTTTTAACTTTGTTTTAAGAGTTAAGCTTTGAGTTGAGTAAAGAGTAAGAGTAAAGTTCATTTTCTTTAAAATGATTTATGGGAACTAAGTATTCCCAAGAGTAAATGTTTTCACATTTAAGATGAGAGGAAACTGAGATTTCCAAAGGAGTTTTGAGCAAGAAAGGGAACATCGATTCCAAGAGAGCTTTTAAACTAAGTTTTGAGTAATTATCTCAATCCAAAGAAAGAAGTTGTTTAAAAACATATGAAATAAGTATATTTTTGGGAGTTGTATTGAGCACCGATATAGGGATGCGAGTTCATATAAATTCAAGTCTCCATAAACCATGTAACCATGACGGTTATTAATGGGTCATGCTTTTTAGAGGATCACATAAGTTAAGCTAGTGGATCCACTAAGTTAAGCGTTCTATATGACGGCAAAGTATAGGATAGTTCTGCCAGCGTAGGCAACACGCTATATCACCACTTAGGGTTATGGTGGTGGTTGTCGGTTAGAAAAACTCCCACATAAACTATATTACTTTATTATATAAGTAATGTTGAGTTTGTTATTGCATTTTCTTTAACGAACTAAGTTGCGTTTACTGTTTTGTAAAGCTTTCCATATAATGCATGTGTACTATTTATTTTATTAAATGTTTTAAAGACTTAAGTTGCCTATTTTATGGCGAGTTGAATAATTTATTTTTATTCAGTTTTGTTTTGAGTTAAAGCCTGTGTTTAAGTTTCATGAGTTTTATTCAATTTTTAAGCTTTTTCATGCTTGAGTTAGTCTTCCGCTTGAAGTCAACCAGGATGAGGTTCGCTTCGAGACCATTAATGGTCTTCGAGTGCCGGCCATGTCCAGGGTGTAGGCTCGGGTCGTGACAAACTTGGTATCAGAGCTGAGAGTTCAAGTTTCCTAAGGTGACTATGAATCCATGTCAAGTATGATCTTATTTGTGGTTGTGAGGGCCCTACTTCTATAAATGAGGGATTACAGACATTTAAGAAAAGTCTCTTTTCTTTCATACTCTTAATCGTGAAATAGAGCTAGGTCTTAGAGATTGTTTGATACTCGTGCATTTCTCAAATTCATTCGATTACCCATCATACTAGAGGTGGTTGAAAAGTAAAGTGTAAATATCCTTATGGATGAGTTGTTCTTAGCAAGAGTCTTGAGAAAGTCATGAGACTCCAAAGGGTCTTGAGAGAAGCCCAAGAGTAAGTTAAATGTTCAGTTTCAGAGGAATGCACCCATAATTATATGAATCGTGCGTTTGAGCTAAAAATGAGTTGTACTCTTTTCCTTAAGCCTTGTTTCAGCTGAGATCCTTATGAGGAGGTATGTTTAGATCTTGGGTAATATTTCTACCCCAAAAGGTAACATGATTTACGAGATCATGAATAGTAGTAGTGAAAGAGCCCAGAATTAGAGGAAAGTATGCAGAGGTTTAGTGATTTAAGAACGGGAGATAATGTTTAAAAGAGTTATATTACTATAGTCATGCACCCAATAAGTTATTGATAAGGAATTTTCCCTTATGGGTATAGTAAGAGTTGCTAGTCAAGATGAGATAGAGTATATGTTTGTTAACCTGAATAGAGTTGATGTTCATATGCCATCACATTAGAGGAGACTAAATTCATGTGTTGAATAAAAGAGCAGAGTATTCTTAAAGTGTTGAATATGTTTGAGATGGTCATAATGTTCATAAGGTTATAGAACTGATCAAGTAATGAGGTATAGTATAGTAGGCGAGCAATCATATTGATATTTAGGTTTAGTAATGAACATTAATCTTGAATTTGAGATGAGTTTCATGATCAAAAGAATGACAACATGAGGGTGATGATGTTAGTCTTGAGATTTGATCTAGAAGACTTGACATAGAGTAGGTGATGAATTGAGGTGATAAGATGCAATAAATATGAGTGGTACAAGTGAGACACCTTAATCTTTTGATAAGGGCAGTGAAGTGTGGCAAAGTCACAAGAGTAACAAGAGCATTAAGAGGTGTACCAAGATTGTATGTAAACAGAAGATGTTAAGAGAAGCACCTTAGAAAGAGGTCTTAGTACCTACTTATGGGGAATTGGTAGTCATGAGATAAACTTCTCCAAGTGTTAGAGAAAAAGAGGATATAGACCAGTTAGAGATAACAGAATAGGTCTATAGCCCTCAAGTGTAAGCTTTAGACCTAAGGGGGAGATGACACGATGAGAAATCAAGCCATGTGTTTGAGAGTAAGATAGTAATGAGTTCCAAAGAATATGGGAGATATCCTTTCATAGGCTCTTTTAGTAATTGAGTGTTGTTAGAAAGAGGAGGTTGATGTTCTTATCGTGATAGTGATGGTATGATAATTCCATCTAAGGTTCTAAATGAGGAGGATAAGGATGATGAGGTTTTACTATGAGAAATAGTTAAATGAGAGACTGGTTGTTGGTTCCGAAAGAGTTGGTTATCAGGAGTCCATGGAGTTGTTCGAATACTAAGCTTGAATGTGGTGTTAAAGAGTAATAGTCTCGGGAGGAGATTCACTTTAGAGAGGTATAGAATCCAAACCTAAGGATTTGGGTTAAGATTGAATATAGTAAGAGAATACCATTATACTCAGACCGTAGTAAGAGTAACCCCGTTCCATACCCAGTCCAGTTGTCTTTCGAGGACGAATGATCCCTAGAGAGAGATATTGTAACACCCAGAAATATTTTGAGCTAAGACTTGAACCATCTTTCGTTGTGAGTAGGATTTTACCGAGGAATTAAAATTTCTAAAGTGTTAAGTTCTGTAGATGTAGCACCTTGAGTTCAAAAAAAAACTAAATTGGAAATTGCAAAATTGGAAATTTTGCAAGTTATGCTTAAGTTATTAGTTTTAGGTCAAATTTAAATGAATATAACTACTAGCACAAGATGAGTTAGATGAGCTACAAGATACCGTAAGAAATACCTTTGAATTATCTTTCAAACGCCACCGAATTTGCTGTGATTCGAGGTGGGATGAGTGAGATATGGCCTTTTGAAGTTAGGTTGTCCAATTAAGGAAAGTTAGCCAAAAATAGTAAGGGGTATTTTGATATTTTCCTTACCAAATCAGATTTAACTCATTTTTAGGAATATTTTAGCGGTCTAATCTAACTAGGTTCAGTTTTATAATCCTAGTTTATGCCTAGGGTTTTAGTTGAGAATTCAAGAAGAGAAAAGAAGAGAAAAGAGGAGAAAAGAGGAGAGGATCAAGCGTTCGTCGAGATTCTTCGTGTTATTGCAGATTTTTCCCATGGGTTTAATCCCTAAGAGGTATGTAAGCTTCCATAGTGTTGGGTTTGTTCACACACACGCTAAACATGTTGTTTTCAGCATAAAATTTCATTCTTGAAGGTGAAAGATTTGAATTATTGATGAGTTCTTGGTAGGTGTTTTTGAAGTTCATTCTAAATCTTGTTGTGTTGGGTTTTGGATGATTTCTTGAGATCAAAGTATGTGTTTTAAGTGATGTATTGAGTAGTTTAGAGTGTACTTATGTTAAGTAATTGATTCTAAGTGATTGGGGAAGAAACCGTTCTATTCTAGGCAAGTTTGGGTGAGAAAACAAGCAAAGAAATTCGTTGGGTTTTTTGTGTTGGGGTCTGGCGTGTCGCGCCAGCCAGAGTGCCCCAAAGTAGTCTTTGCTATTTACGATCTAGCACTCCGTGCCACCCATAGCCCCAGCGTCGCCTACCCCGTCCAGATTGCAATCGGTTGCTCCGTTTGAGTTCTTTAGAATAGTACCTTCACTCTTTTTCGATTGAAATTACTCTAAGTTACTTCTAAACACCTAAAATCATTCTTAACATGATCATAACCTTGAATTCATAATTCAAATTCAGGTAGAGTTGAGAGTTACGTTTTGAGAATTCTTTCGAACATTTTAAGAAAGACATCTTTGAGTCCTTTTGTGGAGTCTTCTACAACTTGTAGTAACTTATTGCAAGACTAAAGTAAGTGAGCATGAGATTGAGGAGAATGAATTCATGATTCTACACTATCATCTATATCCTTGATATCATGAACCATAATTCTTGAATTCATAATTCACATTCACGAGAGAGTTAAGAGTAGAGTTCAAGAAAGTTTTGAGTTCAATTGTGAATCCTTGGAGATCCATAGTCGATTCGAGTTATATTTTGAGAAAGTAAGTATGAGAATCAGAAGATTTGTATACATGAGTTCCATAATGTTAAGTAGACCTACGAGTCAAGTCGTTCATGCCCATAAATTCCGCATGAACTCCAGAAGTTGAGTATCTATAAGAGGAGTAATATCTTCATGTTCTAACTCTTAAGTATTGAGTTTCTAAACGATTTGAGCTTATATTCCTAATCATGAGAGTATTACATGTTACCCATGAAGTCCTTGAGTTGGGTTATTAATGTACATAATTCTACATGAACTCTATCAGTTGAGCAGGCTTGAGATGAAATGTATCTTTGAGTCCTTGAGTTGGTAGTTCATGTTCACAATTCCGCATGAACCCTCTGAGTTGAGCATTATTTAAGTGAGTACTATCATTGAAGTTATTGAGTTCCAAGTATTGAGTTCTATCTATTGTTATTGATAACCTAGAATTGAGTTGTTCATGTCCATATTTCTGCATGAATCATATTTTAAGAAGTCTTTTACAAATGTTTTAACTTTGTTTTAAGACTTAAGCTTTGATTTGAGTAAAGAGTAAGAGTAAAGTTCATTTTCTTTAAAATGAAATACGGGAACTAAGTATTCCCAAGTGTAAATGTTTTCACATTTAAGATGAGAGAAAACTGAGATTTCCAAAAGTGTTTTGAGCAAGAAAGGTAACATCGATTCTAAGAGAACTTTTAAGCTAGGGTTTGAGTAATTAACTCAAATAAAAGAAAGAAGTTGTTTTAAAACATATGAGCTAAGTATATTTTTGGGAGAACTATCGAGCACCGATATGGGGATGCGAGTTCATATTAAGTCAAGTCACCATAAATAATGTAGCCATCATGGTTATTAATGGGTCATGCTTTTTAGAGGATCACATAAGTTATGCTTGTGGATCCACTAAGTTAAGCGTTCTATATGACAGCAAAGGATAGGACAGTTCTGGTAGCGTGGGCAAGACGTTGTATCACCACTTAGGCTCATGGTGGTGGTTGTCGGTTAGAGAAACTCCCACATAAACTATATTACTTTATTATATTAGTAATGTTGAGTTTGTTATTGCATTTTCTTTAATGAACTAAGTTGCTTTTAGTGTTTTATAAAGGTTTCCATATATTTCATGTGTATTGTTGCTTTATATTGAGTTGAGTACCAAGAGTCGAATATCATATCTTTGAGTTGAGTATCTAATCTTCTGAGTTGAGTAAGTTTGAGTAGTTTTGAGTATCCTTGAGTTGAGCAAGTTTGAAAAGAGGTAAGTATGTTTCCCTTTTTATCGAGTTTCAAGCTTATGTTTATGTTTTAGAATTCCCCTAACATGCTCGTACATTCCACGTACTGAGCCATTTGGCCTGCATCATTTCATGATGCAAACACAGGTATTCAAGATCATCAACAGGAGATTCGTTGATACATCCGGAAGTTAGAGTTAGCTATGGTGAGCCTTTTTGTTTCCGGAGGATTTCATTTACTTTTCAGTTTAGTCAGGATGTCGTTGGTCTTGTCCCGACTTCCATCTTTATTAGTTAGAGGCTTCATATATAGTCAGTATAGTTGAGAAGTCTGTATTATTTATTTTATTAAACGTTTTAAAGACTTAAGTTGCCTATTTTATGGTGAGTTGAATAATTTATTTTTATTCAGTTTTCTTTTGAGTTAAAGCTTGTGTTTAAGGTTCATGAATTTTTTTAATTTTTAAGCTTTTGCATTCTTCAGTTACTCTTCCGCTTGTAGTCAGCCAGGATGAGGGTTCGCTTGGGGACCATCAATGGTCTTCGAGTGCCGGCCACGTCCAGGGTGTAGGCTCTGGTCGTGACAAACTTGCTATCAGAGCACAGAGTTCAAGAGTCCTAGGGTGTCTATGAAGATGTGTCCAGTAGGATCTTATTTATGGTTGTGAGGGCCCCACTTCTATAAACGAAGGAATGCAGATATTTATGAAAAGTTTCCCTTCTTTCATACTCTTAATCTTTCAATAGAGCCAAGTCCTAGATATTGATTGATACTCGTGCGTTTCTCAGATTCATTCGACTACCCATCATACTAGAGGTAGTTGAAAAGTAAAGTGTAAAGATCCTTATTGATGAGTTGTTCTTAGCAAGAGTCTTGAGAAAGTCATGAGACTCCAGAGGGGCTTGAGAGAAGCCCAAGAGTAAGTTAAGGGTTCAGTTTCAGAGGAATGCACCCATAATTATATGAATCGTGCATTTAAGCTAAAAATGAGTTGTACTATTTTCGTTAAGCGTTGTTTCAGCTGAGATCATTATAAGGAGGTATGTTTAGAGATTGGGTAATATTTCCATCGCAAAAGCTAACATGAGTTATGAGATCATGAACATCAGTAGTGAAAGTACCCATAGTTAGAGGAAAGTATGCAGAGGTTTAGTGATTTAAGAAAGGGAGATAATGTTTTGAAAAGTTATTTTACTATAGTCATGCACCAAGTAAGTTATTGATGAGGAGTTTCCCCTTATGGACAGAGTAAGAGTTGCTAGCCAAGATGAGATAGATTATATGTTTGTTAACCAGAATAGATTTGATGTCGATGTGCCATCACATTAGAAGAGACTAAATTCATGTGTTGAATAAGAGACCAGAGTATTCATATAGTGATAGATCTAAGATAGGTTTATGATATGTTTGAGAAGTTCATTATGTTCATAAGGTTATAGAACTGATCAAGTAATAAGGTATAGTATAGTAGGTGAGCAATAATATTGATATTCAGGTTTAGTAATGTACATTAAGCTTGAATTTGAGATAAGTGTCATGATCAAAAGAATGACAACATAAGGGCGGTGATGTTAGTGTTGAGATTTGATCTAGAAGACTTGACATACAGTAGGTGAACAATTGAGTAGATAAGCTGCAATAAATATGAGTGGTACAACTGAGAGACCCTAACCTTTAGATAAGGGCAGTGAAGTGTGGATAAGTCACAAAAGTAACAAGAGCATTAAGAGGTGTACCGAGAGGGTATGTAATCAGAAGATGTTTAGAGAAGCACATTAGAAAGAGGTCTTACTACCTGCTTATGGAGAGTTAGTAGTCATGAGATAAACTTCTCCCAAGTGTTAGAGAAAAAGAGGATGTAGACCAGTTAAAGATAATGGAATAGGTCCATACCCTTCAAGTGTCAGCTTTAGACCTACGGGGGAGATGACACGATGAGAAAGCAAGCCAAGTGGTTGAGAGTAAGATAGTAAGGAGTTCCAAAGAGTTTGGGAGATATCCTTTCAGAGGCCCTTTTAGTAATGGAGTGATGTTAGAAAGAGGAGGTTGATATTCTTATCGTGATAGTGATGGTATGATAATTCCATCTAAGGTTCTAAATGAGGAGGAAAAGGAGGATGAGGATTTACTATGAGAAATGGCTAAATGAGAGACCTTTTGTTGGTTTCGAAGGATTGGTTATCAACAGTCCATGGAGTTGTTAGAATGCTAAGCTTGGATGTGGTGTTAAAGAGTATTAGTCTTGGGAGGAGATTCGCTTTAGAGAGGTATAGAATCCGAACCTAAGGATTTGGGTTAAGCTTGAATATAGTAAGAGTATAGCATTATACTCAGACCGTATTAAGAGTAACCCCGTTCCATACCAATTCCAGTTGTCATTCGTGGACGAATGATCCCAAGGGGGACATATTGTAACAACCCCGAATTTTTTTGAACTAAGACTTGAACCATCCTTCGTTGTGAGTGGGATTTTACCTAGGAATTAAAATTTCTTAAGTATAAAGTTCACTAGATGTACAACTTGAGTTCGAAAAAGAACTAAATTGGAAATAGAAAAATCTGAAATTTTGCAAGTTATGCTTAAGTTATGAGTTTTTGGTCAACTTGAAATGCTCATAACTCCTAGCACAACATGAGTTAGATGTTCTACAAGATACCGTAGGAAATACCTTTGAATTATCCTTCGAACGTTTTGAGTTTGCTAAGTTTCGAGGTGGGATGAGTGAGATATGGCCTTTTGAAGTTAGGTTGTCTAATTAAGGAAAGTTAGCCGAAAATAGTAAGGGGTAGTTTGGTCTTTTCCTTACCAAATCAGATTTAATTCAGTTTTAGTAATATTTTAGGGGTCTAATCTGACTAGGTTCAAAATATAATCCTAGTTTACGCCTAGGGTTTTAGTTGAGAGTTCAAGAAGAGTAAAGAAGAGAAAAGAGGAGAAAAGAGGAGAGGATCAAGCGTTCGTCGAGATTCTTGCGTCATGTTGCAGATTTTCGCCATGGGTTCAATCCCTAAGAGGTATGTTAGCTTCCATAGTGTTGGGTTTGTTCACCCACACACCAAACATGTTATTTTCAGCGCAAAATTTGATTCTTGAAGTTGAAAGATTTAAGCTCTTGATGAGTTCTTGATAGGTGTTATTGAAGTTCATTCTAAATCTTGTTGTGTTGGATTTTGGATCATTTATTGGGATCAGAGTGAGTTTTTTTAAGGGTGGTATTGAGTAGATTAGACTGTACTTATGTTAAGTAATTGATTCTATGTGATTGGGGAATAAACCGTTCGATTCTAGGCAAGTTAGCGTGAGAAAAGGAACAAAGAAATTTGGTGGGAGCGCCCCAAAGTAGGCTCTGAAGTTTAGGGGTTGGTGCTCCGCTCCACCCATATCCCCAGGGTCACCTGCCCCATCTAGTTTGGAATCAGTTGTTCCGTTTGAGTTTTTTCGAAGGGTACCTTCTCTCTTTTTCGATTTTAACTACTCTAAGCTACTTCTAAACACCTAAAATCATTCCTACAATGATCATAACCTTGAATCCATAATTCAAATTCAAGGTAAAGTTGAGAGTTAAGTTTAGAGAATTCTTTCGAACATTCTAAGAAAAATCCCTTTGAGTCCTTTTGTGGAGTCTTCTACAACTTCTAGTAACTTGTTCCAAGACTAAAGTAAGTGAGCATGAGAGTGAGGAGAATGAATTCATGAGTCTACACTATCATATATATCCTTCATATCATGAACCATAACTCTTGAATTCATAATTCACATTCAAGAGAGAATTAAGAGTAGAGTCCAATAAAGTTTTGAGTTCACTTGTGAATTCTTGGAGATCCATAATCGATTTCAGTTAAATTTTGAGAAAGTAAGTATGAGAATGAGAAGAGTTGTATACATGAGTTCCATAATGTTTTGTAGACCAACGATTTAAGTCGTTCATTACGATAAATTTCGCATGAACTCCAGAAGTTGAGTATCTATGAAAGGAGTACTATCTTCATGTCCTAAGTCTTAAGTATTGAGTTTCTAACCCATATGAGACTATATGCCTAATCATGAGATTATTACATATTACCCATGAAGTCCTTGGGTTGGGTTATTCATGTTCATAATTCTGCATGAACCCTATCAGTCGAGCAGTCTGGAGATGAAAAGTATCTTTGAGTCCTTGAGTTGAGTAGTTCATGTTCATAAATCCACATGAACCCTCTGAGTTGAGCATTCTTGAAGTGAGTATTATCATTGAATTTCTTGAGTTCCAAGTATTGAGTTCTGTCTATGGTTATTGAAAACCTTGCATTGAGTCGTCCACGTCCATAATTCGACATGAACCCTATTTTAAGAAGTCTTTTACAAATGTTTTAACTTTGCATTAAGACTTAAGCTTTGAGTTGAGTAAAGAGTAAGAGTAAAGTTCATGTTCTTTAAAATGATTTATGGTATCTATGTATTCGCAAGAGTAAATGTTTTCACCTTTAAGATGAGAGGAAAATGAGATTTCCAAAAGTGTTTTGAGCAAGAAAGGGAAAATCGATTCCAAGAGAGCTTTTAAGCGAAGCTTTGAGTAATTATCTTAAACCAAAGAAAGAATTTGTTTTAAAACATATGAGCTAAGTATATTTTTGGGAGTAGTATTGAGAACCGATATAGGGATGCGACTTCATATTAACTCAAGTCTCCATAAACCATGTAGCCATCATGGTTATTAATGGGTATTAATGGGTCATGCTTTTTAGTATATCACATAACTTAAGCTAATGGATCCACTAAGTTAAGCGTTTTATAGGACGGCAAAGTATAGGATAGTTCTGCTAGCGTGGGCAAGACGCTATATCGCCACTTAGGCTCATGGTGGTTGTTGTCGGTTAGAGAAACTCCCACAGAAACTATATTACTTTATTATATAATTAATGTTGAGTTTGATATTGCATTTTCTTTAACGAACTAAGTTGTTTTTACTGTTTTGTAAAGCTTTCCATATAATGCATGTGTATTGTAGCTTTATATTGCGTTGAGTATCCAGAGTTGATTACCAAGAGTCGAATATCATATCTTTGAGTTGAGTATCTAATCTTCTGAGTTGAGTAAGTTTGAGTAGTTTTGAGTATCTTTGAGTATTCCTTGAGTTGAGTAAGTTTGAAAAGAGGTAAGTATGTTTCCCCTTTTATCAAGTTTCAAGGTTATATTTATGTTTTAGAATTCCCCTTACATGCTCGTACATGTCACGTACTGAGCCATTTGGCCTGCATCTTTTCATGATGCAGACACAGGTATTCAGGATCATCTACAGGAGATTTGTTGCTACATCCGGGAGTTTGAGTTAGCTATGGTGAGCCTCCTTGTTTCCGGAGGATTTTATTTACTTTTCAATTTAGTCAGGATGTCATGGGTCTTGTCCCGATTTTCATCTTTATCAGTTAGAGGCTTCATAGATAGTCAGTATAGTTGAGAAGTCTGTATTATTTATTTTATTAAATGTTTTAAAGACTTAAGTTGCCCATTTTATGGCGAGTTGAATTATTTATTTTTATTCAGTTTTCTTTTGAGTTAAAGCTTGTGTTTAAGTTTAATGAATTTTATTCAATTTTTAAGCTTTTGCATGCTTGAGTTAATCTTCTACTTGTAGTTAGCCAGGATGAGGGTTCGTTTGGGGACCAGCTATGGTCTTCGAGTGCTGGCACGTCCAGGGTGTAGGTTCGGGTTGTGACACTATGTTAACTCTAAATATACATGACATGACTTGTGACTATATATAAGATTGGTTATGTTCATGTTTTAGATTGAAATTAAGAAATTCCTGTTTAAATGAATGTTATTGGAAATGGGAACTTGCATATGAGCTTTATGATGTCATATGAGCATGTTATGAGTAGGAGAAGGTAGTTGCTCCTTGAACATAACTAAACATGATAATGTCATGCATATGGATTGATAGATGTGGATTCTTACTTCCTTATATTGGCATTGACTATGTTGTATTGGAGTTAAAGTTCCTCCTTTTTGAAATGATGCTCATTGTGTGTGGTGTCTTTGAAATTGTAAATCACTTTGATGATTACATGCTTGTTGGGCTGCTGGTTATGAGTCTTTGATTCATTAAGATTTTTTAAGTGTCATTCGGGGACGAATGTTCCCAAGAAAGGGATATGGTAACACCCCGTAAAACCTAGTAAGACCTAGCTAAGGCTTGACTAAATCTAGTAGGTTGAACAAGAGCCTCACATATTATTTTATAGGTGGAAACTTGTTTAAATGATGAAAAATGGCTTTTGAAGTTAGTTTGAGGAGATTTGGAGGTCAAACGTCAAGAAACGACTATAGCGTCCGGAAACTAGTCATTTGAACTAGTGAGTTGAAGGGGTCTTGTCGTTGAAGTTTGGAGTGTTGTTTGAGGGTGAAAACTTTTAGCAGTGACTCTCATACTTAGATTGACATGTTTAGGATTTAAACGTCTGGGTACAACTCCCCAAAGACCATTCGAGGGATCCTTGAGGAGACCCCAAAACAGTCCCCCAAAGCTGCCTGGACAGCATGGTCTGTTTCTTTTGGTCGTGATCTACGGAGGTAAACCACACCCCGTAGACCATACCACGGTCCGTGGATGGACCTCTTGAGTACATACTTAGCTTCTCCTTGGTCCTGCATTATTTAGAGCCACAGTCCCAAACCACGGAAGCCAACCATGGCCAGTAGATTGGTCTACGGTCCATGGAAGGCTGTCCGTAGGTTGGGCTGTGTGTTGGCAGTTTTGTTTCGAGTTAGGGGTTAGTTAATTGATTAGTTAATTAAGTGGGGGTTAAGGGGGTCGGTTAGGTGGTTAATTAATGACCTATATAAACTTATAAGTCCCTAAACTAATCCATTAATTCACCACAAATCAAGATCCCAAATCAAAACTCTAATCCCCTTTCCCTCCCAAAGTCTTCTCTCCAAGAACACCATTGATGACCAATGAAGAAACCAACCTAGGGGCTTGAATATGGAGGACTTCTATTATGATTTTCGTGGGTTCCTACACCTAAGGTATGGTGGTTTTCATCCATGGGTAGCTATCACCCATGGAGCCTTCTCAAAAGCTTTCAATTGAATTCTAGAGATCTTCAAAAGCTAGGGTTTCAACTCAACCGCATGCATTCCTTTCAAAGATGTTCTAAAAGATTGATTTATGTTTTTTATGGATTATATTAATGATTTAAGATGATTTTAAGTTGAATTCCAAAGAATCCATGAGTTTTCCCCTAATCCTAGCTATGGTTTTTCTCTACAATATGAATGTGATTAGAAATTGATTCAATTGAATGAATAGAAGTTGATTATGATATAATTGAATGATCTAAGTATAATTATGCATATATTCTTGTTTAACCTATGAATCTAAGATGAAATTTACATGATCTAGGGTTATGTAATAAAGAGGCAAATTGAGGGGTTAGATGTGATCTTTTAGGATTGATGATCTTGTTTAATTGCCTTAGATTAGATCACCTAGACATGAATTGATAATGATGAATCTTTTAGACCTAGATTAACTTGATTATGATCATATTGGTTATATTGTTGGTTTATGATGTTTTCTAACTAAATGTGCCAAATTTAAGATGATAGACTTGATCTTGACTCTTGGCTTTGAAGGACAATCTATGGAGGTATGTTATGATGAATTTATATTATATGAATTGTTGATCCACCTATGGTGGAGGTTCTTACTTATCATGTATCATTTGTATGATTGGATTGATCCACTTATGGTGGAGGTGCTTACATGTCAATATGAATTGTAGTGTTGAGATAAGGTCCCTCTTCCCTACAACCCTAGATATGAATAAGTATGATACGTTATGAATACGAATGATATATTATGATCATGGTAGTGTTGGTATGTTGAATTCTATGATGTGCTATTGTGGAAGGACCCTACCTACATATCCCCTTATAGGAGTATATGATTCTCTACATGCCATGAATGAACTACTTGAATGATAAATGTATCCATGTCTATTGAATGAAAGTTATATATGTGATTTACATGGTCTAAGATCCTTAAATGCAATATATGTAAATTGTGCATGAGTTGGGATATTATGTACATGTTGTGACCTCCTCGAGAAGGGAGGTGTCTATGATGTTAATGATGTTGTTGTTGTGCCATTGTGAGGACAATCAATCACACACACACTCCATGCATAAACATGAATATGATGTGTCTATGGTGTCAATTGAAAGGATAATTCTTATATGCACCTTTACATAATATTATGCATGAAATGTACATGACCATGAAGATATGACTATGTACGATATGATATGATTAGGTACGATATGTTATGACTACACATGATAAGTTAAGATTATGGTAGTAATGTTGTGTTGTATGAAAGGTTATTCTCATGAACACTCTACGAATATAATGTGAAAGGTTTAATCACATGTTGATGGTTCTAAGGTTGAAAGGACATGTTCACCCTAAGAATCTTTGAGCTATTATGATATGATGTTGGTTTAAGTGTGTAGTGCATTCTTTCACTAACTTAAACTTAAGAAAAGACTTAATGTAACTCTTAAAGGTAACTATGCTTAGCATCGAGTGGATATGAAAGTGAGATGGGAGGCTTTTACATTTAGCAAGTCCAGCTTCCCAATGTATGTTGTCTCATGGGATGGAAACCTTCTGTGTTTAGCAAGTTAGGGTTTCTAGTAACAATCCCCATATCCCATAACTACGTGCCCCCGTAGGTCTTAGCTAGTGGATCCACATAAAAGCTATTATGTATGTTCTACCTTGGCAAGTAGGACACTCTCTTTTCGGTGTGGGAGTAGAACACCGGATTCCATGTAGCTTACATGGTCTATGTCGGTTAAGGCTATTATACCTAAATGATACGAATACGAGCTATGATAACAACATGGACTCTAATTATGACTTCTTAAGAGGTACTACTTAGTATGAGTGAGGGTATGAGACTTCACCCATACATTGCACAAGTGGACCTTAAGAGGGGTTATGGTTAGGTCCTCTTATGTAATGAGGACTTATGAATTATGTATGTGTGATATGAATGAATGTTAAGGTTGACTTTACTTATTACAAGTTATGATTATGAATGTCTCCTTATTTATGTATGTTGGCTATGAATGAATCAAAAGTAAGATATGTATATTGTTGGTGATCTAAATATGGTACTTAGCATTTGGTAGGGTTATGGGATCTTACCTTTGCATTGCACTAGCATGACTTTGGGGTGCTTATATTTTAGTATGAACTTATGTTAAGTATGATCATAGTGGCCTTGAAGTGATACTTAGTATAGGTAGGACTATGGACCCTATCTATGCATTGCACAAGTAGAGCTTAGGGTTACTTATGTGGTTGTTCTATTATGATGTTATGATCTTGATATGTGACTATGCATGTGTATTATGTCTTTTAATAGACAATATGTGCATTATGACTATGCTTGGAGACTATGTTTATGGTAATGTTGATATCCTTGTGCTTTGATGAACTATATGTGAGTTGTCTATGGCTTCTGTTCTCCAACTCTTTCAAGAAAGATGTTCAATACTGCATAGCATGGGTTTCAACTAAAATGTCCCCTTTCTAGCAAGTTTTAAATGTTTTTATGCATAGCTACCATACTTAGTACATTCTTGTGGTAACCCATATTTCTATGTTTTCTACAAATGTAGGGGGTTGGTTCATGGAGATGGGATCTATTGGTTCAAGGTTGGGATAGGTGATCCTCCAAGCTAGTTGATGAGTCCTCAAGTTCGGGGACAAACATCTTACTTAGTAGATGCCTTAGTAGTTTCTTTATAGTTTCATTTTAGAACTATGTAAGGGTTGTATCCCTATATGTCTAAGTATTCTATAGTATTAGATGTCCAATGAGATAGTGTTTAGACTTTTTTAACTTTATAGAAATGACTTCGATTGTTAAAGAATTTTTTTAAAATTTTCTGCTTTTATTCTGTGACATATGCAATGATGTATGCTAAGGGCTTGTATCAGACCCCTTTGTGGTCAAGTACTCCATGTCACGTCTAGGTGGTAGTCTCGGGTCATGACATATAGCTATACATTTAGTTCTACCTTAGTCAAGTAGGACACCTTCTTTCGTTGTGGGGTTACACGTAACCGGATTCCATGTAGCTCAGAAGGTTTATGTCGGTTATGGCTATTATTCCCTATATGACAAGATAATGAATGAGACATGAACTAGACTATGACTTTTTGGTGAGTATACTTAGTAGGAGTGGGGCTATGGGACTTCACTTTTACATTGCACAAGTAGACTTAGTAGGATGTTATGGGAAGGTTCCTTTATGATATATTAAGATATGAATGCATGCATGTATGTTGAATGGATAGTTGATATGAATGACTTTCCTTATGTTCAAGTAATGTACATGACTAGTTCCTTACTTATGATTATTGATTATGATGAGGTCTAAAGATGATATGTATGACTAAGGTAGCTTCAAATGTGTAATTAGTATGGTTGGTATTATGGGATGCCAACCATACATTGCACAATTGTTTCGTAGGGGTTGCTAAGGTGATGACTTTAATATGCTATGGGTATAAATGTGATCTTGGCTTGTGTTTGACATTGAACATGCATGTTGATTACTAAACTTCATAAATGCATACTTTTCAAATAAAATGTCCTTTTTATCATATTTCAAGGATTTTATGCATGTTTTCATACTTAGTACTTTATGTGCTAACCCCTTTCTTCTACATTTTGATAAGTGTAGGTTTCGGCTAGGTGACATACACTCTCTTTCTTGAAGAAGACTTGGATTGCTTTTCTCCAAGTTGTGGTGAGTCCTCAAGAGTTCGAGGATGGATTAGTCATTTCTTAGTTTCTATTGTACTTATTATATTGAGACGTTTATTGATGTAAAAGGCTAAGTCCCAAATTTTGTATTCCTATGTTTAGATGGTAAATGAGACAAAGTTTAGATTCTTATGGCTTTCTTTCATGAAAAGTGAAGTTAGACTTCGATTGTAAAAGTTTTAAATTTTTTTGCATTATTTCTATGTCTTATGTTATGATGATGCTAGAGGCTTGTATGAGACCCCTTTGGGGTCGAGTACGTCGTGTCGCATTCGGGGTATAGACTTGGGTCGTGGTCATGACTTGGACTCCACCAGGCCCAGACATCAGACCATGGGAGCCTTCACGGGCCGTGGTCTTGATGATAGGCCATGGTGGCCCTCGTGGAGGCTAACTAGTAGGGCCCCAAGCCTAGCACTCAGACACCTCTCACCCAAGTAAGGACCACGGCGACCTTCACGGTTCGTGGTCCTTCACACAGGCCATGGGAGGGTCAGTGATGTTAGACCCTCAGACCACCAAACCAAGTGAGGACCACAAGGACCTTCACGGTCCATGGTCCCTCACACGGTACGTGAGTGTGGTCATGGTCGGCCCTGTCAGTAGTTTAAGTCAGGGGTCTTTTAGTCTTTGCCTTTTTATGTTGGACACCCCTAAACTACAGTATTTTAACCCTAAATCACGTGGTTTTGATAAGTTTTTGCCTAGAAACATAACTAGAACTTACCTAAGTTAAATCATTCATCAAAACTTAGAAAATTTAGAAGCATAAGAAGAGAAAGAGGCGAGCAACCCAAGTTCAAGAACGCAACAAGGTTCCAACTGTTCCAGCCCCGAAATTAAAATATTTCTCAGTGAATTTCATCACCAAGTATGTGGGATTTCACTAGTGGATTTCGTTCACCCATTAGGTCCCTAGTATTCAGTCAGATTCTTGATTAGCACAATATTATCTAGACCTAAGGTTTCTTGAATGTTAGAATTGTTGGGTTTTTAGCTGTTAAAATGATCCAAATGAGATTATTATGTTATTACTCAGTTTAATGCGCAATCAGAACTCTAGCTAAGTAGTTCTTTAGTTCTTGAATTACACATGCTAGGCCAGATATTTCAGTTATTTCAGATATGCATTCCTCAGTTTTGAATGTATCATTATCATTTTATTAATGTGCATTCTCAGTTTGCATGTCATTTTGAGCTATCCAGTTTATCACAGAAATTCAGTCATAATGTGTTAATCACTTAATCTATTGGGAGTAGCATAATAGCGAGTTAGACTAGGGTCAGCTACCCATATAGTCCCAGTACTACGAGCCACATAAGTTGTAAGTCCCCTCTTTGGGCATCATTTAGTGATCACGCCAGCATGCCTTTATACCTTTGGCCGGATATATTGGGTCCTCTCGATGGGGCATATACATCGGACTCCACACTTAACTCATGTGGTTTTATTATCGGTTATTAATAGCTCCCACAGATCACTAAGATCCCATTTGCATTGACCACATTTCAGTACAGTTAGTATTCAGTCTTAGCACATTATAATTTTTTCATTGCATTCAGTTAGCTCAGCATTTAGTATATATATCATGTTCAGGTTATACTCTTGCTTTAATGTTTGCTTCAGTTATATGTTTATTTGAGCTTTACTCTATCCTGCATGCTCAGTACGCTTTAAGTACTGACACATACTCTGTGCTACATCTTGTCGTGATGAAGGTTCAGGTCCTCAGCATTCAGATCACGCATAGATCGGTTCCCGATCTTTAGTTCAGCAACATCAGTGGTGAGTCCTCATTCTTCAAGGACTAGTGACATGGTTATCTTTATCTCTTTTAGCTTTAGTTTCAATTTTTCTAGATCTAGTTGGGGCATGTCCCAACATTTCTAGTCAGTTTAGAGGCTTATTTCCGACATAGTTAGTTTCAACTTTAGTCACAGAGTTTGTTTTTTTTTATTGTATTCAAACTTTCAGTTTCTTATATTTATATAGTATATGGGTATTCCACATCATTTCAGACCTCTATATGATTTAGCTTCCGCACAGTTTTAATTGCTCAGTTTATTTTTTGTATGCTTATCATTTTGCCAGCAGGGTTAGCTTGAGGTCGTTCGTAATCCTCGGTCCCGTGTCCGCGTCCAAGGGGTAGCCTCAGGGAGTGACATTTAACAAGTTTCTAGTATTTTTCAACAATAGATTGCATCTTCTTAACTTTTGGTTAATGAATTAGTTGTTTACATGTTCCAAATCAGATTATCATGTTATCACTTCATTTCTTGCATGAATTTTAGGTATGTATTTCTTTAGTTCTAGAATTACACATGCTAGGTCAGATATTTCAGTTATTTCAGATATATACATGCCTCAGTTAGAATGTGTCGTTATTAGTATATTATTGTGCATTCTCAGTTTGCATGTCAGTTTGAGCTATCTGTTATAATAAAGAAATTCAATCATAATGTGTTGATCATTTAATTTATTGGGAGTAGCTTAATACCGAGTTGGAGTCTGTCACCCATATAGTCCTAGAACTACGAGCCACGTAGGTTGTAAGTCCCCCATGTGGGCATCATTTTAGTAATCACGCCAACATGCCTCTATACCTTTGGCCTGGTATATTGGGTCCTCTCGATGGGGTGTATACATCGGACTCCACATTTAGCTTATGTGGTTTTATTATCGGTTATTAGTAGCTCCTACAATACAGTCAGACTCCATTGCATTGACCACATTCCAGTATAGTTAGTATTCAGTTTCGCATGTTAAATTGGTCATTTCATTTTTTCTAGTTCATTATTTAGTATCTCTATCATTTTCAGATTATGCTCTTGCATTATTTCTTGTTCAGTTATATGTTAATTTCAGTTTTATTCTATCCTACATTCTTAGTACCTTTCAAGTACTGATGCATACATTGCGCTACATCTTCTCGTGATGTAGGTTCAGGTCCTCAGCAGTCAGATCACTCATAGATCAATCCTCGATCTTCAGTTCAGTAGCATCAATGGTGAGTCCTCATTCTTTGAGGTCTAGTGACATGTTTATATTTATCGTTTTTAGCTTTAGTTTCAGTTTTTCTAGATCTAGTTGGGACATGCCCTAACATTTCTAGTCAGTTAGAGGCTATTTCATACATAGTTAGATTCAGCTTAGTATTTGATTTTGATATTTCTCTTGTATTAAACTCTCATTTTTTCATATACTCAGTTTAGTATATGGGTATTCCCTATCATCTCAGACTTTCATTTATTATTTTAGCTTCCCTACAATTTTATTGCTCAGTTTATCTTTAGTACGCTTATGTCATGCCAGCTAGGTTAGCTTGGGGTCACTTGTGATACTAGGTCCCGTGTCCGCGTCGCGGGGGTTAGCTTGGGGCATGACACGCTATTAGTTTTGTTTGGCATTTCTTCATAAGTGTGGACTCTGGTTAACATTTTGACCAAATGACCTCTATTGGTTGTTTCATCGATTTTGTTGAGTTTGGAATGTTGTTTCCAACTACGTATCATATTTCGTTTGCATTGACTTGATTCCGAACGATTTTTTGAACCCCAGGCGAAGGATTTTGACTTCCTTATGGAACTATTAATGTTGTGTTGATGGTCGCTCATTCGTGGAGACCAAGTACCATGGCCTCAACGTTCGTGTGGGTCTCGCTACATTTGTGAAGGATCGTTCCCTTCGCATTCGCGAGCCCTTTGCTGCATTTGTGAAGGATTGACTGGCCTTGCCTCAGTGTTCGCAAGCCTCGTGTCGGTTCACAGAGGATCAACTCGGCTGACCTCCATGATCGCATGTGGTTTCCACGTCCGTTTTCCTTGGTTATATCCGCAAATTCTTCCTTAATTCTCCATTGTTGAATCCTCTTGAGCTAAATTAATGGGGGTACTATTTTGACTCGACGATAGCTCAAATTATGCACATTTTCGCGGCACAACTTCCTTGAGAAATTTGCGACCTCTTGATGGAGTAGATTTTGTTACTCCGTGCACGGGTCCCACATTTGCATTTTTAGGTTTCTTTCCATTTTTTATATCCTTTATTGATTTGGGTATTGTTGTGTTTTTTTATGTTCCCGTGGCATTATTGATAGCTTGACATTACTCGGAGGCCATTCGAAGGGGAAAAGCACCCGATTTGTAGTTCGTGTGTTCTTTCGACTTCGAAATAGGTTACGGTTTCCCTTTCCTAAGACTTGGCTCATTTAGATTAATTGTATTTTGAGTATTATTGTATGTTAAGGTTGGAATTTAGGATTAGTTTAGTTTTTTCTTCTCCTTAGTTCACTTATGGCCATTATTGGGTTGCTTAGTGTAGTTTTAGGCGGAAAGCCTTAGTTTAGGTTGATCCTTATGGTTTAAATCTTGGATTATTTTTCTTGTTTGTCTTTGCTTTTTTCTTGTTGATTTTACTTTTTGAGAATTTAAAGTCAAGTAATAGCTTCTTGGGTCTTCTTGAAGTTCATCATATGCTATTTGCTTCTATATTTTGCATTTTACATGAAACAAGACTATCCAGTATCCCTTTTGCATAGTTTTATGTTTAACGAGGTTTTATTTTACTAGTGGGTTGAGGCTGGGGTTTCAAATTGTCTTTTTTTTTTTTTCGTTATCCTTTCAGGAGAATGAATTTATTATAAACTATACGGTAACCTCCCATACTAGAAAGAAAATTTTCTAGATGGATTGCCTAAGTCTCTTAGGGACCTAGTCAAAGAAGAACTTCAAAACCTACACTCTGGCAATATTATTCCTTACGAACAAATTACTTAGGTTCACCAGCCTGATCCAATAAGTTCCTCTTAAGATTTGTCGTCAAGATAAAATTTTAAGACAGTTAGCTAAAGATAAGGCTCAAACCCGCCGAGATTTAGGAAGTTTATGTGAACAATTTGGTCTTCCACCTTGTCGAAAGAAAACTTTTACGAAATCAACTCCTAGAGAGAAGATTCTACTTCCAAGTCATATTCAAAGTTTAGAAAATCTAAACCTTCTCCTCCAAAACATCAACAAACAACCAAAAAGACTTTCCCTCCAATGCCATATGATCGTAACTGCTTTAGGTGTAATAAACCTGGTCATATTGCCAAATACTGCAAACTCTCCAAAAATGTTAGCAATCTTAACCTTGACTAATTTGCCCTTAACTAGATTCAAAACCTCTTTCTAGAAGACAGTGAAAATTCTGATTATGCAGAAGATGTTTCGTACATCTTATTCTTTTCAACTCCTATTTATGGAATTATATTGGGTATGTTTTATAGTAAATTCATAAAATTTAACCTTAAAGTCCTTGCTCTTTGATTTTCAATGAACCAACACATTGTGCTTTCTCTCTCTTGCTTTGATAAATATTCGTCCTCCAAAGATGTTCATTTTTAGATTGGGATGGATATATGCCTCATTCTCAAATCGAGAACATGAGTAAATGCCAATAAAGAAATCAAAAAAGAACACGGAAAGGTTTTATAGTGGAAGACGGTGGAAGAAAGATGGAACTACAACTAGGTTAAGGTGATGCTATAGGACTGGGATCATGACGGTGTTTAATTTTAGTGTTAGGATTTTGTATTGTTTTGTATTTGATGAAAAACTCGTGCCCCATCCCTTGTATCTCTATTTTTCTCTCGAATCTCACAGTTCTGTTTTTGGCTGTCAGATTATATGTGATATCATTTTTAATTTATGAGATACAATATATACATTTATAATTGGGATATATTGTCTGTATCTTCAACGTCATATATGTATATAAGCATAAATATTTTCTTTTTCTTATTTCAGTAGTTTCAATTGTTCTCCCTCTTTGGATTCATTGTAAGTTTAAACAACTAATAGATCTTTCATTTTATATTTTATCACAATATACGTTCAATATACTCGAATGAAAAAAAAAACAAAAGGGATATTGAGAAAAAATGAAAAATCTGAAGAACAACACAAGATAGACAAGTCTGAAAAGGACCATGAAGGCTCCAAGAAGATATTAACCAACAAAATAAACCAAAAAAGCTATTCATGGTACAATTAATTCTGCATAGAACACTTGATTTGTGTTAATTATTATTTTCCTTGTCCACTTTAAAAATCAAGAGAGAATTAATTATTTATTTTCAATTTTAATCTTATAATTTAAAGTATCATTAAAGAAAAATATTGGTAAAATAAATACTTAACTAATATTTTTTTCAAGAAGAGTGCAAGATACAAGCTCGACAAGTAAAAGAAAATCAAGGGAGCAATTCAAAAGTTGCCATGGAGAAGAATATAATGTCAAGTTCTTGTTGGGTTTTAAAAGGTGTGAATGGAAAATGAAGAGTTGCGACTTTTATGAAGAGTTGTGACTTTGATGAAAAGTTGCGACTTTTATGAAGAGTTGTGACTTTTATGAAAAGTTGCGACTTTTATGAAAAGTTGTGACTTTTATGAAAGGTGGTGACCTTTCCAAAAGATTGTGACTTTTCCAAAGGTTTGTGACCTTTCCGGTAAGGCACAATAAAAACCTTTTCATACTACCCTTTGTTTTCTATAAATTGAGGGATTTCTTCTCATTTTAAAATAGAATTTTTTCTGGACTTCTTCTACTACTAAATCTAGTATTCTAAGTGTACTTTACTACCGTTGAGTGGCTCATTGACACCAGCGTTTTGGGTATCAATACACTGGCGATTGAGATCATTCTATCCTGGGAGGACATATTCCAAATCAAACCTCGGATACTAGAGGGGAATAATTTCCTTAAGGGGACACTGTGCATTCAGTGGGCTTGATCTTCTTTCTGTTTTTCCAGATTCTGGTATGTGTTACAGATTTTAGATTTGTGAATTAATTTATGTTCTTATGTTCTTCACTGGTTCATTAAACTTTGGTAACTTCGTGTTTCTGCAAAGTTTGTTGGAATCAGTAAGATTCTTTAAAAACAGATTGACAACAATTCTTCTGTAAGAAAAATAAATATTTCGTATATTTTATCTAATTTGTTTCTGATTCTAGTTTTTCTACTAGTTTTAATTTTCTAGTTGTGAAAATGTTCTTAAACTTTATTGTGTCTTACCAAGTTCTTCAAAGTTTTGTTCTAAGTATCTTGGGAATACAAGACGAACAACAATCTTAAGGAAATTATTATACTGTTGGTATTTCTTGTATTCTACTGATTGAGAGAAACAGATCATGGAAGTAGAAGTTTAAGGCATTACTTCTCCATAATTTGGTGATTTATTTAGCAAGGTCGAAGTGAGAATGTACAGAAAAAATTGGTGCTATTCTGGTTAAAGATTACACCAGGTAACCTTCTTATTATTTATCTAAGGAGGAAAATAGTTTCTAAGAGTTAACAATTTTGATTTTTTATCATGTGTATCTTTGGAAAAAGATCTGCAAACATTTGTTGTGGAATGATTTTTTCTTGGCAAATAGTATTGCCTTTAAAATTCTTTAGTTTGCAAAGTGAGAGATGCACATTTTTGTTTGATAAATAGTATGTCAAAATGTTATAGTTGGAAGACAATTTGAAAAGAAAAACATTTCTATGTGATAAAGAATATGTTTAATTCTGTTTGGAGACTAAAAAAAAAAAAAAACTTTTGTAGTTTTGTACTCCATGTGAAATTTGATTGTGTCTGATTTTTGTAGGCTAAAAACTTTTGTAGTTTATTACTCTGGATAAATCAGACTATGCAATTGGTTTGAAAAAATTATGAAAACTTCACATAATAAGTCAATGTTGTACTTTTGACTTTCTATAAACTCACTGTTATATAGAAACAAATTGTACAATTTTTGTCTTTATTGTTAGTATTCTAAATACTAAGTGGTATGTCTATTTGTGATAGATGAAAAAATACTAGTGACTTAGAGTTTGTGATTTTGTGCCTCTATGGAATGAACTTTGACACTATGTAAAGATTGTCAAAGAGAATTGAAGCAATATAATTCTTTTGTAGAATAATATTTCCAAAAGAGGTTTCATAGTGCCAATGACATTTTGATGGTCTGGAAATATATGTGGAAAAACTATTTTCAAATACTTGAAAAATATTTTTGAGATCACATTTAAAATGTGGGGGTTCTTTGCTTATGATAAAGATAAAATTAGACTTGGTGTCTAATTTAATTTTGGAGCAAAAGATATGAAATTCAATGATACTTTTGTATTATGTTAGACCCACAAAATTCTTGGAGTATATTTTGTATTGTGGTTGTTGAGTTTCTCTATTACTAGTATATGGTGTGACTAGTATGAAACTACCAAATTCTATATATACTTGTTCAAAATAATTGTGTTCTTTTATGAAAAAGTGTCACTTAAAATGTTGTGATTTTTCATGAAAAGATATGTCTATTATGATAAAAATATTTGCATAGACATGAATATTGGTGAATAGTCATTTGTTATGTTCTGTAAAAGAAACATTTGGACTATATTGCCTTTATTGGACCCTATGAAACTTTGTTCATGGGTAGTTCTATAACAATCCAATTGAAAGTTATGGAAAGTTCCTTCTGAAAAGGACATTTGACAAGGTGATGACTCTAAATATTAGTGAGAAAAAAGCTACCTCGCGAAGAGCTTTTCAAACTCAATATTTTTATTTGTCTTACTTGCTTGAGTCAAAGTTTGTGACATGAACACTTGGGGCATGTCAATTACAAAACCTTGTAAGGAAAACTGATCAACTTAGAAGTTTTGTCTAACTTTGAGTGCAATAAATAAAAATGTCATGTTTGTGTGGAGTCTAAGTATGCTGAGCATTCTTATAAATCTGTTGAAAGGAACTCTAATCCCTTAGAGTTGATTTACACTGACATTTGTGATATGAAGTCAACACCATCTCGTGGTGGAAAAAAGTATCTCATAACTTTCATTGACAATTGCATTAGAAATGACTATGTCTATTTGCTGAATGGTAAGGATAAAGCAATGGAAATGTTTAGACAATATAATATCGAAGTTGAAAATCAGTTGGGAAATACATAAGTGATAAGAATGGAGAGTATAAATCTGCTTGTGCAGAAATATGTTTGGAAAATGGAATTATACATCAAACTGCTGCCCTATTCACCTCAATCTAATGGGAGAAAAAAAAACTGAACTTTGAAGAAAATGATCAATGCATTACTTATAAGTTTTGGTTTACCACAAAACTTGTGTGGAGGAACTATCATTAATGCAAACGGGAACAACAAAAAGTTTTGCCTTTTCATAAAGAAAGCAATGGAAAATTTTGTTTTTCCAGGACACAATCTATTCCATATGAGAAATGGAAATGAAATCCAACTTGAAATATTTCAAAGTGTGGAGGTGTCTAGCCAAAGTCCAAGTTCCTATTCCTAAAACAATTAAAATAGGACCTAAGACAGTGGACTGTTATATTAGACTTGAGTAGTCTAGTGAAAGGTCTAAACGACCTTGGAAAGAACAAAAGGAGAATGTACTTAATAAAGATATTCCGAAGTGTAGTAAATGTCAAAGGACATCTACTTTCTTCGAATATGGTTTTGTAACATTTCTTATGTCTTCTGTAGACTCATCCTTTTGGACAGATGGTGTTAATAGTGAGATTGGTTCGATCTTGAGCAATCCTATTGGAAGTTGGTTGATCTTCCCGTAGAAAATAAACTTTTGGGTTCAAAGTGAATCCTCAAAAGGAAAATGAAAGTCGATGGAACTGTTGACAGATAAAAAGCAAGACAAAAACAAGGTCTTGATCTTTTCGACACATACTCGCCAGTAACTAGAATTACATTCATTTGGATGTTAGTTGTATTAGCGGTGGTATATGACCTCCAAATCCATCAAATAAATGTGAAAACAACTCTCTTAAATGGAGAATTGAAGGAAGAAATTTACCTGAAACAACCCGAGGGTTTTGTGGTTCTTGGTAAAGAAAAGAAAGTGTGCGAACTTGTTAAGTCACTTTATGGACTAAAACAAGCGCCCAAACAATGACATAAGATATTTGACCAAACTATGTTGGTAAATGGATTTAAGAATGATGAAAGTGAAAAATGTGTTTACATTAAAATCACTAGGTCATTGTTTGTTTGTATAATTGGTGATATGTTGATCATCAATAGATACACTAATGGCATAAATGCTACTAAACGTATGCTAGAAAGCAAGTTTGGAATGAAAATTTTTGGAGTTGTTGATGCGATCTTAGGTATAAGAATCCTTAGAACTCCATAATGTTTAGCATATTCGCGATCTCATTGCATTGAAACGGTACTTGACTAGTTCAAATATTTGGATTCAATATTGTCAAGTCTCCAATAAATGAGAGTTTTGCATTTCAAAAGAGTGAAGGCAAAAGTGACTCACAATTGGATTGTGCTAAAGTATTGAGAAGTATGATGTATATCACGAAGTGTGCGAGATCAGATATAGTATTTGCTATTAATAAACTGAGTCGGTTCACGAGTGATCCCAATCGAACTTATTATATGACAATGAAAAGAGTTCGGAGTATTTAAGAAATACTTAAAACTATGTCTTGCATTATAACAATATCCAACAGTATTGAAAGGATATAGTAATGTGAATTGGATCACCAGACAAATGAAGTGAAATCCACGAGTGGATAAGTATTTACTCCTGGTAGAGGAGCAGTCTCTTGGAAATATTTTTTTTTAAAAAAGAGACATGTATCGCTAGCTCTACAATGATCTCTGAGCTAGGTGCTCTAGATAAGGTCGGTAAATAAGTTGAAAGACTCCAGAATTTCTTGATAGATATTCTTTTTGGCCCAAACATTTGGCATCAATATGCATACACTTTGATAGTCAAGATGTAATAGGTAGGGCATGGAGAATGATGTATAATGGAAAGTCTAGTCATATAGGACATAGACAAGATACCGTTAGAAAACTACTCTCTAGTGGAATTATCATAATTGACTATGTAAAGTCAAAGGATAATGTGTCGGATCCACTTACTAAAAGGCCTAACTAGAGAGAAAGTTTAAAGATCATCTAAGAGAATGGGTTTACGGCTTAGGACAAGTCATCATGGCGGTAACTCTATCTAGCAGACTGGAGATCCCAAGAGCTAGATTCAAGGAGAAAAACAAAGTTGTGACTGACGGTTCGGCATTGTCAACAAACTCAATCCATTCTCATGATGAAGACAATGCTCAGGAATAAGGATACAACATTAAGGCTTATTAATGAGTTACTAAAGCTTAATGTTTTTAATGATTTGCTAAGTTTGGCAGATTTGACCAAATAGTGTATCTACGCGATAACACGGTTAGAAATCACCTATGTGGGTGTGAAGTGTAAGACGTTTCAAAAAGAATTATTGTCAAAAGCCTATTCTCTATACACTCATGAAACCAGGAGGTGTTCATGGCTGAAACGAACACAACCGTAAGAACTATAAACGGTAAAGGGTTAATTGTGTGACATATGGTTGTCTAGGTATACACCAAAGCTCGACGGTTCAAAGATATCGCATCTACCGATTGACCGAGTATATCTGACATATGTTCACTATGGAAAGTCCAAGGGGAAACCTACTTATCTAGATGCAATTAATTCTTGCTTGTAAAGTACACATACTTGTCCGTTTCTCTGTCTTGGAGTCATTCCCCATTCATGCGGGGGATTGTTGGGTTTTAAAAGGTGTGAATGGAAAATGAAGAGTTACGACTTTTATGAAGAGTTGTGACTTTGATGAAAAGTTGCGACTTTTACGAAGAGTTGTGACTTTTATGAAAAGTTGCGACTTTTATGAAAAGTTGCGACTTTTATGAAAAGTTGTGACTTTTATGAAAGGTGGTGACCTTTCCAAAAGATTGTGACTTTTCCAAAGGTTTGTGACCTTTCCGGTAAGGCACAATAAGAACCTTTTCACACTACCCTTTGTTTTCTATAAATTGAGGGATTTCTTCTCATTTTAAAATAGAATTTTTTCTGGACTTCTTCTACTACTAAATCTAGTATTCTAAGTGTACTTTACTACCGTTGAGTGGCTCGCTGACACCAGCGTTTTGGGTATCAATACACTGGTGATTGAGATCATTCTATCCTGGGAGGACATATTCCAAATCAAACCTCGGATACTAGAGGGGAATAATTTCCTTAAGGGGACACTGTGCATTCAGTGGGCTTGATCTTCTTTCTGTTTTTCCAGATTCTGGTATGTGTTACAGATTTTAGATTTGTGAATTAATTTATGTTCTTACGTTCTTCACTGGTTCATTAAACTTTGGTAACTTCGTGTTTCTACAAAGTTTGTTGGAATCAGTAAGATTCTTTAAACACAGATTGACAACAATTCTTCTTTAAGAAAAATAAATATTTCGTATATTTTATCTAATTTGTTTCTGATTCTAGTTTCTCTACTAGTTTTAATTTTCTAGTTGTGAAAATGTTCTTAAACTTTATTGTGTCTTACCAAGTTCTTCAAAGTTTTGTTTTAAGTATCTTGGGAATACAAGACGAACAACAGTTCTATAATTATTGATCTCTTCATTAAGGTAATTCATAAATACTATTTTTCCTTTATTTCTTTATTTTAAATTTATGGATCATCTCCAATTACTTTTTAAAGTCTATAACTAACAAGATAAATGTTAATTTTTTTACTTATCTCATCATAGTTTCAAAGCCTTTTTTTCTTTATATATATTTTCTTTCTACTCTCAATTATAAGAGATAATTTTACAGATTATCACTGAACTTTTATTATCTATGTATTTTTTTTTTATCTCCGGCCGCTTGAAAAAAAATAAAAATGAAACTTATAAAGAGATGAAACAATTTAAGAGATCAGAAGAAAATGAAAGCAAGAAGCTAAAGGATGAAGATGATTTTGTCGAAGAGGAAATACCTCAAAACCAACAACAAGATGGTATTAATGGTATAGAACTTTATATCTCACATAGACTCATATTACTGTTATTTTTTTATTTTTTTAAACACGGAGCTAGATGAAGATTCTAATAAATAAATGTGAATTTCAAAGTATTATTTCATTCATTACACATAAGATAGTTTGTAATTCATTATGTATCTGTTACTAAAAGTACACATTGAAGGAAAAAAATAAAAAAAGGACCAAGAGGGCCCTCTTGAGGAGACACTATCCAATAAACAGAAGCAAAAAACTATTGTTGGTATGTAATTTATTTATTAATTCTACATCTTAGAATTAACTTATACTATTAATTATTTTATTTTTTTCATTTGGTTATTCATGTTTTCAAGTGAGTTTGAGTCTTGGTAAAGATAGTCAATTGAATAAGTCTAATCGTACCATAATGGACAATAAAAATAATGCTTGCAAGGCAACTGAGCAAGACTTATGCCTGTTTACATGATTTTATCATTGAGAATGTTAATTATATTTCACAATACATTTTTCTATCTCCAATCATTTATAAAAGAAACAAAGTGGATTTACAAGAGTTGGAAACTGAGAAATTCAAAAAAATACACCGAAAACAACATAAGAAAGGATCATTGACCAACAAAAGAAGAAGATATTGATGGTACTTAAGAAAGTAACATAAGAAAGGATTATAAGGATTCTTTTTTACACTCTTCTTGATTAATTTTCCAAGAGACAACAGTTATGTCACCTTGACTACTCTCTGGAATAGCTTTGAAGGCTATATTTGGCTATTTTTATCAACACCGGCAGGCCGCTTAGATTCACTTTCTATATGTGAGTCCTCACTTTCACCCATCACCTTATCAGTTTGTTTGTCTTCAGACATGCTATGAGTTTGATTTTGAGTAACTGTGATAAAAAATCAATATAAAAAATTATCAAAATCAAAACAAAGCCACAAACAACATGAAAAATAATAACCGAATTCAACAAAAATTAAAAAGAAAGAGCAAATTATCTCAAGAAAATAGCGACCCATCAAACATTAAGCGAACAATGTCTCGAATTATGAAGTTTGAAATAAATATTTGAGTCAACACTTGGATACTAAAATATAGTGAGGACTCAGAAAATACATGCCTTGCACAATCGACAAAAAAAAAAAAACTAAACTGAAATAATTAGGCTAAAATAACACATGTAGTACACTACACTTACATATCTAAAATGCATACACATCATTATTCAAATGAAGAAACAAAAAAACTAAGTTAAAAAAGAAGAAGAAAGAGACAAAAAAAACACATTAAAAGGGGAGGTAAATAGATAAACGAAAAGAGAGATGGAGACTTTACTCAGTAGTCAGTACCTACGAAAGAGAAGGATTAAGCAAACAAACTTGAGATTTGAGAAGCAATTGAGCGGTAGCAAAAAAAGACGAAGAGACCTAGACGAGGCTTTATAGTTTACGCCTTTACCTCTTTTAAACTTTAGAGAATTTTTGAGTTTCATGACTTGCTCTCTGTTCTATAAAGCAGAATACATGATTATAGAAAAATAAATAGGTTTCCGTAGCTTTAAAACTTAAGCCTATAGGAGTTAGGACTTGATGAGTGGTTGTAATACCTCGAAATCTAGTAGGCTAAACTAGGGCTAAGTGTGAGGGCATGAGCCAAGGAAGAGGGCAAGAGCAAAGGGAGAGGGCTAGGGCACCCCAACCTTCCCTATGCACTGGCCACCTTCCCACGAGAGCCTTCACAGCTCGTGGTGGCCACCACGGATCGTGGTGCCACTCGTGGTGGTGAGGCAGTAGCTTCACCAAGTTGTTCAAACAAGATACCCTCCCCACGAGCCACTAGACGGCTGCTCATGAAGGCCTTGACGGGTCATGGGAGGGGTCGTGAAGGTGTCTTAGGTTTATAGGGGTCAAGGGAAGGTGACCTAGCTACTGGTCCAAGACCACGAGGAGGACCACGGCTCGTGGAGCCTCTCGTGGAGATGGACAGTACACTGTTAAGTGAGGGGTAAACTCGGTCTTTCCGGTTTTAATTAGAATAAATCTAGGTCATCTTACCCAAGCCTAGTACACCTATATGAGTGATTTGAACCCATAAAATCACCCATACGAAAAGAAATCCCAAAGTTCTTCTCTCAAATGTTTCTCTCTCTAGAACTTGAAGAATAAGAAAGAATTCAAGCTAGGATCAAGGTCAAGTGTCCAATACTCAAGCATTTGTGGGCTTTGTTATCAAGTTATGATAGCTTTTCATCCATGAATTCCTTCCATCCATAGAGTCCCTATGATTCCCTAATTTAAAGGATGAAATTCCCCAATTTGAGTTAGGGTTTCTTCCAATGTTATGGGTATTGATGATTGTTGATTCAATTGAGTGGATTATGATTGTTTATGCTTGAATTGAGTAGATTAATTTTTTTTAGGATGAAATTACATGTACCCTTGCCTAACCCATGTCTAGAAAGATGAAATTGATGTAAATGGGTTTTATGCCATGAAAGGAGAATTTGTAGGTTTAGATGTATTCAATCTAGGATTGATGAGATACATTAGAATTGAAGCTTATATGATGAATAATGATTATTAGTGCTTGAGATTGAGGCTATATGATGAAATATGCTTAGAATTGCTTGAGAGTGAAGCATATATACATAGATTCTTGAGAGTAAAGCTTATAGGATGATTTATGATTAGAATTGCTTTGAGATTGAAGCTTATGAGATGATTATGATGTTGAATTGCTTTGAGAGTGAACTATATAGAATGACTAAGAGATATAGTGCTTTGAGAGTAAAGCTTATGTTATGAATTGTTGATTATTGATGTAATTGTTGTGGAAGAGATAGTTCCCACATGAATTGTTTATGTTATGAATGTGAAAAGGCTTTCTCATATTGAATTATTCTAGGTTGAAAGGATTGCTCACCTAAAATGAATCTAGACTAAAGACTAAAATTAATGAGGCAAGAAATGAATACTCATGACCTCTAGATGAGTAGGATATGAGGTGATTTCTGGAAGAGTAAGAGGTGGCTACCCTTATTCCCTAATGTTGAACATACATGCAAGTACCCATGATATCTTCTAGAAAGATGTGAAGGGGAATACCCATATCTTATGATGAAAGATGTGGAGGTGAATACTCGTATCTTATATTGAAATATGTGGAGGTGAATACCCGCATCTTATAATGAAATGATGTGGAGGTGAATACCCATGTCATATGATAATTGGGCATGGAGGAGAATAACTATGATCCCATAAGATGGACATGGAGACGAATACCCATGACCATATAAGCAAGGCAAGAGGCGACTACCTATTAGCCTTTAAGTAAGGCGAAAGGTGACTATCCATGAGCCTTTATGAGAAAGTAAGGAAGTGATTTCCTCATTTCTATAAAAGATAAGCTAAAGATGAGCATGATAGATGATGAGCTTGTAGAATTGCCCAAGGTGGCCTACTATGATGAGTGAGACTATTGGAAGATTACCTATGTCTTAGTTAAATATGCTTTGAGGTTACTTATGAAGTATTCCACTTATGTTATGATGATTTATGTACATTGATTATACTTATGACTTATATTGTCTGACCCTTATGTTTATGTTGATGCTTATGCAAGCTATCATATTTAGTACATGTTTGTACTAACACACACTCTTGCCTACATTTCTTATCCAAATGTAAGATTCGGCAATATCGACTCTCATTCTCGTGGCTAGAATCTTAGTAGAAGCAAGGACCGAAGATTGGTAAGTCCTAATAGCATTCAGGATATAGCCACCATTTCCTTATGTTCTTTCATTTTATGTTTTGAACTATTGTATGGGCTGTGTCACAAAGATATTCATGTTTTAGATGGTTTGAGACAAAGTGTATTAGACTTCCGCTTCATTTTATAAAGACTTTGATTATGTTGAAAATGTTTTAAATTTCCACTAAAATCTATTATCTTATGTTATTAAAGCTAAGTGGCTTGTATGAGGGCCTCTCGGGGTCTTATACGCCATGTCACATCTAGGGGGTACCTCTAGGTCGTGACACTAGTATATTTGCACTCATTTGAGGCCTATTTCGCTCAACAATTAGTTTCCTCAATGCCTAATTGTGTCCTATACTAATGATATTTTGATGATTTGCAGCTATGAAGGCTAAAGAAAAGGCAAGGATGAATAAATGAAAGAATGACCAAAAATGTAAAAGAAGTGTAAACTATACACTGTTGATCGTCAAACAAGAAAGGTAGATCACCTAATGGGTATGACCTCTCCCACATTGAAAGTGCACAACACTTGCATTAATTGAGGCAAGTCGCCGAACTCCAAAAGGAAAGGCGACATGCCGAAAGAGAAGGGCAAACTTGTTAACCATCGCCGAAAGAGAAAGTGTAAGGAGAAAAATTGAAGGCCTGAAGAGTGAACTAAGGTGATACTCAGTGAGACACCGAATGTGAAAGGCAGACTAAAATGAGCTCGCCAGCAAAGGTTCAAACACTTGAAGCCTAGAGTAAGAGAAAGGCGACTTGGAGAGCATTCGATGATCCACCCATTGTGATCGGCGAGCCAGACTAAAGTCACCCAATGAGTAGTGTATTGAGTTTTGGGCCAAATTTTGGAAAACCATAAATAGCCCAAAGGAGAGAGAAAGAAAGATTTCACATAAGTGAGGAAAACGGGAAAGACTGAGAGAAAGTTCAGAATATTTTAGAGAGAGGAACACTTTACCTTGTGAAGAACACTTTCTAGTTTTTGGGGTTTTTCAACTTTGTTCTTTAAATTGATAAATTGAAGCTGAATCCAAAGTGGGTTTTCTTGTAATTGATTAATCTCATGTTACCCATGGTTGCTTTCATGAAAGGTATAATTTCTTTGCTTTTTGTGATGGGTGGCTAAAACCACAAGATCTAGGGTACAATTATGGGGTTGGGTGTTAATTTTATGTAGTGGGTATCATGTTGTGGTATGTTTTGTTGTTGTTCATACATGAATTTGGGCTAATTAGCATGGGGTTAATTTATGGGTCAATGTTGCAAACTTAATTTCTACTTCTTATCTCCTGTCGATACTCGAAAGATATTAGTTGGAGTGGATAGTTAGTCTGATACTAGAAATTTAGGTTTGATGTATGCAACTTGCTTGAAAATAGAGGTTATGTGTTGGATCTATTTGCCCTATTTCTACACCGAAAGAGAGAATAGAGTAAGGTATTGGGTTGTTTAGTATAGCATATAAATGAGACCAAAAGAAGATTTTATATATATGCAAAGATTCTATGAGATCTAAAGAACATTAGTGTTATTGAAGATGACCCAAACTATTCATGAATGTTCATCCCTATAGAGCAACACAATTACCCCTATGTGGCATTGATTTCCAATCCCCACACCCCTAGATTGCTTGTTACTTCTTGAATTTTCCAAATTTTTAGTTTAATTGTGACGATTGATAACCAAATCCTTTTATTAAATTAGTGGAATCATCCACCCAATTATTTTTACTACTAAAAATAAATGAATTTACCATTCAAATTTCTTGATAACATTTTCTACGATATACCATTTTCTATGGAATTCAACCCGACTCTTAGTTGGGTATTTTTAATTGACGACGATTGTTGTCTCTTTCAATTAATTTTGAAGAGTACATTTGAGCGTTATCAGGACTAACAAAGCAAAATAATATATAATTATTCTTATATATTAGGGGAAAATATTAAATGAGGCTAATATACCTAAAACAAAAGTGTAAGTATAGCAAACTCGGTGGTGTTGGAAAGAGGACTCAAAGACCGTCGATTTGATACATCACGGGTCACCTAACTCTTTATGTGCTTAAAGTTATGGTCCTTTGAAGTTGAACCAAAACTAAAAACTGAAATTTAACTTGTTTGGCTTTTCAAAGTATGAGATGTTACAAAGTCTATCTTCACATGTAACTTTATTGAGCTCTGGCTCGCCTGAAAAATATATGTAAGAGTGCATGATAAACGTGAAACAAATTATAAGTTAAAAAATGGAGCTTCAATCTAATGACTGTCATTTAGGTTGTCACTATGTTGAGTGTCATTTAGGTCTAAAGGGTTTCAATTAGCTTGCGCTCATTGATTTAAAATTTCTTCAATACTATCGATATCTTCTTCTTGTTGCTGGTTAGGTAGTTCCTCCTCGAAAGAATTATTTTGATCCTTTCTTATGTTGATTTCATTGCGTTCTTTGAAATATCTTATTTTTCAACTCCGTGTAAATCCACTTTATTTTATTTTTATAAATGATTAGAGATAAAAAAAAATTGTGGAATAAAATAAATGTGCTCAATGAAAATATAATGTAAATGGGCATAAGTGTTGCTAAATTATCGAATAAACGGTTTGGGAACGTATTAATGTTTTATATTTAACGTCTTATAAACTAGTGAGCAAGTCCAGAAATTCAAAAAATTACTAAAGTTTAAAAGAGGTAAAGGTGTAAACTGTAAAGCCATATCAGTTGCTTCGTCTCTTCGACTCTTCTTGCTGATCACTGCTTAGTTGCTTCTCAGATCTCAAGTTTATTTGATTAATCCTTCTCTATCGTTGGTAGGTACTGAGTAAAGTCTCCATCTCTCTTTTCGTTTATCTATTTACCTTCCTTCTTAATGTGTTTCTTTTTGGCTTTTTCTCCTTTTTTACGTAGCTTTTTTTTTTTTTGGTTTCTCCATTTGAATAATAATGTGTATGCAATTTAGGTATGTGAGTGTAGTGTACTACATATGTTATCTTAGTCAAATTATTTCATTTTAGTCCCTTTTTTGGTCGATTGTGCAGAGCCTGTGTTTTCTGAGTGTGGAATCGATTTTAGTATGCAAGTATTGACTCAAATGTTTATCTCAAACTTCATAAATTAAGAAATTTTTAGCTTCTGTTTTGATGGGTTGCTCTTTTTTTAAGATAATTTGCTCTCTTTCTAATTGTTGTTGTACTATGTTGTTGATTTTCATGTTGTTTGTGACTTTTTTTATTTTGATAATTTTTTGAATTTATTTTTCATAGCACAGTTACTCAAAATCAAACTCACAGCATGGCTGAAGACAAACAAACAATAAGGTAACGGCTGAAAGTGAGGAATCAAATACATAAAGTCAATCTAAAACAATGGCGGCGTCAACTATTGATACAGAAAGGAAAAAAAGATATGTTGTGTGGGATCATTTTACAGAAATTGTTACTTTTGAAGGTACAAGCATAATGTGACCATTGTTCTCATAAGTATTCTTTTAAGACAAGAAATGGTATGTCTTTCTAGTGTTTGATAAAAAGTAGTCAAATATAGCCTTTAAAGCTATTCCAGGGAATAGTCAAGGTGAAGTAATTGTTGTTTCTTAAAAATTTAATCAAGAAGAGTGTAGAGAAGTTTTATATCATATGATAATATAGTTGATGGGCTTCCTTTTAGCTTTGTTGAGAAAAAAAGGTTTTAGAGTTTATGAAAATGGTGCAACCTCATTTTTGAATCCCTTCATGTAGTAGTGTGACTAGGGATTGTTTGTCTTTTTAACGAAGAAAAACAAAATTAAGGAAGTAATTTATGGAAACAAAACAAAGAATCGATATCCTCACCGACACTTGTACTTCTGTACAACGAATTAATTACATGTGTATCATTGGCCATTGGATTGACAGTGAATAGAATATGCATAAGAAAATACTTAATTTGTAGGTGATTACGTAAGTGAAGGATAAATCAAATCTTCACTGTCACAATTGATAATGTCAGCTCAATCGATGTGATTGTAGAAGAATTTTCTAAGCAATTGACTAAGATGGAAACTGATTTGATGAACGGTAATTACATTTGGTAATCACATTTGATGTGAGGCCAAAATACATATTTCTAATCATTATTTGCCTCACATTTAGAATTTATATTTGTCCTTTTTGAGCATGAAATTTATGAATTGTGCTTAATAATAATTTTATTTGTAGGATGAAATTGGTGGAAAAACAAAAAAGTTTGGAGTTAAAACGAATTAAAGATGGAAAATTTAAAAAGGAAATCAAGCAGACAACTTAACGGATTAAATTGAAAATAATATATATATATATATATATAAGAATTGCATGCTCCTACAAACTGCAAAGGAATTTACTGCCACGTGGCAGCAAGGGAAGAGAAGAGTACAAATTGAAGTTCGCTACAGCAAACGAGTTTTACACGGAATCAAATTTCTTTAGGTTCTGTATTCCTAATATGCTTTGGACTAAATTATATTTATTCAGGATTTTCTATATCTATAAATAGTTCATACGAATAATTATTAGGAGAGGAGGATACAATATAGAAAATAACTTTTGATTTAGGGTTTCATCGTTTCTTCTCTTTTATTTATGTTACATCTTTTCTTTGAATGATTCGTTGTATAATTGCTCTATGTCTATGTGGAGTAAAACTTCTCGTTCTTGGATTATATTTACTTACAAAATGATTGTTTAGTGATTTTGATTCGGCATAATTGTTTTGTCATATTAGTTGTTCTTATATTCTTGTAATTACTATTTTGGTGCTTGATCACCATTATCATAAATTTATTGTCTTCTTTTGAACTCGGAAGAGGAATAAAGGGATAGAACGTGGAATATAAAGAGCATGATATTTTCTTGCATGTCACTTGAATTGATTTGTGTCTAGGATAGAGATATAAAGAGCATGATATTTTCTTGCATGTCACTTGAATTGCTTGACTCAAATACAGGAAGACAACTTAATGCTCCATAGTTGGTTTAGTCTATCCCCGCTCAACGATGTAGTTAGGTTGTTAATTGTGGTAGACGGTTCAAGGTCGGGAGATCATGAATATATTATCAACCCCGTGAATAAGCAACTAGATAATAAAATAAGTTGATGAAATTGATGCTAAACATGATTGTTAGTTAAATCATGATCCTAGCTTGATTCATTCATTGATTGTGTAAACATCTATCTTTTCTTAGTTAATTGTTTTTTAGTTATTTTATCTTTATTTTTAGTTTAATTAATATATATTCATCTTTTGAAATCATCCCTTATATAAATAATTAGAATTAGTATAATTTAGTAAATGGTTAATTGACAAGTCCTCTTTGGGTTCGATAATCCGGTTCTTTTAAGAGCCACTATATACTTGCGTGACCGCGTACACTTGCGTGTGCAACTAAGAGCAACAACATTCAACTGAGGTGTATGGCGCACATTGTGAATCTTATCGTTCAGGATAATTTAAAAGGAAATTATTCTTTTATTTAACGTGTTAGACATGTCGTGCAATATGTTAGGAATTCTCCTACAAGGTTTAAAAGGTTTCAAGAAAGTGGTGATGATGAACAACTCAATTGCAAAAATCTTTATGTTCTACCTAATGCTAAGTAGAGCTGATGAATTTGAGAAAATATTTTCAAATTATTCTTCTCGCGAAATTGGCCTGAGACATGACTTTGAGATTTCTTTTGTTAAAGTTGGAATCATTGCAGGTAAACTAGTGAGCAGCGATCGGGTGCACGTGAAAAGAATTATCAAATTTCTTAAAATTGGTTTTGTCCTTACTTTGAAAATATCTGGATTAGCTTATGTGACAACAAATATTCATTTTCTTGAAATTTGTGCGATCATTCTTTATTTGAATCAATTGATTGTTGTTGACACTGAATTTTGGACTGACATTTTTAATGTAAATACTTTAAATTTTTATTTTTTAAATAGTTCAAAATATATTTTCTCCAACTTTATACAATTATTGATAATTATCCTTATTTTTTAAAATTTTAGGATTTTTATTAGTTTATTTTGAATTTTGATTGATTTTAATTATTAATATTTTTTCACAGTGCGTAGAATAAGAAATATTGTTTAATTTTTCTAAACCATCATTTTTTATTAAATTATATTTTTATATGCTATTAATTATACTTATTTGAGCACAATCTATTAATTCATTAAATACAAATATTGAATTACATATATAAATATTTAATTATCATATTGTTTTTAACACAATTTTAATAGTCAATAATTTTGATTGCTTTTATAAAGCTTTACTTAATCATGAAGTAAAGAAGTGATGAATATTTTTAGGTTTTGTGGGGGGGGGGGGGGGGAGGAGGAGTGAGGAATTTCTAAAAGGGAGAGTCCTGAAAAAAGTTTTCCCCTCCATGTCTAGATCTCAACTCCACCATTGTTCTGTGAAACAACTCAAACCACCACTTTTCTTCTGTCCTTACTGCAGGAGAAGACAACAAACAAGACACCACCAAACCACCAGAAAGCCTCCACCACCAACCACACTCTAGCTTTCTCCCTCACCACAACCTCTCATCAATAGAAGAACTCATAGGTGAGCTCCAAGTTTTGGCAAAACACGATGGCCAAATGATCTCAAAGCTCCTACCAGACCCAAAACCAATTCCTTATCCTCCTTTCTACCTTCTCACACTGTTATCAGTGAGCAGCTCCACCCTCTGATGAACCGGAGCACCAAACAACAACCAATAGTAGCTCTGCCTACAACCACACCGCCTGAAACAAAAACCCCACTCCATTCTCTTTGCCACTCCATCGAACGGCAAACGAACCACCAGATCTTACCACTAAAACCCCATCCCATCCTCTTCACCACTCCGATGAACACAAAGGAATCCCCAAATCTCACAACCAAAACCCCCATCCATCCTCTTCACCACTCCAGTGAACACAAAAAAATCCCAGGTCTCACAACCAAAACCCACACTCCATCCTCTTCGCCACTCCAGTGGATGACAAACGAAACCCCAGATCTCACCACCAAAACCCTAGTCCACCCTCTTCGCCACTTCAGTGAATGACAAACGAACCACCAGATCTCACCACAAAAACTTCACTACTCCACTTTGTTGGTACTCAGAACTGCGACCATCAAGCTCGCGCAACCAATAAACAACCCTCTTACCCACTCCCCTTTTATGTTTTTTCCCATTTTCAGGTTTTTTGGTCAACACCAACTAACAACAATGAACCAAGTCTTCATCAACCCTCTATTTCTGGTGAGATTTGTTACTCTGGAGTCATCTGTTTTGGCTTCAAGTCTATTTTGATCTTCCATGTGTTTCTTTTACTTTTTATTTGTGAGAATGTCTTTTGTTAGTTGACTGATTCAAATGTTTAGTGCTATTAGTGGAAGTACTTTTAGGAGTCTTTTATGTTTCTAGTTAACTAGCTCTAGGAGTCCAATTAGTTGATGTTAGTCAGTCAGCAGATAATGGGTTAGTGTTAAACTAGTGCCCTATTTTTTTCTCTCGATTTGTTTGTTTGCAAGTTCTATTTAAAGACTTGTATCGTTGTTTCCAAAGAGCAATAGAAAAGATCAGTTTCTTTGTATTAACATCTTATTCGAGTAGTTGTTCATCTCTTTTGCCAACATCTTTGGCGGTGTTGTTTAATTATAGTGAGGTTGTTGTTATTTTTGTATAACTTTAATCTACTCTTTAGATCTTGATAGAAAAGTTAAAAATCAACAAGTTATATTCTTCTTTTGTTAAGTTTGATTTAGTATTATTACATTTTTTTTAGTGTTGATAATTTTAGTTTAGATGGTTGTTGTAGTTTTGGTTGTTCTCTAGTGATGGTGAACTTTTTCAGGCAACCTTTCTGTTCATTAAATAATGATTTATTATTATGGTTAGTTTTGGTTCATTTTGATGGCAGTTCATGGTTTTTTTCCACCTTTGTTAACCTACTCTGTTTGATTATTAATTTTCCATTATTAGTGATTGTTGTTAAGAACTATTTTTCATTAATTCTTTACTTCTCTATTTGACTTTAAGTATTACATAATAAATTTACTTTTAGTGATTATTGTTAAGAACTATTTTGCATTAATTCTTTACTTCTAAGTTTACCTTTAAGTATTAGATAATAAATTTATTTTGGTTATCATTACATTGTTATTGTTCTTAGGTAATTCATATTTCAAATTACTTTGTCTTTTACATTTAGTAGTTAACTCTATTTAAGTTGGTGTTTAAGACGATCTGGATAATCTCGAACAAATTTAAAAGAGTATTAGTACTTTTTTTATGGTTATTGTGTATTGTTGTTACAAATGATTTATATTTGTTATATATTGTTGTTCTCTACAGATTTAACTAACACGGGAAAATATCCTAATGTAGTTGCGTGGAGTACAATTGTACCTAGAAGGTGACTTTTATATGGTTAGATTTTAAAAAAAAATAAACTTATGATGCACAACAATCCTTCTCCAGAAAATATGGAAAATGACTGATCCTAATCTTTCTCAATAGTTTGTTTTTTTCATTTTATTTAACAGATATTCTCTCACTCTTCAATTTTGTACATAATGGATGATCGCAAAGAGGTAAAGAAAACCAAAAAAAAAAGAAAAAAATCTTGGCTCATTTTTCTTGTTTGTCTTGTCTTTTTTCTTGCTTATTTTATTTTCTTGAGAATTCAAAGTTGGGTAACAGTTTCTTGGGTCTTCCTGAAGTTCATCATATGATCTTTACTTCTATATTTTGCATTTTACATGAAACAAGACTATCCAATTTCCCTTTTGCATAGTTTTATGTTTAACTAGATATTATTATCTTTTACTAGTGAGTTGAGGGTGGGGTTCTGAATTGTCTTTTTAAATTATTTTTAGATATCCTTTTAGGAGTATTAAGTATATGAATATGTAGTTTGAACTCCTCCTCCTCCTCCCCCCGCCCCCCTCCTCCTCGTCCTCCTCCTTCCCCCCCCTCCTCCTCGTCCTCCTCCTCCTTCTCCTCCTCCTCCTCCTCCTCCTCCTCCTCCTCCTCCTCGTCTTCTTCTCCTCCTTCTTCTTCTTCTCCTTCTTCTTCTCTTTCTTCTTCTCCTTCTTCTCCTTCTTATTATTATTATATAAAAATGAAATGAATTTTGATTTTGATTAAACAAAGAGAGGAATAAAGTACAAGGAGAATGATATACAGGGTTCATGGTATATATAACTGTAATTTCCTTTGTAACTTAGAAGATAAGTCAAGAATGACAATATAGTGACTTTATGTTAGATAAATATTTTGGTGAATAAACTGAGGATGGCACTAAAGATTATAACATCCCACTTTGGTGGAAAATGCCCAAAGTTAGAGTATGTCTTCAAGATTGGCTACGAAGTGAATAATTAATGTAACTTATTAGTGTGGAAGAAGATCTGGATAATACCGAGCAAATTGAAAAAAGTATTAGTACTTTTATTATATTTATTGTATATTATTTTTGCAAATAATTTGTATTTGTTGTATATTTTGGTTCTCTTCAAATTTAGCTAGCACGGGAAAAGATTCTACCGTAGTTGAGGTGTAGTACAGTTGTACCTGGAAGGTGACTTTGACAAGTTCATTTTTTTTAAAATTAGACCATTGGATAACTGAGAAGTTCCCGGGTTATGCAAAAAGTCTGTTGAAGAAAGGTAGGAACAATTTAATGGCCACAAAATGATGCAAATGTCAAAAGAGATGCTGAAGATTTCTAAGCTTTTAGATTACCATGGTCTGAATTATCAACAGGGAATAAAATGGTATGACTCTAACTTATATAACACATTAATTGATAGAGGCTAATACATATAGTAGTTAATCTAGATATATCTCACATTGAGAAGGATGGGAAACACACTTAGATAGATCATATTGTTCTTGCTGACGAATTTTGAACTAAACCTTTATAAAGGGTAGTTTATAGATACAAACCAAAGAAGTAATTGACAAACGTTTATAAGGTAACTTAAATTTAAAATTGTTAGTTAATTGATACAATTCAACATTCAGAGAAATGATTAAAATGCAATCTTGAAGCTAAGTGGAAGAAGCCGCAACATCCTTTTATTTGTTTCGTTATTATTTTATCTTCCTTTTCTATTACGATCAACATTATTTTTGTTTGTATTGATACTTGAATCTTTTTTTACCGAAAGATTCATATTTGAATGTTCTTTAGTTGATAGATTCCAATTAAATTCAACTTCAACTAGTGAGAGCTTGTTAATACACTGTAGAGTGGAAGTAAACATGACGAGATAATCAAAATAAGATTAACAATTTATTTTATTGTAAAACACATACTTACAAAAGTAAACAAGAAGAAAACTATTATCCGACAATACTAGAAATTTGTTGAAAATATTTGATATTATAAAGTAGGCTATACATAAGGTTTATATGAATTACCTTATATTGGCATCGATGTAATGAAATTTTATGCTCTCACTATTCCTTGCATGATATGATAATATCCATCATTTTCATATCTTGTTAAAAGATTTGAACCATAATGACTATATTTTCATTTAAAATATGATTTGTATTATTCGCAAGGCTATCTTCACATAAATAACACAATATCAACCAAGTTACATGTGAACATAGTCTTCCGGATAATACTGATCATATTTTAAATGTCAATATTGTCAATTATGGCTCAAATTTTTTGACAAAATATGGAAATGATAGAAATTATCGTATCACGTAAGAAATATCGAGAAGAATAAATTTTGTTCTATAGATAACCTCTATAAGACAATTCATAGAAACATTATATACGTCTTACTTTAGAACATCAGATATTTTTAACAAGTTTCTAGTATTGTTCAATAATAGTTTGCATCATCTTAACTCTTGGTTATTTTATATTTGAAAAATCAAACAAGTTGTTAAACTTATTTTTTTTCAATCTCATCATGTTTTCTTGCATTCCAAAGTGTATTAATAGGCTCTCATTAGTTGACGCTGAATTTGATTGAAGTCTTTCAACTATAGAAGATCTAAATATGAACCATTCGGCAAAAGAACACTCAAGAATCAAAACAAATAAAAAGAATGTTAGTTTTGAGGAAAAAAAGAAAGAGTAAACAATAACGACAAAAATCAAAACGGTGTTGCAACCTCTTCAACCTATCTTTATGATTGCTCCTTAATCATTTATCTGAATGTTGAATTGTATCAATTCATTTACAATTTTAGATTGAATCGTTTTATGAACTTCATCAATTACTTCTTTGATTCGCCTTTGTTAATAACCTTTTATAAAGGTTTATTTTAAAATTCGTAAACTATAATGACCCTTGAGTTCATTTTTTTGTTATTTTATTGTTTTTCCCCTTCTCATAGCTTTTGTATGGTGCTTAGTTGGGTGACATTTTTCCGAGGTGGTCAGGTGAGTTTTGAGTAGTTTTTGCCATTTGGGAGGCTTAATATTTGAAAGAGTTGACTTCTGTCAACATCAGGATATTTTGATGTTGGAAGGGTAATTTTTCTCTAGTTTGATGATCGGTTTGGGTGTAGAGGCTTTCATTTGACATTTGTCTAATTAGGTGTTTTAGCTTTTGAGTTTTGCCCAAAGTTTGACCTTGGTCAACTTTCTTGGTAAATAGACTTGAATGGAATTATGTCAGCGCGGATAGCTCTGGAATGCCAAGTTTGGCCTAGAATGACCTTTGGTTCAGTTTACAATGTGATCGTGATGACCTTGTGGCGCTTAGAGTTTTGTTTGGTATTTCTTTATAAGTGTAGTCTTTGATTAAAATTTTGACCAAATGACCTTTGTTGGTTGTTTCACCGATTTTTTTGAGTTTGGTATGTTGTTTCCACTAGGTAGCATAGTTTGTTTGCATTGACAGATTCAAAATGAATTCCAAGCCCCAGACGGAGGACTTTAGCTTCCGGGTGGAACTACTAATGTAGTGTTTCTGGTGCCACGTTCATGGAGATCAAGTGCCTAGGCCTCTGCATTCATGTGGGTCTCGCCGCATTCACGAAGGGTAGCCCCCTTCACGTTCATTATACCTTGGATGCATTCACAAAGGGTTGACTTGTCTAGCCTCTGTGTTCGCAAGCCTCGTGCCGATTTACAGTAGGTCAGCTCGGCTGATCTACATGATCACATATGGTCTCCACTTTTGTGAAGGCCAGTTAACTGGCAATTGGTGTTTTAAAAGACCCATTTTTCAGTTTAAATGTATCATTTCTAACTTGGTGTATGGGCGATTTAGAGAGATTGTTTTGAAGGATTTTAGTGTTTCTTTGTGGAATTGATCGGGCAGTTACATAGGCATAACCCCCACTGATAAATCATCAGTTTTCCTTGTTTTTTTCCACAAATTCTTCCTTAATTCTCCATTTTTTATTCCTTTTTAGCTAAATTAAAAGGGGTACTATTTTGGCTCAATAGTAGCTCGGATTGTACCCATTTTTGGGGCACAACTTACTTGAGAAATTGGGGACCTCATGACGTAGTAGATTTTGTTACTCTGTGCGCGGGTCCCATATTTGTATTTTTTGTGTCTCTTTCCATTTCTGATTTTCTTTATTGATTTGGGTATTGTTGTGTTTGTTTTTGTGTTCCTTTATTATTGATAGCTTTACATCACTCGAACGCCCTTTGAAAGGAAAAACCACCCGAGTTGTAGTTCATGTGTGTTTCGACCTCGAAGTAGGTTACAGTTTCTCTTTCCTTAGACTTGGCTCATTTAGATTAATTGTATTTTGAGCAGTATTGTATGTTTAGGTTGGAATTTAAAATTAGTTTAGGTTTTTTTTATAGTTAGTTGATTTATAGCCATTATTGGGTTTGTTAGTGTAGTTTTAGCCGGAAAACCTTAGTTTCGGTTGATCCTTATGGTTGAAATCTTGGCTTATTATTCTTGTTTGTCTTTGCTCTTTTTCTTGTTGATTTTACTTTTTGAGAATTCAAAGTTGGGAAACAGTTTTTAGGGTCTTCTTGAAGTTCATCAAATGATCTTTTCTTCTATATTTTATATTTTACATGAAACAAGACTATCCAGTATCCCTTTTGCATAGTTTTAATTAAGTTTAACGAGATTTTTTTTACTAGTGTGTTGAGGCTGGGGTTCGGAGTTTTTTCCTCTATTTTTTGGATATCCTTTTAGGAGTATTAAGTAAATGAAATGTTATTTAATTTTTATTAAACATGTCATGCCCCGAGCCTACACCCTGGGCGGGAGTGGCACTCGAGAATCATTGCTGGCCCCAAGCCTGACTTACTTACTCAACGAAAGACTTAAATCATGAAGAGAAATACTTTAAAAGTAAATTGAACTGCTCAATAAACACTTTGAATGTATCAAGATAACATTCACTGGCCAAAAGTGGCAACTCAAGTCTCAACCATTAAAACAAGAAATATGAACTCAATAACTTACATCTTACTGTCAATGAAGCCTCTAAAACAATTGAGATGGATGTCAGGACAATCCCCACAACATCCTAATGAACTAATAAAATAACTGAAAGCAATAAAAGGAATCCTCTGAAATACAAGGAAGCTCACCAACTGACTTTGGAGTGCTCACTGGATTAATGATGCACTGGATGCCGATCATAGTTACATGCTTTTGCATCATAATAAGATGCAAGCCAACAGGCATCAGTACATTGAATGAACGAGTATGCTAGTTAGAATGCTAAACACAACATAGGCTTCAAAGGAATCTGAAGAACTTACCTAGCTCAACTCAACTCAACATAACTGAACTCATTTCAATATAAAGCAGTTTAAAACAAGTGCAATATAAAGGAAAGTCGTTTAAAACATGATGTCAACTCTGTGTGTATGCAAAGATACGTATAACTCTGAAATGTATGTAAAAATACAAATAAACTGTGTATTTAAGAATACAATTACTTATGTGGGGGTTTCTCTAACCGACAACCATCATGTAAGAGTTATTGTGATGATACAACATTTTGTCTCACGTTGTCAGGGCCGTCTTATACCTTGCTAAGGGTATAGAACCTGAACTACTAAGTGGATCCACTAGTCTATGCTAAAAATCACTAATGTAATCATCTAAAAAGTATGACCCTTTTCTACCCATGATGGCTACATGGTTTATAGGGGATGTGAGTTGTCTGAACTCTCCCCCATATATGACCCTTTTCTACCCATGATGGCTACATGGTTTATAGGGGCTGTGAGTTGTCTGAACTCTCCCCCATATCGGTGCTCAATACTACTCCCAAAAATATAATATTAGCTCTTATGTTTAAAAATATACTTCTTTCTGTGATTTGAGATTAGTGCTCAAAAACTTAGCTTAAAGGCTATCTTGGAAATCAAAGTTTCCTCTCTTGCTTCATTTAAAAAGCGATTACTCTTTTCTGAAAACTACCCCGAAGGCTCTTTGGAAATCGAGGTTTCCTTTCTTATTTAAATGTGAAAACATTTTAAACCCTTTGGGAATACATAGTCCCATATACTTTTGAAGAAATGAACTTCAAACTTTACTCTTGAATCTTTACTCAACTTGAACTTTAAGTCTTAAACAAAGTTAAAACATTTGGAAAAGACTTTCTGAAAACTTAAAAGAACTTCTCTTGACTTGCTTCTTAACTTCTAACTTGACACTTAACTTTCCTTGAATTTAATTATGGATTCAAGGATTGTGATTTGTGATAGGAAAGATCTCATGATGTTAAGGAATGATTTTAGATAGCTAAACATGAGAAAAGATCAAGAAATCATTGTTTGAGGGTGGATCCGCGATGCGGAGAAGTATTTAATTTTTTTGTTCGAAAACAACTTTTGAGGTAGAATGGTCCGTGACTGCTCCGCGATGTGAAACGATTTTTCCCAAATCTGGGGAGCAAGTCCGTGACGCGGAGGCACTGCCCAGATTTGATCGACAAAAATTCTTCTTCGTTTTCCAGCTCTAAACCCTCTAAAATCCATTGGTTCATTCCCCAAACATTTAGAATCATCTATACCCTCAAATAACATCAGATTCTACTTGAAAACACAACTAAAAACGTGAATCAATCTCAAGAAAACTCCAACAACACAATCCACAAGGATTCAAACGAACTTCATCAAGAATTCAAGGGATTTACTTTCAAATCAATATACTTTGCTGAAATTGAATCAAGTTGGGCCTGTGGATGAACTAACCCAACGCTATGTGATCTCACATACCTTGTAGGGATCACCCCCGACAAAATCCACAAGCTAAACTCGACGATCTTGATGAATCTTGTTTCTCTTCTCCTTTCTCCTCTTCTTTTCTCTTTTCTCCAAGCCCTAGCGTATTTTGGTAAATGAGTAAACTGATATAATTCTGATTTGACCCCAACTTAATTACCAAAAACGAAATAAAATAATAGAGCAAGGAAAAGACCAAACTACCCTTTCAGAATCCGGATTGGACTTTCCTTATTCCAACAGCCCAACTTCCAAAGGGCATAACTCACTCATACGAACTCGGAATCACGCAAACTCAGTGGTGTTGGAAAGATAATTCCAAGAAATTTACTACCATATCTGTAAGTACCTCTAACTCATACTGAGCTAGAAGTTATGGCCATTTGAAGTTGGCCAAAACTCAACTTATTCTAACTTAACAAAATTTCCAGATTTTCATTCTTTCCAAAAATGACTATTTCCAATTATTATCTTCTTCCTAGTTATTTCAAATTGTGAGTTGTTACAAAACAAAGTGAGGAACAAAGTAGAAGGAGAATGATGTACAAGGTTCATGGTGTATATAACTGTAATTTCCTTGGTAAATTAACAGATAAGTCAAGAATGACTAATTAGTCACTTCATATCATAATAATAATATATTTAGGATATGTTTCTGAGGAGTATGCAACAATTTATTGAGTTATTGACAAAGATGCTTCCACTAGACATTGAAAATGCGTCAATCGGTTGAAAATTAGAATCAATTACTAGTAGTTAGGTAAGGACCCAGGGTAAAGGACTTTTAGATTCACTCATGAAAGATCTAAAGCAATATAGAGCTTTCAATGGAGGTGTGGATGCTAGAATAGAATTAGATAAATATTTTGGTGAATAAACTTAGGATGGCACTAAAGAATTTAACATCCCACTTTGGTGGAAAATGCACAAATTTAGATTTCCAATTCAAGCTTAGATAACTTGTGATGTATTAGTTGTTCCAGTTTTAAGTGTTGCATCCGAATTTGTGTTTGGTAAGGGAGGACGGCTTCTTGATTTTGTTTAGGATTTCATTGTTCCAAAATTGGTGCATGTTTTAGCGTGTCTTCAAGATTGGCTACGAAGTGAATAACTAAAGTAACTTATTAGTGTTGAAGAAGATCTGCATAATCTCGAGCAAATTGAAAAAAGTATTAGTACTTTTATTATATTTATTGTATATTGTTTTTGCAAATAATTTGTATTTGTTGTATATTTTGGTTCTCTTCAAATTTTGCTAGCACAGAAAAAGATTCTAGCATAGTTGACGTGTAGTACAGTTGTACCTAAAAGGTGACTTTGACAAGTTCAGTTTTTAAAATATTAGACAATTGGATAACCGAGAAGTTCCTGGGTTATGCAAAAAGTCTGTTGAAGAAATGTAGGAACAATTTAATGGCCACAAAATGACGCAAATGTCAAAAGGAGATGCTGAAGGTTTCTAAGCTTTTAGATTACCTAGGTATGGATTATCAACAAGGAATAACAATGGTATGACTCTAACTTATTTAACACATGAATTGATAGAGGCTAACACATATAGTGGTTAAGCTAGATATATCTCACATTGAGAAGGATGGGAAACACACTTGGATAGATCATATTGTTCTTGCTGATGAATTTTGAACTAAACCGTTATAAAGGGTAGTTAATAGATATGAACCAAAGAAGTAATTGACAAAAGTTTATAAGGTAACTTAAATTTAAAATTGTTTGTGAATTGATACAATTCAACATTCAAAGAAATGATTAAAATGCAATCTTGAAGATAAGTGGAAGAAGTCGCAACATTCTTTTATTTGTTTCGTTATTATTTTATCTTCCTTTACTATTACGACCAATATTATTTTTATTTGTTTTGATACTTGAATCTTTTTTTACCGAAAGATTCATATTTGAATCTTCTTTAGTTAATAGATTCCAAATAAATTCAACTTCAACTAGTGAGATTTTGTTAATACACTATAGAGTGGAAGGAAACATGACGAGATAATAAAAAATAAGATTAAAAATTTATTTTATTTGTACAGTACATACTAACCAAAAGTAACCAAGAAGAAAACTATTATCAGACGATACTATAAAGTAGGATAGACAAGGTTTATATGAATTACCTTAAAGAGGCATTGATGGAATGAAATTTTGTGCTTTTCACTATTCCTTGCATGATATAATAAATTCCATCATTTTCATATCTTGTCAAAAGATTTGAACCATAATTAACTATATTTTCATTTAAAATATGATTTTTATTATTCGAAAGACTATCTTCACATATATAACGCAATATCAACCAAGTTACATGTGAACACAGTCTTCTCGATAATTCTGATCATATATTAAATGACAATATTGTCAATTATGGCTCAAATTTTTGACAAGATATGAAAATGATAGAAATTATTGTATCACGTAAGGAATATCGAGAAGAATAATTTTTGGTCCATTGATAACCTCTATAAGACAATTAATATAAACATTATGTCTATCTTAGTTTAGAACATTAGATATTTTTAACAAGTTTCTAGTATTGTTCAACAATAGTTTGCATCTTCTTAACTTTTGGTTATTTGATATTTGAAAAATAAAAGAAATTGTTAAAATTATTTTTAAAATCTCGTCATGTTTTCTTGCAATCCAAAGTGTACTAATAGGCCCTCACTAGTTGACGCTGAATTTCATTGAAATTTTTTAACTATTGAAGATCTAAATATGACCCATTTGGCAAAAGAACACTCAAGAATCAAAATAAATAAAGAGAATGTTAGTTTTCAGAAAAAAAGGAGATTAAACAATAATGACAAAAACAAAAGGGTGTTGCAACTTCTTCAACCTATCTTCAAGATTGCACTTTAATCATTTATCTGAATGTTGAATTGTATCAATTCATTTACAATTTTAAATTTAAGTCATCTTATGAACTCCGTCAATTACTTCTTTGGTTCACCTTTGTTAATTACCTTTTTATAAAGGTTTATTTCAAAATTCGTAAACTGTAATGACCCTCGAGTTCAATTTTGTGTGGTTTTATTTGTTTTCCCTTTCTCGTAGCTTTTGTATGGTACTAAGTTGGGTGATATTTTTTCGAGGTGGTCAGGTGAGTTTTGACTAGTTTTTGCCATTTAGGAGGCCTAATATTTGAAAGAGTTGACTTCAGTCACCATCAGGATATTTTAATGTCAGGTTGAAATTATGTCAGTTCTATCTGCTCTGGAAGGGTAATATTTCTTTAGTTTGTTGATCGGTTTGGGTGTAAAGGCTTTCATTTGAAATTTTTGTAATTAGGCGTTTTAGTTTTTGAGTTTTGCCCAAAGTTTGACCTTGGTCAACTTTCTTGGTAAACACACTTGAATGGAATTATGTCAGTGTGGTTAGCTCTGGAATCCTAAGTTTGGCTTACAACGACCTTTGGTTCAATTTTCGGTGTGATTGTGATAACCTTGTGGCGCTTAGAGTTTTGTTTGGCATTTCTTTATAAGTGTAGTATTTGGTCAAAATTTCTACCAAATGACCTTTGTTGGTTGTTTCATCAATTGTTTTGAATTTGGAATGTTGTTTCCAACTAGATAGCATAGTTTGTTTGCATTTATGGTATTCCGAACGAATTCCGAGCCCCATACGGAGGACTTTGGCTTCCTTGTGAAACTACTAATGTAGTGTTTCTGGTGCTGCGTTCATGGAGACCAAGTTCCTGGTCCTCTGCATTTGTGTGGGTCTTGCCGCATTCGCGAAGGGTGGCCCACTTCGTGGTCATTGTACCTTGGCTGCATTCACGAAGGGTTGACTGGCCTAGCCTCTGTGTTCGCAAGCCTAGTGTCGGTTTGCAGATGGTCAGCTCGGCTGACCTACATGATCGCATGTGGTTTCCACGTTCACAAAGGCCAGTTAGCAGGCAGTTGGTGTTTAAAGACCCATTTTCAGCTTGCATGTATCATTTCTAACTTGGTGTATGGGCGATTTAGAGAGATTCTTTTGAAGGATTTGAGTGTTTCTTGGTGGAATTGATCAGGGAGTTACATGGGCACAATCCAGGAGCTATAAATCTTCTCTTTTCCTTGTTTATGTAAAATCCCGTATAAGAAAATAGACATCGATGCAGATTTCCAGAAGTTACTAGTGCAACCCATGGTTGCCACCCACGGACCGTAGAGTGACCCACGGCTCGTGCTGGTGGTCTGTGGTTCACATCTGTAACCCTCCCCAGAATCAGCCCCAAAAATTTCTCCAAATGTTGACCCACGACAGGACCCACAGATCGTAGGTCAGGTCACGGACCGTGGTCCGTGTCCGTGGATCAGACCCTCAGTTTCCAGCCTCCAGTCACGATTAATGGTTGACCAGGACGAACCGTCAATCGATCGACAATCCGTCAGTCCTATCCATCGGTCACCCCGACAACAGTTAAGTTAGGGATCTTTTCGTGTTTTCCTTGTGCATTGGACCCCTAAACTACGTCATTTAAACCCTAAACTACGTAATTTTTTGTTAGCTTTTGCCGAGAAACATAACTAGAGTTTACCTAAGTCAAATCATTCATCAAAACTTAGAAAAATTAGAGCGCAAGAGGATAAAGTGGTCAAGAACCCTAGTTCAAGAACGCAGCAAGGTTCCATCAGTTCCAACCCTGAAATTGAAAGATCTCTCCGTGGAATTCGTCACCAGGTATGTGGGATTTCATTAGTGGGTTCCTTTCACCCATTAGGTCTCTAGAATTCAGTCAGATTCTTGATTCCCTTCAGATTATCTAGACCTAGAGTTTCTTGAATGTTAGAAATTGTTGGGTTTTAGCCGTTAGAATGATCCAAATCATGTTATCTTGTTGTAGTATTGTTTTTGCCCAGATTTATGCATAAACTCAAATCCTTAGCTATGTAGTTCTTTTAGTTCATGAGTTACACATGCTAGGTCAGTTAATTCAGATATATATAAACATGCCTCAGTTTTCGAATGCATTATTATCAGTATATTAATGGTGCATTCTCAGTTTGCATGTTAGTTTTTTGAGCTATCCACTATTACACCATTTCAGTCATAAAGTGTTAATTGGTTAATCAATTGGGAGAAGCTTAATACCGAGTGGACTAGGGTCAGTCACCTTCATGTCTCAGAACTACGTGCCCCGTAGGTTGTAAGTCCCCTCTGTAGTAATCATTTTAGTGATGACGCCAGCATGCCTCTACACCTCTGGCAAGGTATATTGGGTTCTCTAGATGGGGCGTATACATTGGACTCAACATTCAGCTCATGTGGTTTTATGTCGGTTATTAGTAGCTCCCTTACAGTTCAGTCAAATTTTATTGCATTGACCATGTTATCAGTATAGTTTAGTATTCATTCTTAGCATGTTATAACTTGGCAATTGCATTCAGTTTAGCCTTGTTCAGCATTTTCAGTATCCTTATCATGATCAAACTATATCCTTGCTTTATTGCTTGTTCAGTTATGTTATTATTCAGTTTTACTCTATCATTCATGCTCAATAGCTTTCAAGTACTGACGCATACTCTGCACTGCATCTTCTAGTGATGTAGGTTCTGGTCCTCAGCAATCAGATAACGCATAGATCGATTCTCGATGTCACGCCCCGAGCTACCCCCAAGACGCAGACACGGGACCTAGGACCACAAGTGATCCCAAGCTAACCCTGCTGGCATGATCACTGAGCATACTAAAGATAATAAACTGATGCGGAAGCTAATTCATAAATAAATCTGAAAAGATGGGGAATACCCATATGCTATAACTGAATATATCAAATCTGAGAGTTTAATACAAAAGAAATATCAAACTCAAAACACTAAGCTGGATCTAACAATGTCTAAAATAAGCCTCTAAACTGACTAGAAATATTGGGACATGCCCCAACTAGATCTAGCAAAACTGAAACTAAAGACTAAAAGCGATAAAGATAAACATGTCACTAGTCCTCGAAAAATGAGGACTCACCACTGATGCTGCTGAACTGAAGATCGAGAACCGATCTAAGCGTGATCTGGATACTGAGAACCTGAACCTACATCACGAGAAGATATAGCGCACGTATGCATCAGTACTTGAAAGGTACTGAGCATGCATGATAGAGTAAAGCTGAAATAACATATAACTGAACAAAGCAATAAAGCAATGAAATAATCTGAACATGATATAGATACTGAATACTGAGCTAACTGAATGCAATGACCAATTTATAACATGCTGACTGAATACTGAATGAACTCTAAATGTGGTGAATGCAATAGAGTCTGACTGAACTGTGGGAGCTACTAATAACCGACATAAAACCACATGAGCTAAATGTGGAGTCCGATGTATACGCCCCATCGAGAGGACCCAATATACCCTGCCAAAGGTATAGAGGCATGCTGGCGTAATCACTAAACTGATGTTGTCCATAGAGGGGACTTACACCTACGTGGCTCGTAGTTCTGGGACTATATGGGTACGCTGAAACTCTAGTCCAACTCGGTATTATGCTACTCCCAATGAATTAAGTAGTTAACTAGTTATGACTGAAATTCTGTAAATACTGGATAGCTCGAACTGAACATGCAAACTGAGAATGCAACAATTAATCTGATAATGAGGCATTCATAAACTGAGGCATGTATAACTGAATACTGAAATATCTGACCTAGCATGTGTAATTCAAGAACTAAAGAAATACATAGCTAGGGTTCTGAAATTCATGCGATAAACTGAGCAATAACATGATAATCTAATTTGGAACATTTAAATAACTAATTCATGATGATCTGCTGTAATTCTAGAAACCCTAGGTTTGTTCATAATCATGGAATCAAGAATCTGACTGAATTTTAGGGATCTAATGGGTGAAAGGAACCCACTAGTGAAATCCCACATACCTGGTGACGAATTCCACGGAGAAATCTTTTGATTTCGGGGCTGGAACTGAAGAAACCTCGCTGCGTTCTTGAACTAGGGTTCTTGACCTTTTTTTCTCCTTTTAGCGTTCTAATTTTTTAAGTTTTGATTAATGATTTTGACTAAGGTAAGTTCTAGTTATGTTTCTAGGCTTAAACTAATTAAAACCTCATGATTTAGGGTTTAAACGACGTATCTAAGGTGTTAAACGAAATAGGAAAAGACCAAAGGACCCCTGAATTAAATGCTGTCGGAGTGACCTACGGAATGGACCTACGGGCCGTAGGTCAATCTACGGTCCGTAGATTGCGTTCGTAAGTCAAGCCTGTTCGACAGGCCTTCACTAAAAAGAGCATAACTTTTTACTCGGAGGTCGAAATTTAGCAAACTCAGTGGCGTTGGAAAGATAATTCAATTATCTATCTAACCATAGGTTATGGGGTACCTAATTCATTTTTCGCTAAAAGTTATGACCACCTGAAGTTGACCCATCAGAATTTTCAGCTAACTGGCTGCTAACCTTCGATCTACGGTCAGACCTACGGACCTTGGATCGAATGACGGTCCGTGCTGGTCAACCGTAGTTCGGGACTGAAGCTGGGCTTTTGGGGCATCGATCCACGGACACGAACTACGGTCCGTGACCTGACTTACGGACCGTAAGTCCGGCCGTGGGTCAACACTTAGCCAAATTTTCTGACTGAGTTCTGGGGAAGTTTTCTGTCACGAACCACGGACCTGCAGGACGGACCGTGAGTCCATCTACGGTCCGTGGATGGTGTCCGTGAGTGCCACCTGTAACACCAGAAATCTGAAATCTCTATTTTTGGATACGGGGTGTTACATTATCTCCCCCTTGGGACCATTCGTCCTCGAATGAAGACTAAACTAGCTGAAATGGAGGGAGAGGGCTGCAATCCCTACCACTGAACACTGAGAACTGAATTTTTGACTGAACTGAGTTCCAAGGACATGCAAATACGCTGAAAATGCAAGTACAAACTGAAGGAACATGATTCTAAGACTGAATTTTTGCATGAATGACTGAAAAACTGATGAGGAACTATTACCTCAAGCTGGAATGGAATCAGAAGGAAAGAGGTGAGGATACTTGGACTTCATGGCTGCTTCTGCTTCCCAAGTAGCTCCCTCTACTGACTGACTCCTTCACAAAACCTTGACTGAAGCGACTTCTTTATTTCTCAACCTTCTAACCTGACGATCGAGAATCTCAACTGGTACATCCTCATAAGAAAGGCTATCTTTCACGGCTACATTCTCTAATGGCACTATGGATGCTGGATCACCCACACACTTCTTCAAAAGAGAAATGTGAAAGACTGGATGCACTGCTGCTAAGTCTGCTGGCAACTCTAACTCATAAGCCACTTTACCAATCCTTTTCAAGATCCGGTAAGGGCCTACATATCTGGGACTGAGCTTCCCTTTCTTGCCAAATCTCATCACCCCTTTCATAAGTGACACTTTTAGGAAAACCCAATCATCAACTTGGAACTCTAGTTCCCTTCTTCTCACATCTGCATAAGACTTCTGGCGACTCTGAGCAGTCTTAAGTCTATCTCTAATGAGTTGCACTTTCTCCATAGCATCAAGGACCGAATCTGGTCCTATCAAGGCTGCTTCACCTACTTCAAACCAACCAACTGGAGATCTACATCTACGCCCATATAATGCCTCATAAGGGGCCATCTGAATGCTGGAATGGTAGCTATTATTGTAGGCGAACTCTATAAGAGGAAGGTGATCATCCCAACTACCCTTGAAGTCGATCACACAAGCTCTCAACATGTCTTCTAAGGTCTGAATGGTACGCTCTGCCTGACCATCCGTCTGTGGATGAAATGTTGTGCTAAGGTTAACCTGAGTACCAAGACCCTTCTGAAATGACTTCCAGAAATTAGAGGTAAATTGAGGACCTCTATCTGAGATGATAGACAAAGGAACCCCATGCAACCTCACAATCTCATTTATGTAAAGCTTGGCGTAATCCTCCGCCGAATCTGTAGTCTTGACCGCCAAAAAGCGAGAAGACTTAGTAACCCTATCAACAATCACCCAAATGGAGTCATGTTGTCTGCGAGTATGAGGTAAACCTGTGATGAAGTCCATGTTGATCACTTCCCACTTCCAACTAGGAATGTCAATCGCTTGATTCATACCTCCTGGTTTCTGATGTTCTACCTTGACTTGCTGGCAATTGGGGCACTTAGCCACAAAATCTGCTATATCTGTTTTCATACCATTCCACCAATAGACTTCCCGCAGATCGCGGTACATCTTAGTGGCGCCTGGATGAATAGAATATTTGGAATTATGGGATTCTGCAAGAATATGCTGTCTCAATTCACCCACATCAGGAACACACAATCTACCTTGATAGCGAAGTACACCATCTCCCCCTTGGGAGAAAACCTCCACTCTCTGATTGTGGACTGCACCCTTAAGTTCAAGCAAGATTGGATGACTATCTTGCTTTTCCTTAACCTCTACTACCAAAGAAGATTCTGCCCCATTCTGAACCGTTACACCACCATATGATATGCTCATAAGACGAACTCCTAGGCGAGCAAGTCTGTGAACATCCTTTGCTAGCTCTTTTCTTTCTTCCTCAACATGTGCTACACTACCCATACATAGTCTGCTAAGGGCATCTGCTACTACATTTGCCTTACCAGGATGGTAATGCACACTCATATCATAATCTTTGAGGAACTTAAGCCACCTTCTCTGGCGAAGATTCAACTCTTTCTGGGTGAATACATACTGGAGGCTCTTATGGTCTGTGAACACATCTATATGAACACCATACAAGTAGTGTCTCCAAATCTTAAGTGCAAACACCACTGCTGCTAGCTCGAGGTCATGAGTTGGATAATTCTTCTCATGTACCTTAAGTTGTCTAGAAGCATAAGCTATAACCTTACCTCGCTGCATCAACACACAACCTAGGCCGACTCTGGATGCATCACAATAGATCACATAATCATCTGAACCCTCTGGTAGAGTCAAGACAGGAGCTGTAGTTAACCTAGTTTTCAGTTCTGCAAAGTTTTTCTCACAATCATCTGACCATTGGAACTAAACCTTTTTCTGAGTTAACTTAGTCAATGGAGAGGCAATGGATGAAAATCCTTCCACAAACCGTCTGTAATAGCCTGCTAGACCCAAGAAACTTCTGATATCTGTAGCAGAGGTAGGTCTGGGCCATTGTTTCACTGCTTCTATCTTCTGGGAATCTACTCGAATTCCTTCCTAGACACAATATGCCCAAGGAAAGCAACTGATTGTAACCAAAACTCACACTTACTAAATTTTGCAAATAACTGGCGATCTTTGAGAGTTTGCAGAACAACTCTCAAATGACTCGCATGTTCTTCCTCATCCCTAGAGTAAATGAGGATATCATCAATAAAGATGATAACGAACAAGTCCAAGTACTGCTTGAACACTCTGTTCATCAAATCCATGAAAGCTGCAGGAGCATTGGTTAGTCCAAATGACATAACTACAAATTCATAATGACCATACCGAGTTCTGAAGGCTGTCTTCGGAATGTCACTATCTCTGACTCTAAGCTGATGATAACCTGATCTGAGGTCTATCTTTGAGAAATGACTAGCACCCTGAAGTTGGTCAAACAAGTCATCAATCCTAGGGATGGAATACTTATTCTTGATTGTGACCTTGTTCAACTGCCTATAGTCAATGCACATTCTGAGAGAACCATCTTTCTTCTTCACGAACAACACTGGTGCACCCCATGGCGAAATACTGGGTCTGATGAAGCCCTTATCTAGAAGGTCTTTCAACTGCTCTTTCAATTCCTTAAGCTCAGCTGGAGCCATTCTGTAAGGAGGGATAGAGATAGGCTAGGTATCTGGAAGGAGATCAATTCTAAAGTATATTTCCCTTTCGGGAGGAACTCTAAGAAGATCTTCTGGGAACACTTTTGGAAACTCACTGACAACAGGAACTGACTCAAGAGTTGGGGATTCGGAACTAGAATCCTTAACCCGAACTAGACGATAGAGATAACCCTTAGAGATCATCTTTCTGGCCTTAAGGTAAGAAATAAATCGACCCATAGGCGCTAAGCTACTACCCTTCCATTCTAGAATTGGTTCGTCTGGAAACTGAAAACGAACAATCCTAGTTCTACAATCAACTGAGGCATAACATGAATGTAACCAATCCATACCTAGAATGACATCGAAGTCTACCATTTCTAACTCTACAAGATCTGCTGAGGTGACTTTCTGAGAGACTGTGACAGGGCAATTTCTGTATACCCGTCTAGCTATAACTGGGTCACCGACTGGAGTAGAGACTGAGAAGGGTTCTGAAAGAGTTTCTGGACTAACACTAAATTGGACTGCTATATAAGGAGTTACAAAAGACAAAGTATCCCCTGGATCTAACAATGCATAAACATCAAGATCAAAGACTCGTAACGTACCAGTGACTACATCAGGCGAATCTTCCTGATCTTGACGAGCCTGAAGAGCATAAAGCCTGTTTTGGCGCTGTCCGCCACCAGTACCAGAAGAGTTACCCTGCTGAGTCGGGCGACATGCTGGTGCTGCTGAAGTTGTAGACTGAGCTCTACCATTACCTCCTTGACCTTGTCTTGAAGGACAATCCTTCAATCTATGACCAGAATGGCCACACCCAAAGCATCATTCCTTACCTGCAAGGTACTCGCCCGGATGGTTCCTACTACATTTCGGGCAAGTTGGGTAGGTTTTGGTGCCTGAAACACTACCTTGAGACTTAGAGCCTGATGCCCTACCTTTCTGATCATTATGGAACCTGGGGGATGGAACACTAGCTGATGAAGGGGCTGGAGCCGAAGACTTCTGCTGAAAATGCGAGCGGTTTCCACCACCCGATTTCTGGTGGGAATACTCGTAGTTACCTGTTCTTGCTTTCTTAGTCTCCTTAGCATGTTCCCTAAGCTTATCACCCTCAACCTGCTGAGCATGAGTCATGAGCCTAGAGATGTTCATGTCTCCCAACAACATAGCATTCCTGCACTCTGTTTTCACTAAGTCTGACACTCCATAGAGAAACTTATTCATCTGAGCCCTGGAATCAGCAACCATGTGAGGAGCATACCTGGAGAGTTGGTTAAACTTGAGCCCATACTCTTGGACAGTCATGTTACCCTGCCTTAAGTTCATAAATTCCTGGGCCCTTGCTTCTCTCAACTCTATGGGGAAAAACCTGTCCAGAAAGGTTTCGCTGAAACAATCCCAAGTAATAGGAGCAGCATCTGTACCCCTGTTCTCCTTCCACTGAGTGTACCAGATATGAGCTACATCCTTAAGTTGGTAAGATGCTAACTCAACCCGATCATTCCCAGTGACCTACATCACCTCAAAGATCTTCTTGATCTCATCCAAGAAATTCTGGGGATCTTCACCAGTCTGCGATCCTAAGAACTCTGGAGGATTCATCCTAACAAAGTCACGGACCCTTGCTGCTGCTGATCCACCATTTGCATTCACAGGAGCTTGAACCCGCTGATTGTTCTGGTTAGCGACACTCTGAGCCAACATCTGAATGGCATTTTTGAATTTAGCATTTGAGACTTCTTGATCTGGAACTGGAGGAGCTGCGTTTGCGTTACTGGCATTCACATTCCTAGCATAAGCTCTACGAGGAGGCATGATCACTGAAACGTAGAATGTCGAGTTACAATGGAATTTAGATCATACCTTACGCACGATAACTTCGCAATTGAAATCAGTTTAGCCTTGTTCAGCATTTTCAGTATCCTTATCATGATCAAACTATATCCTTGCTTTATTGCTTGTTCAGTTATGTTATTATTCAGTTTTACTATATCATTCATGCTCAATAGCTTTCAAGTACTGACGCATACTCTACACTGCATCTTCTAGTGATGTAGGTTCTGGTCCTCAGCAATCAGATAACGCATAGATCGATTCTCGATGTCACGCCCCGAGCTACCCCAAAGACGCGGGCACGGGACCTAGGACCACAAGTGATCCCAAGCTAACCCTGTTGGCATGATCACTGAGCATACTAAAGATAATAAACTGATGCGGAAGCTAATTCATAAATAAATCTGAAAAGATGGGGAATACCCATATGCTATAACTGAATATATCAAATCTGAGAGTTTAATACAAAAGAAATATCAAACTCAAAACACTAAGCTGGATCTAACTATGTCTGAAATAAGCCTCTAAACTGACTAGAAATATTGGGACATGCCCCAACTAGATCTAGCAAAACTGAAACTAAAGACTAAAAGCGATAAAGATAAACATGTCACTAGTCCTCGAAGAATGAGGACTCACCAGTGATGCTGCTGAACTGAAGATCGAGAACCGATCTAAGCGTGATCTGGATACTGAGAACCTGAACCTACATCACGAGAAGATGTAGCGCACGTATGCATCAGTACTTGAAAGGTACTGAGCATGCAGGATAGAGTAAAGCTGAAATAACATATAACTGAACAAAGCAATAAAGCAATGAAATAATCTGAACATGATATAGATACTGAATACTGAGCTAACTGAATGCAATGACCAATTTACAACATGTTGACTGAATACTGAATGAACTGTAAATGTGGTGAATGCAATAGAGTCTAACTGAACTGTGGGAGCTACTAATAACCGACATAAAACCACATGAGCTAAATGTGGAGTCCGATATATAGGCCCAATCGAGAGGACCCAATATGCCCTGCCAGAGGTATAGAGGCATGCTGGCGTGATCACTAAACTGATGTTGCCCACAGAGGGGACTTACACCTACGTTGCTCGTAGTTCTGGGACTATATGGGTACGCTAAAACCCTAGTCCAACTCGGTATTATGCTACTCCCAATGAATTAAGTAGTTAACTAGTTATGACTGAAATTCTGTAAATACTGGATAGCTCGAACTGAACAGGCAAACTGAGAATGCAACAATTAATCTGATAATGAGGCATTCATAAACTGAGGCATGTATAACTGAATACTGAAATATCTGACCTAGCATGTGTAATTCAAGAACTAAAGAAATACATAGCTAGGGTTCTGAAATTCATGCGATAAACTGAGCAATAACATGATAATCTGATTTGGAACATTTAAATAACTAATTCATGATGATCTGCCGTAATTCTAGAAACCCTAGGTTTGTTCATAATCATGGAATCAAGAATCTGACTGAATTCTAGGGACCTAATGGGTGAAAGGAACTCACTAGTGAAATCCCACATACCTGGTGACGAATTCCACGGAGAAATCTTTCGATTTCGGGGCTGGAACTGAAGAAACCTCGCTGCGTTCTTGAACTAGGGTTCTTGACCTTTTTTTCTCCTTTTAGCGTTCTAATTTTCTAAGTTTTGATTAATGATTTTGACTAAGGTAAGTTCTAGTTATGTTTCTAGGCTTAAACTAATTAAAACCTCATGATTTAGGGTTTAAACGACGTATCTAAGGGGTTAAACGAAATAGGAAAAGACCAAAGGACCCCTGAATTAACTGCTGTCGGAGTGACCTACGGAATGGACCTACGGGCCGTAGGTCAATCTACGGTCCGTAGATTGCGTCCGTAAGTCAAGCCTGTTCGACAGGCCTTCACTAAAACGAGCATAACTTTTTACTCAGAGGTCGGAATTTAGCAAACTCGGTGTCGTTGGAAAGATAATTCAATTATCTATCTAAACATAGGTTATGGGGCACCTAATTCATTTTGTGATAAAAGTTATGACCATCTGAAGTTGACCCATCAGAATTTTCAGCTAACTGGCTGCTAACCTTCGATCTACGGTCAGACCTACGGACCGTGGATCGAATGACAGTCCGTGCTGGTCAACTGTAGTTCGGGACTGAAGCTGGGCTTTTGGGGCATCGATCCACGGACACGAACTACGGTCCGTGACCTGATTTACGTACCGTAAGTCCGGCTGTGGGTCAACACTTAGCCAAATTTTCTGACTGAGTTCTGGGGAAGTTTCCTGTCACGAACCACGGACCTGCAGGACGGACCGTGAGTCCATCTACGGTCCGTGGATGGTGTCCGTGAGTGCCACCTGTAACACCAGAAATCTAAAATCTCTATTTTCGAATACGGGGTGTTACACTCGATCTTCAACACTTAGCAGCATCAGTGGTGAGTCCTCATTCTTCGAGGACTGACATGATTATCTTTCTTGTTTTTTGCTTTAATTTCAGTTTTTCTAGATATAGTTGGGGCATGTCCCAGTACTTCTAGTCAGTTTAGAGGCTTATTTCAGACATATATAGTTTCAGCTTTAGTGTTAGAGTTTGACTTTTCATTTGTATTCAAACTATTTGTTTGTTATATTCAAATTTAGTATATCGGTATTCCCCATCATTTCAGATTCTTATATGATTTAGCTTCCACACAGTAATTATTTACTTCAGTTTACTTTAGTATTCTTATGATATGCCAACAGGGTTAGCTTGGAGTCACCCGTGATCCTAGGTCCCGTGTCCGTGTCCTGGGGTTAGCTTTGTGGTGTGACAGTTTATCTCTACAAATTCTTCCTTAATTCTCCAATGTTGATTCCTTTTGAGCTAAATTAATAAGGGTACTCTTTTGGCTCGATGGTAGATCGGATTGTACCCATTTTAGGGGCACAACTTCCTTGAGATGTTTGGGACCTCATGACAGAGTAGATTATGTTACTCTTTGTGTGGGTCCCATGTTTGCATTTTTTGGATTTCTTTCCATTTCTGGTTTCCTTTATTGATTTGGGTACTGTTGTGTTTGTTTTTGTGTTCCCGTGGCGTTATCGATAGCTTTACATCACTCAAAGGCCCTTTGAAAGGAAAAAGCACCCGAGTTGTAGTTCATGTGCGTTTCGAAATCGTAGTAGGTTACAACTTCTCTTTCCTTAGACTTGGCTAATTTAAATTACTTGTATTTTGAGCAAAATTGTATGTTTAGACTAGAATTTACGATTAGTTTAGGATTTTTTTATCATTAGTTGACTTATGGTCATTATTGGGTTGCATTGTGTAGTTTTAGCCGGAAAAGCTTAGTTTAAGTTGATCCTTATGGTTGAAATCTTGGCTTATTTTTCTTGTTTGTCTTTGTTTTTTTCTTGCTGATTTTACTTTTTGAGAATTCAAAATTGTGAAATAGTTTTTTGGGTCTTCTTGAAGTTCATTCTATGATTTTTTCTTCTGTATTTTAAATTTTACATGAAACAAGACTTTCCATTATCCCTTTTTCATAGTTTTAAGTTTAGTGGGATTTTTTTTAATAGTGGATTGAGGCTGAGGTTTGGAGTTTTTTTTTCTCTCATTTTTTGGATATCCTTTTAGGAGTATTAATTAAATGAAATGTATTTTGGTTTTGATTAAACAAAGAGAGGAACAAATTAGAAGGAGAATGATAAACAAGGTTCATGGTATATATAACTGTAATTTCCTTTGTAAGTTAACAGATAAGTCAAGAATTTCTAATTAGTCACTTTATATTGTAATAATAGGATATTTAGGATATGTACCCAAAGAGTATGCAATAATTTATTAAGTTATTGACAAAGAAGCTTCCACTAGACATTGAAAATGCGTCAATCAGTTGAAAAATAGAATCAATTACTGGTAGTTAGGTAAATACCCAAGGTAAAGGACATTTATATTCACTCATGAGAGATCTAAAGTATTATAAAGCTGTCAGTGGAGGTGTAGATGCTAGAATAGAATTAGTTAAAAAATTTGGTGAAGAATTTGAGGATGACACTAAAGAATTTAACATCCAACTTTGGTGGAAACTTCACGTAGCTAGATTTCCAATGCAAGCTTAGATAGCTTGTGATGCATTAGTTCTTCCAATTTCAAGTGTCGCATCCGAATCTGCGTTTAGTAAGGGAGGATTTCTTCTTGATTCATTTATGAGTACATTGTTCCTAAATTGGTGCATGTTTTAGCGTGGCTTCAAGATTGGCTACGAAGTGAATAATTATAACAACTTGTTAGTGTTGAAGAAAATCAAGATAATCTCGAGAAAATTGAAAAAGGTATGAGTACTTTTATTATATTTATTGTATAATATATTGTTGTTCTCTTCAAATTAGCTACCATGAGAAAAGATCTTACCAAATTGACGTGTAGTACAATTCCACCTAGAAGGTGACTTTTAGAATGTTAGTTATTTTAAAAATAGACTATTGGAAACCCGAGAAGCTCTTGGGTTCATGCGAAAAGTTTGTTGCACAAATGTAGGAACAGTTTAATGGCCACAAAATGACACAAATGTTAAAAGGAAATGCTGAAGATTTCTAAGCTTTTAGAGTTACCATGGTCTGGATTATCAACATGGAATAACAATGGTATGACTCTAACATATATAACACATGAATTGTTAGAGGCTAATACATATAGTAGTTAAGCTAGATATATCTCACATAAAGAAGGACTGGAAACACATTTGGATAGATCATACTTTTCTTGCTGATGAATTTTGAAATAAACCTTTATAAAGGGTATTTAATAAAGACGAACCAAAGAAGTAATTGACAAAAAATTATAAGGTGACTTTAATTTAAAATTGTTAGTGAATTGATACAATTCAACATTCAGAGATATGATTAAAATGCAATCTTGAAGCTAAGTGGAAGAAGTTGCAACATCCTTTTATTTGTTTCGATGTTATTTTATCTTCATTTTCTATTACGACCAACATTCTTTTTTTTTGTTTTGATACTAGAATCTTTTTACCGAAAGATTCATATTTGAATCTTCTTTAGTTGACAGATTCCAATTAAATTCAGCTTCTACTAAAGAGAGCCTGTTAATACATTGTAGAGTGGAAAGAAACATGATGAGATAATCAAAATAAGATTGACAATTTTATTTCATTTGTAAAATACGTACTAACCAAAAGTAAACAACAAGCAAACTATTATTGAACGATACTAGAAATTTGTTGAAAATACATGATATTATAAAGTTGGATAGACATAAGGTTTATATGAATTACATTATAGAGGTCATCGATGGAACAAAATTTTATACTTCTCGGTATTCCTTGCATGATACGATAACTTCCATCATTTTCATATCTTTTCAAAAGGTTTGAACCATAATTGTCAATATTTTCATTTAAACTATGATTTGTATTATTCGAAAGACTATCATCACATATATCACGCAATTTCAACCAAGTTACATGTGAACATAGTCTTCCGGATGATTCTGATCATATTTTAAAAGACAATATTGTCAATTATGGCTCAAATTTTTAGACAAGGTATGAAAATGATGAAAATTATCGTATCACGTAAGGAATATCGAGAAGAATAAAATTTTATTCCATCGATAACCTTTATAAGACAATTCATATAAACATTATGTCTATCTTACTTTAGAACATTAGATATTTTTAACAAGTTTCTAGTATTGTTCAACTATAGTTTGCTTCTTCTTCAATTTTGGTTATTTGATCTTTGAAAAATAAAAGAAATTGTTAAACTTATTTTTAAAATCTCATCATGTTTTTTTGCATTCCAACATGTACTAATAGGCTCTCACTAGTTGAAGCTGAATTTGATTGAAATCTTTCAACTAAAAAATATCTAAATATGAATCATTAGGCAAAAGCACACTCAAGTATCAAAACAAATAAAACTAATGTTAGTTTTGAGAAAAAAAAAGGAGAGAAAACAATAACGACAAAAAGTAAAAGGGTGTTGCAACTTCTTCAACCTATATTCAAGATTGCATTTTAATCATTCATCTGAATGTTGAATTGTATCAATTCATTTACAATTTTGAATTTAAGTCGTCTTATAAACTTCGTCAATTTCGTCTTTGGTTCGCCTTTGTTAATTACCTTTGATAAAGGTTTATTTCAAAATTTGATGTAAAATCTCGCAAATTGAAATAACTAGGAAGAAGTTAAAAATTTGGAAATAGCCATTTTTGGAAAGAATATAAAAATCTAGAAATTTGTTAAGCATGTTAAGTTGAGTGTTTGGTCAACTTCAAATGACCATAACTCCTATATCAAGATGACTTAGGTGTGGTTCCAGATATTGTAGGAAATATCTTGGAATAATCTTTCCAACGCCGCCCAGTTTTTGCGATTCCGAGTTCGTATGAGTGAGACACCCCCATTTGAAGTTGGGCTGTTCAAATAAGGAAATGTCCAATCCGGATTTTGGAAGGGTAGTTTGATCTTTTCCTTACCCAATTAATTTAATTCATTTTAGTGAATTAATTAAGGGTCAAATCAGAATTTGGTCAGTTTAGAGAAATTGGAAATTCACACTAGGGCTTGGAGAAAGGAGAAAAGAGGAGAAAGGAGAAGAAAAACTCAAGATTCGCCAAGATAGTGCGATTTGGTTGTGGATTTCGCCAAGGAATTAATCTTACAAGGTATATGAAACTTTCATCACGTTGGGTTTGTTCACCCACGTGCCAAGCATGTTTGATTCAGTGTGAATTCATTCTAAAAAGATTGGATTTGAATGTTCTTAGTAGTTGTTCTTGAATTGTTTTCGTTCTTAAACATGAGTTGAGATTAAGGAGTTTCTTGATGTTAAAGTGTTGTTTCCTTGAGTTGTTTGAGTTAGATTTTGTTTATATGTTCTGGGCATCTGGTTCTAAACTGAATTTGAGAAAAGAAATCGGAAATAATCGATTTAGGATCAGAAAATGAGTTGAGAAAATTCGTCAGACGCACTTTGGCAGGGCAAGTCACGTCGCGCCTGCAGTGCCCTCAAAAGGGGTCCGAGAAAGTTGAGCTGGCATGGTGCTCTCGGGATGCGCCCAAATCATCATTTTTAACTAGTTTTTCATCATTCAGTCCGTTTAAGTCTTTCTAAAGTGTTTTAACACATCCTATTAATTCTAACTACTCTAAATGACTTCTAAACACCTAGAAATCATCCAGAAACATGAATCATAACCTTGAATCCATAAATTCAAATTCAAGGAAAGTTAAGAGTCAAGTATAGAAAGTTCTAAGAGTCTTTTCAAGAAGTCTTTTGCAAATGTTTTTAACTCTGTTTTAAGACTTAAAGTTTAAGTTAAGTAAATAGTAAAGAGTAAAGATTGAAGTTATTTTCTTCAAAGAAGTATATGGGGACTATGTATTCCCAAAGAGTTTAAAATGTTTTTACATCTGAGAAAGAAAGAGAACATCGATTCAAAGTGAGCTTTTAAGCTAAAGTTTTGAGTAATTATCTCAAACTAAAGAAAGAAGTTTGTTTTAAAAACATATGAGCTAAGTATATTTTGGGAGTAGTATTGACCATCGAGATGGGGATGCGAGTTCATATTAACTCAAGTCTCCATAAACCATGTAGCCATCATGGGTAGTAAAGGATCATACTTTTTGGATGACTCCTTAATATGCTTTTAGCATAGACTAGTGGATCCACTTAGTTAAGGCATTCTATATGATGGCAAAGTATAGGACAGTTCTGGCAGCGTGGGAAAGACATTGTATCACCACTTAAGCTCATAGTGGTGGTTGTCGGTTAGAGAAGCTCCCACAGAAATTATATTACTTTGATATATAAGTAAAGTTGAATTTGTTATTGCATACCTTTAACAAGTTGAGTTATTGTTTAATGTTCTAAATTGTTTGTACAAATTGTACTATCTTTATTGTTTTACAGTGCATTTTGAGTTGAGTTATTCATGAGTTGAGTAAAGCCAAGGTAAGTTTCCTTTCAGATTCTTTTCAAGCCTATGTTATGTTTAGCATTCCAACTTGCATACTCGTACATTCAATGTACTGATGCCAGTTGGCCTGCATTCTCTTATAATGTAGACACAGGTAACCACGATCATCACCCAGTGCTTCGTTGATCCAGTTGAGCACTCAGAGTCAGTTTGTGAGCCTCCTTGCATTCCGGAGGACTCCTTTTACTTTGCTTTCAGTATTTCATTATTAGGATGATCGAGGGTCTTGTCCCAACATCCCTCTTTATTTTAGAGGTTTCGTAGACAATCAGACAGACAGTTATAGTTCTTTAGTCTTAATTCATTCAGTTGTATACGTTTAAGACTTTGGTTGCTATTTTGGCTAAGATATTATTTCTTAATGTTGTTGCATTAATTATATTTCTTGTGTTTAAGTCTTCCGCTGAGTAAGTAAGCCAGGCCAAGGGTTTGCTTGCGGCCAACAATGGTTCTCAAGTGTCAAGCACGTCCGGGGTGTAGGCTCAGGGAGTGACAAACTTGGTATCAGAGCAAAGAGTTCAAGAGTCCTAGGGAATCTATGAAGCCATGTTTATAGAGACCTAGTTATCGATGTGAAGCGCGCCACATCTATAATTAAGAGGCTGCAACCTTAGGAAAATATTCTCATTTCTTTTCTATTCATTTCATGCGTTAGAGTTGATCTCTAAAAAAGTTTCTTCTAATTCGTGCTTGCACGTGTTTTCAGATAATCATGCCTCCCTGAAGAGTTGTCAAAGGTCATCCTATTAGGCGTAATATCGAGGAGCAAGGGGTACCCAATGCACCTAAAGTGTAACCCTAAGGAGAAATTACTAACGTTGAGTTCATAGAAGCAATAAGGATGCTAAGTCAAGATGTGACTAATCAGGTTGGGCAACAAAAAGGAGCTAGACAGGAAGTGACTGATACTTTGAGGATCTGAGAGTTGTTGAGGATGAACCCTCCAAGTTTCACAGGTTCGAGCGCTACTGAGGATTCGAAGAAATTTATTGAGGAGCTGAAAAAGGTATTTGTGGTTATTCATGTTTCTGCTACTCAACGAGTTAAACTAGTTGCATATCAACTGAAGAATGTTTCTAGGACATGGTTTGACTAGTGGAAGGAGGGTAGAGCTGATGATACACCACTTGCGAGTTGAGCTTGTTTTGAGGAGGCCTTCTTGGGGTATTTCTTTCCTCGAGAACTGAAAGAGGATAAGGTACGAGAGTTTCTTACCCTTAACCAAGAGTCACTAAGTGTTCATGAGTATGAGTTGAAGTTTACCCAACTATCCCATTATGCTCCGAAGATGGTTGCGGATATGAGGAGTAGAATGAGTCTATTTGTTGTTGGGTTGTCCCGTCTATCAAGCAAAGAGGGAAGGGCAGCGATGCTAATTGGGGACATGGATATATCGAGGTTGATGGTGTATGTGCAGTAGGTTGAGGAAGAGAATCTGAGGGATAGGGAGGAGCTTAGAAACAAGAAGGCTAAGACAGGGAATGAGTCCGGGCAGCAGAAAAGTAATGTGAATCGTTCGTTCTTTCAGCAAAAGTAAAAGGGGCCTGCTCCATCATCTGCTAGTGCACCTGTACCCAGAAACAAAGGTGAGTGTAATAGTCAGAATTCCCAGCATTTCAGGGCTAGACCTGCCCAATCTCAGGGTAGTGTGGCACAAGGAGGTGATTGGGCTCCTGCATGTGCTAAGTGTGGTAGAACCCACCCAGGTAAGTGTCGTGATGGCCAGTCAGGTTGTTTCAAGTGTGGGAAAGAGGGTCACTTCATGAAAGAGTGTCCTAAGAACCGGAAAGGTAGTAGAAATCAGGGCAATAGAGCCCAATCTTCTTTAGTTACTCCACCAGACAGGGTTGCACCTAGAGGAGCTACATCTAGTACTGGTGGAGGAACAAACCGTCTTTATGCATGTGATCACTAGTCGTCAAGAGCAAGAGGACTCTCCAGATGTTGTCACTGGTATGATCAAAGTATTTACTCTTGATGTTTATGCTTTGCTAAACCCAGGAGCAAGTTTATATTTTGTGACTCCTTACGTTGCAAATAAGTTTGATGTTCTTCCTGAGAAACTCTGTGAACCTTTTTGTGTTTCTACACCTGTTAGGGAGTCTATTCTAGCTGAGCGGGTATATCGTGATTGTGTTATTTCGTCAATCACAAGGACACCATGGATGATTTCGTTGAGTTAGACATGGTAGATTTTGATATCATTCTTCGTATGGACTGACTCCATGCCTGTTATGCCTTAGTTGATTGTAGAACTCGAGTTGTCAAGTTTCAGTTTCCAAATGACCCAGTCTTAGAGTGGAAAAGTTGTACATCAGTGCCTAAGGGTCGTTTCATTTCGTACCTGAAGGCAAGAAAGTTAGTTTCCAAGGGGTGTGTCTATTACTTAGTCCGAGTTAATGACTCTAGTGTTGAGATACCTCATATTTAGTCAGTTTCAATAGTAAAAGAGTTATAGAAGTCTTTCATGATGATCTTCTCGGGGTCCCTCCTAAGAGAGAAATAGACTTCGGTATAAACGTTCTTCCAAATACTCGTCCTATCTTTATTCCGCCATATAGAATGGCACCAGCAGAGTTGAAAGAGCTTAAAGAATAGTTGAAATATCTCCTTGATAAGGGTTTCATTCGACCAAGTGTCTCTCCCTGAGGCTCTCCGGTCTTATTTGTGAGAAAAAATGATAGTTCCCTTAGGATGTGTATAGATTATCGTCAGTTGAAAAAGGTTACCATCAAGAACAAATATCCTCTCCTAAGGATTGATGATTTTTTCGATCAGCTTCAGGGTGCTACTTGTTTCTCTAAGATAGATCTCAGATCAGGCTATCATCAGTTAAGAGTAAGGGATGTGATATTCCAGGCTATCATCAGTTAAGAGTAAGGGATGTGATATTCCAAAGACAGCTTTCAGAACCCGTTATGGTCATTATGAGTTTCTAGTCATGTCCTTCGGTTTGACCAATGTGCCTGCAGTATTCATGGACCTTATGAATAGAGTATTCAAACCTTTTTTACATATGTTTGTTATTGTCTTCATTGATAACATACTAATCTATTCAAGGAATGAAGAAGATCATGCTAGTCATCTCAGAATAGTTCTTCAAACTTTAAAAGATAAGGAGTTTTATGTCAAGTTCTCTAAGTGTGAGTTTTGGCTTGAGTCTGTGGCATTCTTAGGCCACATTGTGTCTGGAGAGAGAATTAAAGTTGATACTCAGAAAATTGAGGCAGTGTAGAATTGGCCTATACCCACATCTCCAACTGACATTAGGAGTTTCTTGGGTTTGGCTGGCTATTATAGAAGGTTTGTAAAGGGGTTCTCATCCATTTCATTCCCTTTGACAAAGTTAACTCAGAAGACATGAAGTTTCAATGGCATGAAGCTTGTGAGAAAAGCTTTCAGGAATTGAAAAAGTGGTTGGCTACTGCCCCAGTTTTGACATTACCAGAAGGTACGCAAGGCTTCATTGTCTATTGTGATGCGTCTAGAGTTGGTTTGGGTTGCGTATTAATGCAGAATGGCAAGGTTATAGATTATGCCTCCAAACAGTTGAAAGTTCATGAGAAGAATTACCCAACCCATGACTTAGAGTTGGCTGTTGTAGTATTTGCTTTGAAGATATGGCATCGTTATTTGTATGGTGTTCATGTTGATGTATTCACTGATCGCAAGAGTCTTCAATGTGTGTTCTCTCAAAAGGAGCTTAATCTCAGACAAAGGAGGTGGTTAGAACTACTCAAGGATTATGACATGATTATTCTTTACCATCCAGGTAAGGCTAATGTTGTTGTTGATGCTTTAAGTAGGTTATATATGGGTAGTACCACCCATGTTGAGGAAGAAAAGAGAGAGTTAGTGAAAGATGTGCATAGACTTGCACGCTTAGGAGTCTGACCAATGGATTCCACAGAAAGAAAAGTAGTAGGGATAAACGGGGCTGAATCATCATTAGTGACAGAAGTAAAAGAGAAGCAAGACCAAGATCCCATTTTGCTTGAATTGAAGGAAAATATTCATAAGAAAAAAGTAATGGCTTTTGAACAAGGGGGATGGTGTGTTGAGGTATCAAGGTAGATTGTGTGTACCTAGAGTGGATGAACTCCATGAGAGGATCATGGAGAAAGCTCATAGCTCTAGATATTTCATTCATCCGGGTTCCACAAAGATGTATCATGACTTAAGAGAAGTGTATTGGTGGAAAAGTATAAAGAAGGGCATTGCAGAGTTTGTGGCCAAGTGTCCAAATTGCCAACAAGTTAATGTAGAGCACCAAAGGCCCGGTGGGTTCGCTCAGAAAATAGAACTTCCGAAATGGAAGTGGGAGATGATTAATATTGACTTCATCACAGGTTTACCAAGGTCTCGCAGGCAGCATGATTCTATTTGGGTGATTGTGGATCGCATGACCTAATCAGCCCACTTTTTACCGGTAAAGACTACCCATTCAGCACAATATTATGCTAAGCTATATATTCAAGAGGTAATAAGACTTCGTGGAGTCCCTGTATCGATTATATCAAACAGAGGTGCACAATTTACTGCCCAGTTTTTGAAATCATTCTAAAAGGGCTTGAGTTCAAAGGTGACCTTAAGTACTACATTCCATCCTCAGACAAATGGGCCAGCAGAGCGCACCATTCAGACCTTAGAGGATATGTAAAGGGCGTGTGTGATTGATTTCAAAGGAAATTGGGATGATCACCTACCTCTTATTGAGTTTTCTAACAATAATAGTTACCACTCTAGTATCCAAATGGCTCCTTATGAAGCTCTTTATGAAAGAAAATGCAGATCTCCTATTGGATGGTTTGAAGTTGGTGAAGCAGCGTTGATAGGACTAGATTTAGTTCATCAAGCTATGGAGAAGGTGAAAGTGATTCAAGAGAGGTTGAAAATGGTGTAGAGTCATCAGAAATCCTACACTGATGTTAGGAGAAGGGAGTTAGAGTTTGAAGTAGATGATTGGGTATACTTGAAAGTTTCACCCATGAAGGGTGTCATGAGATTTGGTAAGAAGGGAAAGCTTAGTCCCTGGTATATTGGCCCTTATAGAATATCGAAAAAGGTAGGTAATGTAGCTTATGAGTTGGAGCTACCACAAGAATTAGCAATGGTTCATCCAGTTTTTCACGTCTCCATGTTGAAGAAGTGCATGGAAGATCCTTCATTGATCATACCAACCGAAGATATTGGAATCAAGGATAGCTTGTCTTATGAGGAGATTCCCTTTCAGATTCTAGATCGCCAAGTTCGGAAATTGATGACAAAAGAAGTAGCGTCAGTCAAAGTCCTTTGGAAGACCCAATTTGGTGAGAAAGCTACTTGGAAAGCTGAGGAGGATATGAAGAAGAGATATCCACATCTCTTTGAATTCGATGAAATTTCAGACCAAGGTATTAATTCTCTTTTTAGTACTCTATAATTATTATACTTGATGTGTTAGATTTGCTTGTTGGGTGTTTGAACTCAATGATTAATATTACACCCTTAGCCTAGTAAGAGTAATCTCATTTGAGGACGAATGTTCCCAAGGGGAAGATATTGTAACTTCTCGCAAATTGAAATAACTAGGAAGAAGTTAAAATATTGGAAATACCCATTTTGGAAAGAATATAAAAATCTGGAAATTTGTTGAGCATGTTAAGTTGAGTGTTTGGTCAACTTCAAATGACCATAACTAATAGCTCAGAATGAGTTAGGTTTTGTTCCAGATATCCTAGGAAATTTCTTGGAATAATCTTTCCAATGCAGCCGAGTTTGTGCGATTCCGAGTTCGTATGAGTGAGATACGCCCATTTGAAGTTGGTTGTTCAAATAAGGAAATGTCCAATCCGGATTTTGGAAGGGTAGTTTGGTCTTTTCCTTACCCAATTAATTTAATTCATTTTAGTGAATTAATTAAGGGTCAAATCAGAATTTGGTCAGTTTAGAGAAATTGGAAATTCACTCTAGGGCTTGGAGAAAGGAGAAAAGAGGAGAAAGAAGAGAAAAAACTCAAGATTCGCCAAGATTGTGCAATTTGGTTGTGGATTTCACCAAGGAATTAATCTTACAAGGTATTTGAGACTTTCATAACGTTGGGTTTGTTCACCCACGTGCAGAGCATGTTTGATTCAGTGTGAATTCATTCTAAAAAAATGGAATTTGAATGTTCTAGGTAGTTATTCTTGAAATGTTTTCGTTCTTGAACATAAGTTGAGATTAAGGAGTTTCTTGATGTTAAAGTGTTGTTTCCTTGAGTTGTTTGAGTTAGATTTTGTGTATATGTTCTGGGGATCTGATTCTAAAGAGAATGTGAGAAAAGAAATTGGAAATAATTGATTTAGGATCAGAAAACTAGTTCAGAAAATTCATCCGACACACCCGGGCAGGGCCGTGCGCCCAAAAGGGGTCCCAGAAAGTTGGGGCTGGCGCAGCGCGCCTGGGATGCGCCCAAATCATCATTTTCACCAGTTTTTCGTCATTCAGTCTGTTTAATTCTCTCTAAAGTATTTTAACACTTCCTATTAATTCTAAATACTCTAAATGACTTCTAAACACCTAGAAATCATCCAAAAACATGAATCACAACCTTGAATCCATGAATTCAATTCAAGGAAAGTTAAGAGCCAAGTATAGGAAGTTCTAAGAGTCTTTTCAAGAAGTGCTTTTAACTCTGTTTTATGACTTAAAGTTCAAGTTAAGTAACGAGTAAAGAGTAAAGATTGAAGTTATTTTTTTCAAAGAAGTATATGGGGACTATGTATTACCATAGAGTTTAAAATGTTTTCACATTTCAGAAAGAAAGGGAACATCGATTCCAAGAGAGATTTTAAGCTAAAGTTTTGAGTAATTATCTCAAACCAAAGAAAGAAGTTTGTTTTCGAAACATATGAGCTAAGTATATTTTGGGAGTAGTATTGAGCACCGATATCGGGATGCGAGTTCATATAAACTCAAGTTTCCATAAACCATGTAGCCATATGGGTAGTAAAGGATCATACTTTTTAGATGATTCTTTAAGATGCTTTTAGCATAGACTAGTGGATCCACTTAGTTAAGGAGTTCTATATGACGGTAAAGTTAGGATAGTTCTGGCAGCGTGAGAAAGACGTTGTATCACCACTTAGGCTCATAGTGGTGGTTGTCGGTTAGAGAAACTCCACATAAATTATATTACTTTGATATATAAGTAAATTTGAATTTGTTATTGCATACCTTTAATAACTTGAGTTGTTGTTTAGTGTTCTAAATGCTTTGTACAAATTGTATTATCATTGTTGTTTTACACTACATTTTGAGTTGAGTTATTCATGAGTTGAGTAAAGTCAATGTAAGTTTCCTTTCAGATTCTTTTCAAGCATATGTTATGTTTGTCATTCCAACTCGCATACTTAGTACATTCAATGTACTGATGCAGTTAGTCTGTCTCGTCTTATGATACAAACACATGTAACCAGGAGCATCACTCTACACCTCGTTGATCCAATTGAGCACTCGGAGTCAGTTGGTGAGCCTTTTTGCACTCTTGAGGACTCATTTGACTTTGCTTTCAGTATTTCATTGTTAGGATGATCGGGGGTCTTGTCCCGACATCACTCTTTGTTTTAGAGGTTTTATAGACAGTCAGACAAACAATTATAGTTCTTTACTCTTAATTCATTCAGTTGTATACGTTTAAGACTTTGATTGTCATTTTGGCTAAGATATTATTTCTTAAAGTTGTCGCATGAGTTATACTTTTTGTGTTTAAGTCTTGATGAGTCCACAAATTGGACTCATTTAGGGCTATATTTTGATAGAATTAGTGTCCTCAAATGCATATTTTGTCTTAATATCTGATGAAAACCCTTAAGTTTTGGTATTTAGAGTTTGAGGCAAAGCATGGACACTACTTGGCAAGAAGGAACAAAGCGGCTGAAAAGAACGAAGAAATGAAGGCCTGAGGATCGCCAAGCCCAGTTGGCGGGTCACCGATCGGCCTGGAGATCGCCTTTTGTTCTAGTATGCTGAGCCCTGAAAAGAAAGATCAAGTTGGCGATGAAATGGAGCAGTCGGCGTGTCGCCGAGTAGTTTCGCGAAGCAATACCATATCGCCCAATCACTCAAAGCGCGATGAGGCTGAAGGCTAAAGCAAGAAGGCGATGAAATCTACAAAAAGGCAGATCGCCGAGTGTATCAGTGATCCCGACTAACATCGCCGAGTGATCCGCTGTAGCACAAATATTCAAACACTATTAATACTTGTTGAAATTGTTAGCTTAGTATCAATCAAGAAATCAAGTCATAGACAATTTTTATTTCAGACTTAGAATATTTTCAGTTCCAAGTTTCGGAGACTTTGTTCTAAAACCTTGAAGATTCAAAGGGTTTCACTTCAAGAAATATGACGTAGGTCTCAAAGATTCTTCACTCTTGACGTGTTTTAATACTTAATTCTTGATACCCAATTGATGGAAACTGATATTGGGATACATTTTAATCTCCTTTACATGTCTAGCTAAAACTCTAATTCTTGGGGTGTGATTTTGTGAAGATGGGTTAGATTATCTGTTGGGTCTTGCTTGTTGATGGTTTATTTGTTGTTTAAATGTGATTTCGTTTAGTAGTTGTGTATGAACTTAATAGAATTGTAGTTGCAAATACGATTTCTTCTTTGTGTTTTTGGCTTGTTCGAGAGAGAGGTCGTAAAACTAAGACTACTAAATTGATAGCCGGTGGTATTGGGTCGACATGGGTTCAGCTCGAGAGAGTGAATCCTAGTCCTTCTCCCACACATTCAGCTCGAGAGAGTGAATGGGTTAAGGCGGAGGCAATGCTTAATGTGGCAACTCGGTGTTTAAGAGAAACCGAATTGATTCGGGGTAAGTTGCTCGAGAGAGAATTTACCCCCACTATAGTCTAGCCTAGTCACAAATACTCAACAAATTTACTATCAAAAGAATGTACCCGATAGTCTAGTCTATCCCATATTCTTATCACATCCCAAGAATCCCGCCTCCATATATCATTTTCTTATATTTTTACTGTTTTTGTTATTAGCATAATACAAACCCCCATTGATAATTGACGCTTGCATCACCCCTTAGATTTAGTATGTTTTTAATCATTAATATCTATAGCTATGACTAATTAGAACTAGATTTTATTTTTCTATTGATTCTCAAACCACTCCCTGTGGAACGATCCTAACCCTTGGTTGGGTTATATCACTACACGCGATCATAAGGAACTTGAACCAAAAAAGTGTCAGTTGATTACGTCTTTAAACATCAAAATGGTGTCGCTGTCGGGGAGTGGTGTTATTTGAGAATTTATAGTTAAGTAAAAATTTTGTTCTTCTTAGTTATAGTTCACTTAATCTTTAGTTTTGTTTTGCTTGTTTGAGCTTTGAAACAGAAAAGATGGAGAGATGAACTTCCCTTCATTAGAAGCAATGATGTACATGGATCGCATTCTAACCTTCAAACAATTGGAAGGTGAACGGATTCATGAGGTGTGGGCAAGGTTTAAATTGCTTCGGATTCAATGCCCACTCATGAAATTCTCGATATAGTCCTCCTGGACTGCTTCTATAAAAGTCTTGGTCCCAGAAATAAGGCAATTACTGACCAACTCATTCCGAGTGGCATTAGACAGCAGCCTTATGAGAAAGCAGCCCACCTACTTGATCGCATGGCTGAAATAAACCAAGAAGTAGAGAAGGACTTCATGTTGGCCGCACTAATGACTCAGATGGATGAGTTGATTGGAAAAGTAGTGGAGATCGAAGTACAATGCAGAAGGAAGGATAAATACATTCCTCCTCATGAGTGAAAAAGACCTAAGGATAATGAGGGCCAACGTGTGGAAGGAATGCTTGCAAACTTTCTTTACAAAGTAAGTGAACATGACAGAGTGCTGGAGGAGATGAATGAGAACGTCAAAGTGATGAACCAGATGATTGGTTCTAATTCTAGATCTATCCAGCTGCTTGAGAACTTTGTGAAGTATGAGTCACCTCATCTCTACCCAATCAAGAAATTGGGGTTACCTAGAAATACTAGGGTCAACCCCAATAATAGAGAGTAAGGACTTGTTGCCACGACATTAACTAAGGTGCTGCTTGGGAGGCAACCCATTGTTTTAATCTCTTTCAATTAATATGTTATAATAATAGTGTGTTTATTTTGTAGGTTAAACTGAGGAAACTGTTGAAAAGTGCAGGTTGGCAAGCTGACGATCCAGTTGGCGAATCGCAAAAATGGTTGACGATCCTACTATTGTACGTCGTTTGGACCTCTACATAAACTGGAGGACCTGTAAAACTCGTGAGGTAAGTGACTAATCAGCGTGTCGTCGAGTGGTTCGGCGATCTAGATAACGTCGCCGAATGGACAAAACTGGACGGTTTTATTGAAAAGCTAATAGTTTAAGCTTCCACTACTTCCATTTTCCCTCGCTTTTTAACCTCTCAAACTCTCACCTAAGTAGTATTTTTCCATATTTCTTTCTTTCTCTTCATATTTTAGTCGTCGAAGTTGTGTTTGAAGCGGATTACTTTGCCTCCTAGCATCTCAATATTGTGTAATCCGTATAAAATGTTAGTTTATCAAACCCTGAGATTATGTTTACATATTTTGAACTCTTTTGCAAGTGATCATATCATGTTGCCGTGTGCTGGGCCTCTCTGAATTGATTAGAATGTTTGTTTGCCGGCTGTATCTTTTCAATCTTGTCGTAATGCATTTATTGTTTGAAACCACATATTGTCGTGCTTTAAATTCATTTAAATTTTGTGGGTATGTGCCTACTCGTCATATATTGTTATTGGTTGAAGCCTGAGTAGCCCGGATTTGTGCCGAGAAATGTAATTTGCTAGTTGAATGAGATGTTGGCATCATTTTAAAAGGATTAAAATCGTAAATTGGTCAATGTTGGCAAAATCGGGAGAATTCTGAGTATTTCGGGATATTAGGTGTAATGGGTCTGGTGCTAATTTGATGTGTGTATGGTTTCATTTTATTTTCGGGGGTTGCGGGGTTGAATTCGGGAAGTTGGGTTGAAAATAAGCACGTTGGGTCATTTAGTGAGATGGGTCGAGCTTGCCGAACCACTTAGCGGTTCGCCTAATGTCCCCATCTCGCCTTTAAGTTCATGTTAAATGAGTTGTTGGATTATGTAACTTTCGGCGAGAAAGCTGGTGTTGACAAAGGCACTCGTCGACTGTCTGTTTGTTCGCCCTTTGTCTTCACCCCTGAACCTTGTTTACAATATAACTTACGGTGAGCTAGTTCTTGCTCGCCGAAGGGTGTCGGTGATCCACCGAGTGGACCTACACTTCGCCTAATTACCATAATATTGAAACCAATCCTTTCGGCGAGCACGATTCAGCTTGCCAGAGCAATAGGGCGACTAGTCGAGTAGTCCGGCGAGCTTCTCTGCAAATGTTTTTCAATGAATGTGATTAAGTTATTTCTAACTTTTTATTAACATGTTGCAGATATGGTGAGAACAAACCTCGACGAGCCACCCCACAAAAGAGCACGGGGTGTTACTATCAACGAATGAGGATCAAATCCTCCAAGAAGAGGAAGACTTGAAGTGCAACCAGGTGACAAAGGCAAAGTAAAAAGGCCTATTTCTGACAAGACTTTCGAGCCTGACAATGACCAGCTACTATGACCCCGGCATACTGAACCCTGGGATAGATCTCAAACCACAGCTAATAGAGCCTCTTCAGCTACTACACCAGCAGAATCAGTGCAGACTTCGGCGCCTCCTGTGGATCATGTTCCACTAATGGTTCCTCATCCCAAACTTCTGAATAAATTGAAAGGTGATGGTTTGCGAACCATCCTCGAAGAGAAATTATTTTCTACGAAAGGACTAGAGGGTAGATACTCCAGTGTGTAGGAAATACTAAATTGGCACAGGTTTCAGATCTTCACCTCCCCCCTGGCCCCTATGTTCCTTCACGAGTCCAGAAATTCTACGATGCATATGTGATGAGTCCACAAATTGGACTCATTTAGGGCTATATTTTAATAGAAAGCGTGTCCTCAAATGCTTATTTAATCTCGATATCTGATGAAAACCCTTAAGTTTAAGGTATTTGAAGTTTTAAGGAAAGCATGGACACTATGTCGCAAAAAGAAACGAAAAGGCTGAAAAGAACAAAGAAATGACGGCATGAGGATCGCCGAGCCAACATGGCGATTTGCCGAAGGGTCTTACTTCGCCTTTTGTTCCAATGTGCTGAGCCCTGAAGGAAAGGATCAAGTCGGCGAAAAAACGGAGCAGTCGACGCATCACCGAGAACTTTTGTGAAGCAGTACCATGTCGCCCAATGACCCAGAGCATGACGATGGTAAAGGCTGGTGCAAGACGGTGATAAACTACACCAAAGGGAGAATCGCTGAGTTGATCGGCGATTTCGACTAACGACGCCGAAAGACCCGCTGTAGCATAAATCTGTGAAAACTATAAATACTAGTTAGAGTTGTAGTTTTAAGAGTCGAATTATTATTATAATTTTCATATAGACTAGTACTTTTTGATATTTTTGCTCCAAGTTTGAGAGGGTTTTGAAGATTTGAAGATCCAAAGGGTTTCATCTTTAAGATTTGGATTTGGGTCTCTTGGATTCTTCGATTTTGGCCTGTATCAAGACTTAAATCTTCATACCCATTTGAATGCGAGCTCAATTTGGTATAAATTTCTATCTCTTATACATGTGTGGCTAAAAACCCCAATTCTTAGGGTGTGATTAGCGAATATGGGTTAAGATAATTGTTGGGTCTTGCTTGCTGATAGTTTAATCGTAGTTTAATTGTGATTTCGTTTAGTAGTTGTGGATGAATATAATGAATTTGTAGTTGCAAATACAAGTTTATTTATGTGTTTTCGGCTTACTCGAGAGAGAGGTCGTAAAACTAAAACTACTAAGTTGATGGTCGGTAGGAGTGGGTCGACATGAGGTTCAGCTCAAGAGAGTGAATCCTAGTCTCATTCCCACACACTCAGCTCGAGAGAGTGAGTGGGTTAAGGTGTAGGCTGGTCTTCATGCGGCAACTGGGTGTCTGAGAGGAACACATTTGAAACGGGGTAAGTTGCTCGAGAGAAAGCCTATCCCCCTTAAAGTTTAGCCTAGTCATAATTATTCTATGAATCTTCTATCAAAATCATGTACCCAATAATCTAGCTTAACCCATATTCTCGTCACATCCCAAGGATCCCCTCTCATTACTTCGAAATCCTTGTTTAATTTGTTGTACTTACCTTACTTGTGACAAAAACCCCCATTGTTAATTGACACTCTTGTGTCCCCTTTTAATTTACAATGTTTTTAATCGTTAATGTCTTTAACTACGACTAGTTAGAACTAAATTTTATTTTTCTGTTAATTCTCAAAACCACTCCCTTGGGAGCGATTCCAACCCTTGGTTGGGTTACTAAACTATTGTACGATCGTAGACACTTGCATCGGAAGTTGTGTTTTGATTACTGAAACATCAAAATGGCGTTGCTGTTGGGGAGTGGTGTTATTTGGAAATTCTTAGTTAAGTAGAATTTCTATTTTTAATAGTTGTAGTTTTACTAAATTTTTAGTTTTGTTTTGATTGTTAGAATTTTTAAGCAAGGGAGTTGAACATATCGAGCAGTACTTGCAAGCTAATGGAGCTACCGTCATTAGAAGGGATGATGTTCCGAGATATAATTCTAACTTTTAGGCTATCGGAAGGCGAACAGCTTCATGAGACATGGCTGAGGTTCAAAGCACTTATGGGTCAATGCCTTACTCACGGAATCCCCGAAAGAGTCATTTTGGAATCTTTCTACCGAAGTCTTAGTCTAGGAAACAGAATGATGGTTGATCAAATTGCCTCGGGTAGTCTAGTACGACAACCCTATGTGGAAGCAGCCAAATTGCTAGACAACTTAACTAAGCCAAATCAGAAAATGAAAAGGAGAGATTTCAACTTAGTGATCATGCTAACTCATTTAGATGAGCTGAGAAAGAAAATTGAGGATCTTGAAGTCCAGTGCAACAAGAAAGAGCACTACGTTCCTCCTCATGAATGAAGGAGAATTAAGAACAAGGAGGATGGATAGAACAAAGAAATGCTCACACTTTTACTCTAGAAATCCAGTGAGCAACATAGGGAACTAGAGGAGCTCATCGAGAATGTATCGTTGTTGAACCAGATGACGACCTCCCATGTTATGCTCATTCAACTACTAGGTTCTCAAATGGATCAAGTGCTGACTGAACTCTATCTGGATTTTAAAGAACGATTACCTGATGAAGTTGAGGCAAACCTCACCATTGGAGTATAAGTGTTAATTTGCATCGTGCCATGACGTTAACTAAGGAGATGTTTGGGAGGCAACCCAAAACCTTAAATGTTTGTAATTTGTTATTTTTTAAATAAAGGTGTTTTGATTTTGTAGGATCGGGCATGAAAATTTTGTGAAAAGTACAGGATGAAATAAACAAGTCCAATTGGCGAATCGCCGACTAAATCGGCGACCCCGACAAAGACCGTCGTTTAGATCGTCACTTTGACTAAGGGTCCTGTAAAACTCGGCGAGGTAGATAAACACTCGGCGGATCGCCGAGTAGCGGAGACAATTCAACTAATGTCGCCGAATGGGTGAGATCTTGATGGTTTTTATAAAGCCACGGGTTTTGACTTTCAACCTTTTTCATATTCTCTCACTCTCGTTTTTTGCAAAATTGCACCTACTTAGTATTTTTATAATTTTTGCATCTCGTGAGTATTTTAGCTGATTTAGTAGTGTTTGGATCTATACTAATCCGATGCCTAGCATCACAGTCTTGACTTAATCTTCCTATAAGGTTGGTTCTCCAAACCCTGTAGTTAATTGTGATATTTATACTCTCAGTTCAAGTAATTTTATCCTATGTCGTGTACTGTTCCTTTCTGATAAATTTAGACTATTCAAGTGCCTCTTTTGATTCACCAATCCAACCTGTCTGCTTTGAATTTTGGAATTCCGTTCTTATGATTTAGCATGAATGAAATTTTATGAGGCGCTCCTGTATATTGTTTAAGTTGGGCAAAGGCCAGGAAAACTGTAAGCTTAATTGATCTAGTGCATGTTTTGATTTTGTTCTTGGGGGTTTGCGGGGTTGAATTCGAGAAACTAAGTTGAATGTAGGAACGATTGAGCCATTTGGCGTGCTGAGTCAAGCTCACTGAATCACTTGGCGATTCGCCGAAAGACCCTACCTCACTTTTGATTTCATGTTGTACCTAATGTTTTGTTCGGTACCTCTCGGCGAGAAGCCTAAGATCGCCAGGAGCGTTTAGCGACTCACCGAGAGTATTCTTAATCACCCTTTGTCTGCACCCCTAACCCTTGCCACACTGAAACTTTCGGTGAGCTAACCCATGTTCGCCGAAAGTCATTGGCGACTCGCCGACTTGATCGGCGAATCTGTCCGTAGTAAACTTTCGATGTTTTTACACGAATATTTGCTAACTTTTCCTCAATGTATTGCAGACATAGCCAGACCCAAAGTCGCAGGTAGAAACATGCCACCCCAAAATAACGGTAAAGGGATTAAAATCAACGAAGGTGCAGCTATTTCAAAAGACAGGGCTGCAAAGCCTTCCATAACTGGTAAAAAGGGAAGAAAAAAAGGAAAGGCACTGACATCACCAGAGATCAACTATGACAGCAAGGGCATTTATAACACTTATCTCACTGCTTCTGAGAGTAATGATGAACAACAAGAAAGCCAAAGCACAGCCTTTGATGATGATGAGTTGATAATGGCACAGAGAACTGAGTTGTGATCTAAAAAACTGAATGATCCATCTAGATCCCGGAAGCCTCCACTGACCACTCCTATTCCCCCAATTTCAGAACAAGCAATAGTGTTGGCATCGCCAATACAGGGTCCTCCTCCCAAGTTAATGAACAGATTGAAGACAGTGGGATTAAGGACAATTCTTGAAGAAAAACGTCTCTTCATGGATAGAGTGATTGATAGGTATCAAGAGATTATGAGATGTCTGAAATCAGATAACTTCCAGATTTTCACAAAACCCCGTGGCCCATATATTTCAAGCTGGGTCGGAGAGTTTTACAGTGCGTACGGTGCATTGATACCATATGGGAAGAAACCAGCAGCCAAATTTGAACCGGTTGACTATGTAGTTGTCAGGGGAAAGAAAGTGAACTGCGACCCTCCTACTATAAATGATGTTCTGGGGTGCACCGCGACACTCGCGAACAACAGTCAAATCATGATCAGAAAAATGTAACTGGAAAGTATGAAAGCATTGTTGGCCCCATTAATATCTGATGGTACACCAAAATGGCTTGAGACTGGAGCAGTTATCGAAAAGAAGGACCTAAATGTGGCAGCAAGATATTGGTTTGGCTTCATCAGTAGCACAATTATACCTTCACAAAATGAATCTACCATTCGCCACACAAAAGCAGCCTGCCTAGGTTGTCTCATTAAGGGAACAATGCTAAACTTGGGACGGATCATTACATCAGAGATGCTTAGGCGTGCAAGGCAGCACCTGACCTCACTTCCCTTCCTAGTATTGATCATTGAGCTGTGCAAACAGGCTCGAGTACCTAGAGATGAAAAGAAAGATGTGGAGGTAATTCCCACATCCTCCACTGATATCCGGAGAATAGAAGTTGAATATCTTAAAGATCAGGCGGAGAAGAAGCAGAACGAAGCATAGTCCACTAAATACAGATATGCGAAGGCATCTTTGCCTACTCTGGCCCTTGGGCCTCCAAGTACAACTACATCCACTCCCTCTAACACTCCAGGCTCTTCTATTGTTGCACTGTCCCTCGGACCCACTATTGTTACTGTCTTCCGAACACCGATCACCCAGGCAACATTAATTCGAATAGGACAGCTTGCCTATTCTTCGGATAGTTGAGCAACCAAACTCGAAACCTCCATTCCTGGTATGATTCAACTACCCTGACTGATGTTGTGACACCAATAAAAGCTACCATTGACACCTTTGAGGCTACAATAGTGATGTGTGAGCATAACCAAGGGGACACAAATGAAGTGACAACATTAAAGGCTGATATTACTACTCTGTGGAATAATGTGGATCAATTGAACGCCACCGATCTGTGCATGGTTTTCAGAACGACGGAGATTCCAATTATGCGAGAAATACCTTCAGCCACCATCATAAATGAGGATAGAATTGAGCAAACAGCTAAGCCAGAGTCAGAGGAAGAGACATATGATGAAATGTTCAAGGAAACTGCGAAAGTTGTAGACAAGGACCTGACAGAAATTGAAGAAATTATGATAGATGTAGTTGTACAGGCTTCCATGGCAGACACTCTTTTTTCTATCTCTAGTGGAGCTAGTCCTTCCGGTGTTACCCACAGTACAGAAGCTCGAGGCCAAGTTGATACCCCAGACACGGAGACTCAGACATATGGAGCGACTGCTTAGACAGGATCCCCTCTTTACCTTCCTCTCTGTCTTTCATTATTTTAAATCTTGGATAATCTTATTTGCATTTGAGGACAAATGATTTTGTTTGTGGTGGGGTGAGGCCCACACCTTTATGTGGTACTCGAAAATCATGTTTTATTTGAGTATTTGGGTTATGAGCTATTGTTGTGTTAATACTGCTTTTTTGTGGATGTTCGAGCTTTTGGCTCTTCTTTTTTATTTTAAATTGAAAAATGATTTTGACCCTTCCAAAAAAATTTAAATTTTTCGCACATTTTTGCCACCCTTTATATGATCGTGGATGTGGTTGTTCCTTGGCAAATTTGAGTCTCGGTTCGATCAATACCGATGACTTGAATAGTGCTTACAATCGAACGAACATGAATGTATGGCTATGATGAGGCCAAATGAAGTTGCATAGACAATATGTGAACTCTTTTCATCTCATTGTGATTAGCCATTTATCAAATCGATTCTCTTGTGATGACCGTTGCACACTAGCGAAAGTGTGGAGTCTTGTTTGACTTAAGTGTCGATGCCTTGTGTGATAAGCTTACCTAGAACCATGCATGACAACACCTATAATTTGCCCTGTTGGTCCGGTTGACTAAGTAAGAATTTTTCTTGATATGATCTTGGGCAACTCTGAAGAATGTGAACCAATTTGACATATACCTCTTTTCTAGCCTACCTTGTGAGCGTGTGATTCTCTCTTGAACACCCTTTGAGCCCTACCTTTCTTTGGAAGAAACCTGATGAAAACTAGACCTTTCTTAATCCATTACCTATAATCCTCTTGAATTGTGGTTAATTGAATAGTCAACGTAGGACAAAAGCCTAAGTTCGGGGTGTGGTGAAAAAGAAAAGGGAAAGTCAAGAACTGCAAGGAAAGTCCCCTTTAGCCCATGGTGTTCAGAAAAATGGAACCCTTCCATATAAAGAAAAAGAAAGAGAAAAAGAGAAAAAGAGAAAAAGAGAAGAAAAGAATTTTAAAAAAAAGTTGTGGAATAAAGTACCAAAGAAATAGGGTTCTGAACAATCCATGGGAAGCGAATAATAGGATGACATATGATGCACTAATGAAAATGATGAAGGAAAAAGAAAGGAAGTGTTGAGAGCACCAAATTTCATGAGGATAAAAGTCACTGAGCTTAAATGACCATACCTTTGCACTCAGCCCCATTACAAGCCTTGTTAAGACCTTTGTGATCTTGAGAAAGTCAAAACAAATGTTGATTGGAAAATACGGGCAAACCTATAGGTGAAAGCATGCATTGTGTTCATCTTTATGAGTGTGAGCGTTGTATCTGATTCCTGAACTTTAAATTGATTATACCTTTGCGTGTGAAAATTGAATCATCATTTGTGTGAGGGCATTCGAAGGCTTTTGTTGAGCTTGAACTTGCATTTGAAGCAAGTATTGCGAGCTTGAGAATTTTTGGTAATGGTGTGTCACAACTGGAATCTTTGAGTACACAATTGATCCTTGCATAAGTAAATTGAGTCTTGTTGTGTACATTCATAATTGAGTCTTGTGTAGCATTGTTTGAGACATCCTTGTTGAACTGCTGAACTAGAGTTTTACTTGAGGACAAGCAAAAGTTTAAGTTAGGGGTATTGATGAGTCCATAAATTGGACTCATTTAGGGCTATATTTTAATAGAAATTGTATCCTCAAGTGCTTATTTTATGTCAATATCTGATGAAAACCCTTAAGTTTCAGGTATTTGAAGTTTTAAGGAAAGCATGGACACTACGTCGCAAAAAGGAACGAAAAGACTGAAAAGAACGAAGAAATGAAGGCCTGAGGATCGCCGAGTGCACTTGGCGTGTCGCTGAAGGGTCTTACTTTGCCTTTTGTTCCAGTGTGTTGAGCCCTGAAGAAAAGGATCAAGTCGGCGGAAAAGGCGAGCAGTCAGCGCATCGCCGAAAAGTTCCACGAAGCAATACCATGTCGCCCAAAGACCCAGAGCACGACGATATTGAAGGCTGGTGCAAGACGGCGATGAACTACACCAAAGGGCGAATTGCAGAGTTGATCGACGATTTCGACTAACGACGCTGAATGATCCGCTGCAGCACAAATCTGTGAAAACTATAAATATTAGTTAGAGTTGTAGTTTTAAAAGTCGAACAATTATTATAATTTTCATATAGACTAGTACTTTTTGATATATTTTCTCTAAGTTTGACAGGGTTTTGAAAACTTGAAGATCCAAAGGGTTTCATCTTCAAGATTTGGCTTTGGGTCTCCTAAACTCTTCAATTTTGGCATGTACCAAGACTAAAATCCACATACCCAGTTGAATGCGAGCTCAATTTGGTATAAATTTCTATTTCTTATACATGTGTGGGCTAAAATCCCTAATTCTTGGGGTGTGATTTAGTGAATATGGATTAAGATAATTGTTGGGTCTTGCATGCTGATAGTTTAATCATAGTTTAATTGTGATTTTGTTTAATAGTTATGGATGAATTTAATGAATTTATAGTTACAAATACAAGTTTATTTATGTGTTTTTGGCTTACTCGAGAGAGAGGTCGTAAAACTAAAACTACTAAATTGATGGCCGATAGGAGTGGGTTGACATGAGGTTCAGCTCGTGAATCCTAGTCTCATTCCCAAACACTCAACTTGAGGGAGTGGGTGGGTTAAGGCGTAGGTTGGTCTTCATGCGGCAAGTGGGTGTCCGAAAGAAATGCATTTGAAATGGGGTAAGTTGCTCGAGAGAGAGCTTATCCCCCTTAAAGTTTAGCCTAGTCACAATTATTCTATGAATCTTCTATTGAAAGCATGTACCCAATAATCTAGCTTAACCTGTATTCCCGTCATATCCCAGGGATCCCCTCTCATTACTTAGAAATCCTTCTTTAATTTGATGTACCTACCTTACTTGTGACAACCCCCCCCCCCTCATTGTTAATTGATACTCTTGTGTTCTCTTTTAATTTACAATGTTTTTTAATCGTTACTGTCTTTAGCTACGACTACTTAGAAATAAATTTTATTTTTCTATTAATTCTCAAAACTACTCCCTTAGGAACGATCCCAACCCTTGGTTGGGTTACTAAACTATTGTACGATCGTAGACACTTGCATCGGAAGTTGTTTCTTGATTACGCAAACATCAATATGCTACTTTGGTGCCAAAGAGTAAAAACAAGGCTAGTGAGTTTAGACTGATTAAATCGGTCATGGTATGGGGTGTGGAAGTCGGGTGCTGCAGAGATATCATAAATGATGTTCTTGAGAGAGCTACAGGGTTCGAGCATGATTATGAGGGCCTGGTGACAGCCCAGTCCCTGGATGAATTGTAGGGTTAGCTTGCACCACTTCTCTCTAACGTCACTCGGAGGTGGATGGATGCAGGAGTATAGATCAAGAAGAAGGATCTGAATGTAGTTGCCTGGTATTGGTTTGGATTCATCAGCAGCTCCATCATGTCTTCACAGAACGAATTTATCCTCCAGCATGCAAAGGCAGCTTGTCTAGGGTCTATATTAGGAAAGAGGCGGCTTAACTTGGGACTCATCATTGAACTGGAGATAGTCACGAGGGCCAAACAGAGACAGACCTCCTTGCTATTCCCAATCCTAATCACAGAGCTTTGTCGGCGTGCTGGAGTTCCTCGGGACACTACTATAGATTTTGATGTTACCCCATCCTCCTCCATTGACATCCGGCGCATCGAGGCTAAGTAAACCAGAGAGGAGGCTGACAGGAGGAGGGCAGCTCCGGTAGACACCTCCCCGGAGGTAGATGTTGGCTCGTTACTTGAAAAGACACATTTGCTTACTCCGGTCCCTAGGCCTTCAGGTACTTCTGCCTCTACTTCTATCTCACATGCTCCAGGCATGTCCACTTCCTCCCAGCAGCCGAGGATTACTCAGGCAATGATCCTGAAGATGGGGCACCTTGCTCAGTCAACTGACGTGAGAGCTACTAGACTGGAGAGAGACGTCCTCTGCATGATTAAGGCTGTTATATTAGTTGTATTGACGCCCCTACGTGCTTCTGTTGATGATCAGACCGCTAGGGTCACAGCCTGTGAGAGCATGCAAGAGAAGAGCTCTGAGGTTTCAGCTTTGAAAGGCGAGGTAGCAGACCTGAAGAAGGACGTAGACTATTTGAAGTCTATAGACTTCACTTCATTGATTCAGACGGCAGATGACGTAGACACCCCTGAGACCTCAGGGATTCCTCCAAATACCACCAGAGATATACACAAGGAGGAAGCTGCAGTTGATGAGTCGGATGCTGAAACTGACAAGGAGCAGATAGAGATGTAGGAGGTGAGAATCTACAGAGATCTGCCTGCCCTTAGGGAGGCTGAGAGAGACCTTGGAGACATTGTTGTGACTGGGGAAATTTTAATAGATGTCGTTGTGCAGGCCTCTATGGCAGGCACACTTTTTGCTGATCGTAGCGGAGCTGGTACTTCTGAGGTGACTCAGGGAACTGATGCCCTAGTCCAGATTGATACACCGGGAACTAAAGCCCTGACAGATGGAGCGACTGCATAGACAGGATCCCTTCTTTACCTCCCTTTCTATCTTAGTTTATTTTGACTTTTGGATTTTGTGTCATTTGCATTTGAGGACAAATGATTTTTGTTGGTGCTGGGGTGAGGCCTACCTTTGTGCATATTTGTTTTGTTATTTTTGGGTTGAAATCTATAATTATGCTATACACTGCTTTTCGTGGATGTTTGAGCTGGTGGCTCCTTTTGTTTTAAATTGCAAATGATTTTTACCTTTCGAAAAAATTTCACATTTTTCCGCCACGTGTTGTATGTACTTGATAGTGGTTGTTCTTTAGCAAATTTAAGTCTCATTTTTTATCAATACCGATGACTTGAATAGTGTTCATAATTGAACGAACATGAATGTACGGCTACGATGAGACCAAATGAAATTGCATAAACAATATGTGAATTATTTGCATCTCGTTGTGATTAGCCATGTATCAAATTGATTCTCTTGTGATGAACGTTGCACAATAGCGAAAATGTGGAGTCTTGTTTGACTTTAGTGTCGATGCCTTGTGTGATGAGCTTACTGTGAACCTTGCATGATAACACCTAGAATTTGCCCCATTGGTCCGGTCAACTTAGTAAGGCTATCTCTTGATATGATCTTAGGCAACTTTGAAGAGTGTGAGTCAGTTTGACATATACCTCTTTTGTGGCCTACCTTGTGAGTGTGTGAACCTCTCTTGAACACCCCTTGAATCTTACCTTTCTTTGGAAGAAACTTGATGACAACGACATTTCTTGATTGAATATCCAAAAGCCTAAGTTGGGGGTGTGGTAACAAGAAAAATGAAAGTCTAGAAGTGCAAAGAAAGTCTCATTTAACCCATGGTGTTGAGAAAAATGGAACCCCTCCATACAAAAAAAAGAGAAAAAGAGAAGAAAAGAATGAAAAAGAAATGTTGTGGAATAAAGTACAAAAGAGATGGGGTTCCCAAACAATCCATGGGAAGTGTATAATAAGATGACTTATGAGCACTAAAGAAAATGATGAAGGAAGAGGAAAGGAAGTGTTGTGAGCACCACATTTCAGGATGAAAGTCACTGAGCCTAAATGACCATACCTGGGCACTCAGCCCCATTACAAGCCTTGTAAAGACCTTTTTGATCTTAAGTGAGCTGAAACAAATGTCGATTGAAAAATACGGGCAAACCTATGGGTGAAAGCATGCATAGTGTTCTTCGTTTTTAGTGTGAGCATTGCATTTGATTCCGAAGCTTTATATCATTAAACCATTGTGTATGAGTATGGAATCATCATTTGTGTGAGGGCATTCGAATACTTTTGTTGAGCTTGAACTTGCATTTGAAGCAAGTATTGCGAGCGTGAGAATCTTTGGAAATGGTGTGTCACAACTTGAATCTTTGGGTACACAGTTGATCCTTGCATGAGTAAATTGAGTCTTGTTGTATACATTCATGATCGTGTAGCACTGTTTGAGACATCCTTTTTGAATTGCTGAACTTGAGTTTTGCTTAAGGACAAGCAAAAGTTTAAGTTAGGGGTGTTGATGAGTCCACAAATTGGACTCATTTAGGGCAATATTTTGATAGAATTAGTGTCTTCAAATGCATATTTTGTCTCAATATCTGATGAAAACCCTTAAGTTTCAGGTATTTAGAGTTTAAGGCAAAGTATGGACACTACTTGGCAAGAAGGAACAAAGTGGCTGAAAAGAACGACGAAATGAAGGCTTGAGGATCGTCGAGCCCAGTCGGGAAGTCACCGATCGGCCTAGAGTTCGCCTTTTGTTCCAGCGTGCTGAGCCCTGAAGGGAAAGATCAAGTTGACGATGAAATGGAGCAGTCGACATATTGCCGAGTAGTTCCGCGAAGCAGTACCATATCGCCCAATGACTCAAAGCGCGAAGAGGATTAAGGCAAAAGCAAGAAGGTGATTAAATCGACCAAAAGGTCGATCACCGAGTTTATCAGCGATCCCAACTAACTGCGCCAAGTGATCTGCTGCAGTACAAATTTTCAAACACTATAAATTCTTGTTGAAATTGTTAGCTTAGTATCAATCAAGAAATCAAGTCATAGACAATTTTTATTTCAGACTTAGAATATTTTCAATTCCAAGTTGTAGAGGGTTTTGGAGAGTTTGTTCTAAAACCTTGAAGATTCAAAGGGTTTCACTTCAAGAAATTAGACGAGGGTCTCAAAGATTCTTCACTCTTGATGTGTTTTAACACATAATTCTTCATACCCAGTGGATGGAAACTGATATTGGTATAATTTTTTATCTTTTTTACATGTCTAGCTTAAACCCCAATTGTTGAGGTGTGATTTTGTGAATATGGGTTAGATTATCTGTTTGGTCTTGCTTGTTCATGGTTTATTTGTTGTTTAAATGTGATTTTCTTTAGTTGTTGTGTATGACCTTAATGGAATTGTAGTTGCAAATACGATTTCATCTTAGTGTTTTTGGCTTGCTCGAGAGAGAGGTCATAAAACTAAGACTACTAAATTGATAGCCAATGATATTGGGTCGACATGGGTTCAGCTCGAGAGAGTGAATCCTAGTCCTTCTCCCACACATTCAGCTCGAGAGAGTGAATGGGCTAAGGCGGAGGTTTTGCTTAATGCGGTAACTCGATATTCGAGAGAAATCGAGTTGATTCGGGGTAAGTTGCTCGAGAGAGAATTTACCCCCACTATAGTCTAGCCTAGTTACAAATACTCAACAAATTTACTATCAAAAGCATGTACCCGATAGTCTAGTGTATCCCGTATTCCTATCACATCCCAAGAATCCCGTCTCCATATCTCATTTTTTTAAATTTTTACTATTTTTACTATTAGCATAATACAAACCCACATTGATAATTGACGCTTGCGTCACCCCTTAGATTTAGTATGTTTTTAATCGTTAATATCTATAGCTATGACTAATTAGAACTAGATTTTTATTTTTCTATTAATTCTCAAAATGACTCCCTGGGGGAATGATCCTAACCCTTGGTTGGGTTATATCACTACACGCGATCGTATGGCACTTGAACCAAAATAGTGTCAGTTGATTACGTCTTCAAAGATCAAGTCTTCCGCTGAGTAAGTAAGCCAGGCCAAGGGTTCGGTTGGGGCCAACAATGGTTCTCAAGTGTAAGCCACATCCGGGGTGTAGGCTCGGGGTGTGACATTCGAAAACTATAATGACCCTCGTGTTCATTTTTGTGTGCTTTTATTATTTGTCCCCTTCTTGTAGCTTATGTATAGCTTTTGTATGGTGCTGAGTTGGGTGACATTTTCCCGAGGAGGTCAGGTGAGTTTTGAGTAGTTTTTGCCATTGTGGAGGCTTTTTGTTTAAAATAGCTGACTTTAGTCAACATCTGGATATTTTGAGGTCGGGTTGAAATTATGCCAATTTCATCAGCTCTGAAGGGTAATTTTTGTCTAGTTTGATGAATGGTTCAGGTGTCGAGGCTTTCATTTGAAATTTGTGTAATTAAGTGTTTTACTTTTGAATTTTACCCAACGTTTGACCTTTGTAAACTTTCTTGGTAAACACACTTGAATAAATTTATATCAGTGTGGTTAGCTCTGAAATGTCGAATTTCACCTAGAACGACCTTTAGTTTAGTTTTTGATGTGATCGTGATAAGCTCGTGGCGCTTTGTGTTTTATTTGGCGTTTCTTTATAAGTGTAGTCTTTGGTCAAAATTTTGACCAAATGACCTCTGTTGGTTGTTTCATCGACTTTTTTGTGTTTGGAATGTTGTTTCCAACTTGGTAGCATAGTTTGTTTGCATTGATGGGATTTCGAATGAATTCCAAGCCCCAGGCGGAGGACTTTGGCTTCCTTGGGGAAATGCTAATGTAGTGTTACTGGTGTTGCATTCATGGAGACCAAGTGCATGGGGCTCTGCTATCGTGTGGGTCTCGCCACATTCACGAAGGGTTGCCCTCTTCACGTTCACTATACCTTGGTTGCATTCACGAAGGGTTGACTGGCCTAGCCTCTGTATTCGCAAGCCTTGTGCTGGTTTATGGAGGGTCAGCTCGGCTGACCTACATGATCGCATGTGGTCTCCACGTTCGCAAAGGCTTAACTGGAAGTTGGTGTTTTAAAAGACCTATTTTTCAGCTTGCATGTATCACTTCTAACTTGGTGTATGGGCGATTTTCAGAGATTGTCTTGAAGGATTTGAGTGTTTCTTGGTGTAATTGATCGGGGAGTTACATGGGCACAATTCGGGAGTGATAAATCTTCCTTTTTTCTTGTTTATCTTTGCAAATTCGTCCTTAGTTTTCCATCGTTGATTCCTTTTGAGCTAAATTAATGGGCGTACTATTTTGGCTTGATGGTAGCTCAGATTGTGCCAATTTTTGGGGTACAACTTCCTTGAGAAATATGGGACCTCATGACATAGTAGATTTTGTTAGTCTGTGCGCCGGTCCCATAATTGCATTTTTTAGCTTTCTTTCCATTTCTAATTTCCTTTATTTATTTGAGTATTGTTTTGTTTGTTTTTGTGTTCCCGTGACATTATTGATAGCTTTACATAACTCTAAGACCCTTTGAAAGGAAAAGCACTTGAGCTTTAGTTCATGTGCGTTTCGCCCTCGAAGTAGGTTACAGTTTCTCTTTCCTTAGACTTGGCTCATTTAGATTAGTTGTATTTTGAGTAATATTGTATGTTTAGGTTGGAATTTAGGATTAGTTTAGGCTTTTTTATCGTTAGTTGACTTATGGACATTATTGGGTTGCTTAGTGTAGTTTTAGCCAGAAAACCTTAGTTTAGGTAGATCCTTATGGTTGAAATCTTGGCTTATTTTTCTTGTTGATTTTACTTTTTGAGAATTCAAAGTTGGGAAACAGTTTTTTGGGTCTTCTTGAAGTCCATCATATGATCTTTGCTACTATATTTTAAAATTTACATGAAACAAGACTATCCAGTATCCCTTTTGCATAGTTTTAAGTTTAACGGGATTTTTTTACTAGTGAGTTGAGGCTGGGGTTTGGAGGTTTTTTTCGTCTCATTTTTTTTTTGATATCCTTTTTGGTTAAGTAAATGAAATTTATTTTGATTTTGATTAAACAAAGAGAGGAACAATGTAGAAGGAGAATGATATACTAGGTTCATGGTTTATATAATTGTAATTTCCTTTGTAAGTTAACATATAAGTAAAGAATGACTAATTTGTCACTTTATATCGTAATAATAGGATATTTAGGAAATTTACCTGAAGAGTATGCGACAATTTATTGAGTTATTGACAAAGATGCTTTCACTAGACATTGAAAATGCATCAATCGTTTTAAAATTAGAATCAATTACTGGTAGTTACGTAAGTACCCAAGGTAAAGGACTTTTGGATTCACTCATGAAAGATCTTAATTGGTGCATGTTTTAGCGTGTCTTCAAGATTGGCTACGAAGTGAATAATTAAAACAACTTGTTAGTGTTGAAGAAAATCAAGATAATCTCGAGTGAATTGAAAAAGGTATGAGTACTTTTATTATATTTATTGTATATTATTGTTGCAAATGATTTATATTTGTTGTATATTGTTGTTCTCTTCAGATTAGCTAGCCCGGGAAAAGATCCTAACAAACTTGATGTGTAGTACAATTGCACCTAGAAGGTGACTTTTAAAATGTTTGTTTGTTTTTTAAATTAGACTATTGGAAACCCGAGAAGCTCTTTGGTTCATGCAAAAAGTCTATTGAAGAAATGTAGGTTTAATGGCCACAAATTGACGCAAATGTCAAAAGGAAATGCTGAACATTTCTAATCTTTTAGAGTTACCATGGTTTGGATTATCAACAGGAAATAACAATGGAATGACTCTAACTTATATAACACATGAATTAATAGAGGCAAATGCATAAAATGGGTAAGCTAGATAAATCTCAGATTGAGAAGGATGGGAAACACACTTGGATAGATCATATTGTTCTTGCTGACAAATTTTGAAATAAACCTTTATAAAGGTAGTTAATAAATACAAACCAAAGAAGTAATTGACAAAAGTTTATAAGGTGACTTAAATTTAAAATTGTTAGTGAATTGATATAATTCAACATTCTGAGAAATGATTAAAATGTAATCTTGAAGCTAAGTGGAAGAAGTCGCAACATCCTTTTATTTGTTTCGTTATTATTTCATCTTCCTTTTCTATTACGAACAACATTCTCTTTGCTTGTTTTGATATTCGAGTCTTTTTCTTACCGAAAGATTCATATTTGAATCTTCTTTAGTTGACAGATTCCAATTAAATTCAGCTTCAACTAGTGAGAGCTTGTTAATACACTGTAGAGCGGAAGGAAACATGACGAGATAATCAAAATAAGATTAACAATTTATTTTATTTGTAAAATATATTCTAACCAAAAGTAAAAAAGGGAAGCAAACTATTATCAAACGATACTAGAAATTTATTGAAAATATATGATATTATAAAGTAGGATAGACATATGGTTATATGAATTTCCTTATAGAGGCCATCGATGGAACAAAATTTTATACTTCTCGCTATTTCTTGCATGATACGATAATTTCCATCATTTTCATATTTTATCAAAAGGTTTGAACCATAATTAACAATATCTTTATTTAAAATTGTATTTTTATTATTCGAAAGACTATCTTCACATATATCATGCAATCTCAACCAAGTTACATGTGAACATAGTCTTACAGATAATTCTGATCATAGTTTAAATAACAATATTGTCAATTATGGCTCAAACTTTTTTACAACATATGAAACTGATGGAAATTATCGTATCATGTAAGGAATATCGAGAAGAATAAAATTTTGTTCCATCAAAACCTCTATAGGACAATTCATATAAACACTATGTATATCTTACTTTAGAACATCAGATATTTTCAACAAGGTTCTAGTATTGTTCAACTATAGTTTGCTTCTTCTTCACTTTTGGTTATTTGATATTTGAAAAGTAAAATAAATTTTTAAACTTATTCTTATAATCTCATCATGTTTTCTTGCATTCCAAAGTGTATGTACTAACAGGCTCTCACTAGTTGAATTTGATTGAAATCCTTCAACTAAAAGAGATCTAAATATGAATCATTCAGCAAAAGAACACTCAAGTATCAAAAAAATAAGAAGAATGTTGGTTGTGAGAAAAAAAAGGAGAGATAAAAATATGACAACAAAGAAAAGGATGTTGACTTCTTTCACCTAGCTTTAAGATTGCATTTTAATCATTTATCTGAATGTTAAATTGTATCAAGTCATTAATAATTTTAAATTTAAGTCATCATATAAAATTTATCAATTACTTCTTTGCTCCGCCTTTATTAATTACATTTTATAAAGGTTTATTTCAAAATTCATCAATTGTAATGACCCTTGAAGTCATTTTTGTATGCTTTTACTATTTTCCCCTTCTCGTAGCTTCCTTATAGCTTTTTTATGATGTTGGGTTGGGTGACATATTTCCCAAGGTAGTCGGGTGAGCATTGAGTGATTTTTGCCATTTGGGAGGCTTAAGGTTCGCAAGAGTTGACTTCAGTCAACATCTAGATATTTTGATGTCCAATGGAAATTTTGTTAGTTCCATCTGATGTAGAAGGGTCTTTTTGGTCTAGTGTGATGATTGGTACAGGTGTCGAGGCTTTTGTTTGGAGTTTATGTAATTAGTTGTTTTATCTTTTGAGGTTTGCCCAAAGTTTGACCTTGGTAAACTTTCTTTATAAACACGCTTCGAATGGAATTATGTCAGTGTGGTTAGCTCTGAAATGCCTAGTTTGGTGTAGAATGACTTTTAGTTTGATTCCCAAGGTAATCGTGATGACCTTGTGGCGTTTAACGTTTTGTTTGACATTTCTTTATAAGTGCAAACTTTAGTCAACATTTTGACCAAATCACCTATGTTGGTTGTTTCATCAATTTTTCTAAGTACGTAATGTTGTTTCCAACTAGGTAGCATAGCTCATATGCGTTGATGGGATTCTGAACGAATTCTGAACCCCAAATGGAGGATTTTGGCTTCCTTGTGGAACTATTGATGTAGAAGTGCTGCTGGTGAAGTGTTGAAGGTGCCGCATTCATGGTGACCAAGTGCCAGGGCCTCCGCGTTCACGTGGCTCTCACCGCGTTTGCAAAGTGTCGTCCCTTTCACGGGCCTATCACAGCCCGAGCCTACACCCCGGACGTGGCCGACACTTGAGAACCATTGTTGGTCCCTAAGAGAACTCTCATTCCTACTAACTACAAGCGGAAGACTAACTCAAGCATACACAAGCATCAAAACCAAAGAATTATTTAAAAATAACTTATTAAATCGTAAAATTTATCTGAAAATACTGAGTATTAAAAATAAAATTTTAAATAAAATATTTGAAACTGAATACTGTAAGACTGAGACTGTCTATCTATAAAGCCACTAATGTATAAAGATAGGCGTCGGGAAAAGACCCACGACACCTCAAAGTGTTACTACTAACAAATCATAAAATTATAGCCCATTGAAAGTAAGGAGGCCTCTCCAAAAGCTGACGAGCGTATGATGTGATCTCAATGAAACTCTTGTTGATGATCCTAAGTACTTGAATTTGCACCATGAAATGATGCAGGTCAAATGACATCAATACATTGAATGTAGAAGTATGTAATAGGGTTGAATAACACAATTAACATTTAAGCTCTTACGGTAGGAATGCAATAATAGTAAATAAAGAAACAAAGTGGATTTACAAGAGTTGGAAACTGACAAATTCAAAGAAACGCAACAAAAACAACATAGGAAAGGATCATTGACCAACAAAAGAAGAATATATTGATGGTACTTAAGAAAGGATTATAAGGCTACTCTCTGGAATAGCTTTAAAGGCTTTAGCTTTTTTTATCAACACTGGCAGGTCACTTAGGACTAGTCAATTTATGATCGAGAAGAGTAGACATATTGTCTGTGTCTTAAAAAAATACTCATGAGAGCAATGGTCATATTTTACTTTTGTACCTTCGAAAGTAACAATTTTTGTAAAATTATCCCACACAACATATCATTTTTCCCTTTTTAGCAATAGCTTACACAGTTGTTTAAGATTCACTTTCTATATGTGAGTCCTCACTTTCACCCATCACCTTATCAGTTTGTTTGTCTTCAGCCATGCTATGAGTTTGATTTTCAGTAAATGTGATTAAAAAAATCAATATACAAAATTATCAAAATCAAAACAAAGCCAAACAAAATGAAAATTAACAACATAATTCAACAAGAATTAAAAAGAGAGCAAATTATCTCAAGAAAATAGCGACCCATCAAAAATTAAGCGAACAAAATCTTGAATTATGAAGTTTGAAATAAATATTTGAGTAAATACTTGGATACTAAAATAGAGTCAGGACTTAGAAAACACATGCCTTGCACAATCGACAAAAAAAAGACTAAACTAAAATAATTAGGCTAAAATAACACATGTAGTACACTACACTTACATATCTAAAATGCATACACATCATTATTCAAATAGATAAACCAAAAACTAAGTTAAAAATAAGAAGAAAGAGACAAAAAAAAACATTAAAAAGGGAGGTAAAGAGATAAATGAAAAGAGAGATGGATACTTCACTCAGTACCTACCAACGAAAGAGAAGAATTAAGCAAACAAACTTGAGATTTGAGAAGCAATTGAGCAGTGAGCAAGAAGAGACGAAGAGGCCTAGATGAGGCTTTATAGTTTACACCTTTACCTCTATTAAACTTTAGAGATTTTTTTGATTTTCATGACTTGCTCTCTGTTCTATAAGGCAGAATACATGATTATAGAAAAATAAATGAGTTTTCATAGCTTTAAAACTTTAGCCTTTAAGAGTTAGGACTTGATGAGTGGTATATTTGCACTCATTTGAGGCCTATTTACCTCCACAATTAGTTTACTCAATGCCTAATTATGTCCTATTCTAATGATATTTTGATGATTTCTAGTTATGAAGGGTAAAGGACAAGGGAAGGATGAATGAATGAAAGAATGACCAAAAATGTAAAAAGAAGTGTAAACTATACATTGTTGATCGTCAAACAAGAAATGCAGATCGCCTAATGGGTATGACCTCTCCCAAATTCAAAGTGCACAACAATTGCAATAATTGAGGCAAGTCGGTGAACTCCAAAAGGAAAGGCGACATGCCGAAAGAGAAAGGCGAACTTGTTGACCATCGTTGAAAGCGACAATGAAAGGAGAAAAATTGAAGGCTTGAAAAGTGAACTAAGGTGATACTCAGTAATACGCTAAATGTGAAAGGTGGACTCAAACGAGCTCACTAACAGAGGTTCAAACACATGAAGCCTACAGTAAGAGAAAGGTGACTTGGAGAACAATTGACGATCCACCTATTGTGATCGGCGAGCAAAACTAATGTCACTGAATGATTAGTGGGTTGAGTTTTGGGCCAAATTTTTGAAAATCATAAATATCCCAAAGGAGAGAGACAGAAAGATTTCACATAAGTGAGAAAATGTGGAAAGATTGAGAGAAAACTCTGAATATTTTGGAGAGAGAAACACTTTACCTTGTGAAAAACACTTTCTAGTTTTTGGGGTTTTTCAACTTTGCTCTTTAAATTGATAAATTGAAGTTGAATCCAAAGTGAATATTCTTGTAATTGATTAATCTCATGTTACCCATGGTTGCTTTCATGAAAGGTATAATTTCTTTGCTTTTTGTGAAGGGTGGCTAAAACCCCAAGATTTAGGGGTGGAATTATGGGGTTGCGTGTTGATTTGATGTAGTGGTTATTATGTTGTGCTCTGATTTTCTATTGTTCATACATGAATGTAGGCTAATTAGCATGGGGTTAATTTTTGGGTTAATGTTGCAAACTTAATTTCTACTTTCGATCTCTTGTCGATGTTCGAAAGAGATTAGTTGGAGTTGGTAGTTAGTCTGATACTAGCAATTTAGGTTTAATGTAGGTAACTTGCTTGAAAATAGAGGTTATGGGTTGGATCTATTTGCCCTATTTCTGTATCGAAAGAGAGAATAGAGTAAAGTATTGGGTTTTTTAGTATAGCATATTGTCACGACCCAAATCGTTGTGATTGGCACCCACACTAACTCTCCGATGGGCGAACCATTACTACAACCCAACTAAGCAGTTTAATGAAAACTAAGCATTTAATGATACTGAAGCAAGTTTAAATGACTAAATAAGATACAGAGTTCCCATAAACTCTGAAGGTCTAACAAAACAACTATTGCGAAAATTCAACCCGTAGAACTGAAAGTCATTGTACCAAAACTCTGTTAACCAAGAAGTCTAAGGAAAAATGGGGTGCAACCCCGAAAACTAAACATAGCAGCCTAGATAGATAGTCTAAGACCAAAAAGAATGGACTAAACAAAAGAAGGATCCATGGCAGCCTAAAAGAACTAGCACACCCTCGAATCTGGTCGCGATCAATAATCTCCTAACTGAGGTCTGTTAGTAGCCTATTGAAGATGCCCTATACTCAATACAGAAAGAGCAAGTGCAGTATGAGTACACAAAACCACGATGTATTGGTAGGATCACGCGACTACTCCTGTAAGCACAATATATACAAGCAATTACAACACAATAAGCACACATATACAGAACACATAGTTCAGTTATCATTTTAGGAACAACATACAATTTTCCAATATCAATGACAGGTAAACATGAACATAACAATCACAAGTGGTCTTCTCATGGAACTCACACCCAAACTGTTAGTGTGTCGAAACGTGACACCCGATCCAATATACATGTGTCGGAGCGTGACACCCAAACCAATATATGTGTAGGAACATAACACCTGATCCAATATATGTGTCTGAACGTGACACCCGATCCAGTCAGCACAACAACAGTCATAATCACAACCATAATGAACAATACTCATAGTCATACAATCAAGTAATAGGTTCATGGCATGTATTGTGCACACATAATCATTTCATTAGATTTGATTCACATTTGGATATTCACATACATGCACACATACAATGAAGCAATTATCCGGCATATATCACACAACAAGAAATCAAACTATCACCTACCTCGAAACCAAGCCAAAATACTCCTAAGACACTTGAGTCTTTCCTTTCTGAAGTCTTTCAGCTTGTTCTTGGTCTATAAACAAGTAATTAATGCAAGGATCAATAAACAAGGTCTAATTTATCTAGATTATAAGAAACTTATCAACCCAAAACCAAATCCATGATCCTAATGTTCAACTAGGGCTTTTCCCATCATCAACTTTAGGCCAAAACCTTTACCCAACGGTAATAACCCAAGATTCTAAGTTCTAGGAATAGAAATATGGATTAAGGGAGTAATTAACTTATGTTTAGCGCTAGAAATCGTGGAAAACTGTCAAGAATCTCCCTAGGTCGTCCCTTAGCTCTTAAGAACGATGTTTTACCGAAAATAATGAAATTGGGGTTTTCCCTAACTTAACTAGCAACAGGCTCGCCATAGCGAACCCCATCCCACCATAGCGGCCACGCCTTGGCATGATTAATCCCGCCCCGATGGCTTGCACAGAGACAAAAGCTCGAAATTTGAGTCACAAGCTCCCATTTCACAACACACCTTCAAACCGGGACGTTCTAAAACTACTCTTTAACGCCAAGATCAATTTCGAGAGTTCTACTCGCTTGAATTCAATTCTGTAAAACCGTACAGGCTCCTTAACGTCTTGGATATCCACTCATGTGATCAAATTCATAATTACATCCCACATTCATTACCAGATTTCTCTAGACCTCACCTCACTCAGATTTCATCCAAGTCTGGCCTAGGCTAGAAATTTCCAAGTTACTACTCAAAAGTTTTCTGGCCCAAATTCCTTCCCCATTGGCTTTTCCATAACGACGGGAATCGTTCGTTACAATAGATACCAATTTACCCATCACTCATCCCCGAGTGAAAAAATAAGAGAAAAGGGATAAAGCAAGACTAGAATAGTACATGAATCGTCGAATAACTAGGAGAAAGGGGCTAAAGCAAGAGTAAAGTAGCTTCCTCAATAGGACGATGCTTCCATTTAACTTTCACAGACATTATCTCCTTAGTTCTCAGCTTTCGAACATCGCGATCCAGAATTGCAACTGGTTCCTCCGTATGAAGGTCTTTGTCTAACAAAATTGAGTCCCACTTTATGATGTAATCTTTGTCCCCATGATACTTATTCAACATGGACACATGGAACACTGGATGAACTCTACATAGGCTAGGCAATAAAGCCAATCTATAAGCCACTGGCCCTACACAGTCAAGAATCTAAAATGGTCTGATGTATCGAGGAATAAGCTTGCCCTTCTTGCTGAATCTCATTGCCACTTTCATGGGCGACACCTTTAGAAGAATTTTCTCACCAGCCTGAAATGTCATGTCCCTTACCTTGCGGTCTGCATACTTTTTCTATCAACTCTGGGCTACTAGAAGCTTAACTTGGATACTCATCACCTTATCATGAGCATCCTTCATCAAATCAACCACCAAAGATTTCACATCTCCAACCTCAAACCACCCTATGTGTGATCTAGATCCCCTCCTATAAAGTGCCACAAACGATCCCATGTCAATGCTAGAGTGGTAATTGTTACTATAGGAGAACTCACACAATGGTAGGAACTTATCCCAATGCTCTCCAAAGTGAATCACATATCCCCTCAACATGTCCTCCAACACTTGAATAGTTCTCTCTGACTGCCTATCCGTCTGTGCATGGAAAGTTGTGCTAAAAGTGAGTTGAGTGCCCAACTCCTCATGCAATGTTTCCCCAAAAGTGGATGTGAACTGCGTACCACGGTCTGAGATGATAGAAAGGGGCACTCCATGCAGCCTCACATTTCTTTCACATAAACCTTAGCCAATTGTTGAGCATTATAGTCTACTCTGACTGGAATGAAATGGGCTGACTTAGTCAATCTATCAACCACCATCCAAATGGAGTAAAACTTTCCCAAGGTCTTGGGAAGACCAACCATAACATTCATAGCTATCCTTCCCCCACTTCCATTCCGGAATTGGCATTCCCTGAAGCAAACCTGCAGAACTTTGGTGCTCATACTTTACCTGCTTACAGTTTTGGCACTTAGCCACAAACTCAGCTATGTCTTTCTTCATGTCAAGCCACCAATAAAGTCATTTTAAATCGCGGTACATCTTGGTCACACCCGGCTGAAGGGAATACTGCGAACCATGGGATTCTATCAAAATCTTCTGAATCAAGTCATCCACTCGGGGAACACAAAGTCTTCCCTTAAAACTGATCACACACACACCCCTCCCGCATTAAGAATCACATCTTATGCCTTACCAGACACTCTTTCTGAGCTCATTCAAACTCTCATCCTCAAACTGCTTGGCCTTGATCTCTTTAATGAATGTGGGCCTAATCTCAATGCTAGCTAACACCCCACATTTCTCTGAGATGCCCAACTGCATGAACTTAGACTCCAAGGTCTGAATCTCCTTGGCCAAGGGTCGCTTGGACACACCAAAGCAAGCTAAACTACCCATACTTACCATCTTCTGACTTAGTGCGTCTACCACCACAATAGCCTTACCCCGATGATACTGGATGGTAACATCATAATCCTTGAGTAACTCCATCCACCTTATCTGTCTCAAATTTAGGTCCCTTTGAGTGAATACATGTTGTAGACTACGATGATCAGTAAACACCTCACATTTGACACCATAAAGGCAATGCCGCCAGATCTTGAGAGCAAACATTACCACTACTAACTCCAAATCATGTATCGGGTAATTTCTCTCATGCACCTTCAACTGTCGCGATGCATCAGCTATGACATTTCTTTCTTGCATCAACTCAACACACAAGCCCAAATATGAGGCATCACAATAAATAATGAAAGCTTTACCTTCCATCGGCAGGGTCAGAATAGGTGTTGTGGTCAAAAGAGTCTTGAGTTTTTGAAAGCTCTCTTCTCATTTGTCAGTCCACTAAAAAGGTACCTCCTTTTTAGTCAGCCCTTTCAAATGAGTGGCAATAGAAGCAAAATTCTTTACAAATCGACGATAGTAGCTGGCGATCCCCACAAAACTCCTAACTTCAGTCACACAGCTAGGGAGGACCCAATTCTTGACTGCTTCAATATATTGGGGATCTACCATTACCCCTTCATTTGAAAGCACATGCCCCAAAAAGGCAACTGAAGTCAACTAGAACTCACACATGGAAAATTTGGCATACAACTCATATTTTCCAAGAGCACCCAAAACAATACGGAGATGGTCGGTATGCTCTTCCTTACTCTTCGAATAAACCAAATTATCATCAATAAAGACGATAACAAAAGAATTTAGGAATGGTTTAAACACACCATTCATCAAACTCATTAAGGTTGTAGGCGCATTGGTCAATCCAAACGACATCACTAAAAACTCATAGTGCCCATAGCGGGTTCTGAATGCCGTTTTGGGTACATCCTCAAGTCTAATCTTTAACTGATGGTGAAAAGACCTTAGATCAATCTTAGAGAAAACTGACACACCCTGCAACTGGTCAAAAATATCATCTATCCAAGGCAACATATACTTATTTCGAAAGGTGATCCTATTTAACTGCCGGTAGTTTATGCACATGCTCATACTACCATCCTTCTTCTTAACAAACAATATAGGAGCACCCCACAGGGAGGCACTAGAACAGATGAAACCTTTATCAAGAAGCTTCTGGATTTGAGCTTTAAGCTCTCTTAATTCTATCGGAGCCATGCGATAATGAGGAATGGAGATGGGGCGAGTACCCGATTCCGAGTCAATGCAGAAATTTATATACCTATCCGGAGGCATACCAAGCAAATTGGTAGGAAACAGTTCCTTCAATTCAGACACCACAGAAATAGACTCAATAGAGGAATTCATCCTTAATATCCAGAATATAATCCAAATATGCCAAACACCTCTGCCCCACCAGTTTCCTAGCCCGAATGAAAGATATGACCTTAGTTGGCTTAGGCTTGTACACCCTTTCCCACTCTAACTTTTCCCTACCCGGGATCTCTAGAGTCGCTGACTTAGCATTATAATTAAGTACAACATAATATGGGGACAACCAAATCATGCCTAAGATTATATCAAAGTCAGTCATATCCAGAATAACCATATCATCCCAAGTTTGAAAACCATAAACAAGATAGGACAAGTATGATAGACATGGGTGACTATGACAGACTCTCCAACTGGGGTAGAAAGATGGATGGGGCATCAAGGACATCACAAACCACATTAAATCCCAAGGTAAACTTAACTGACACATATGAATAAGTAGAACCCGAATCAAACAAGATTATAGCCATCCGGTCACAGACAAGAATAGTACAAGTGATCATTGCATCAGATGCCTCAGACTCGGTCTTTCCCAAAAAGGCATAACATTGAGCCCAGTCATCTTGACGGGCGACCTCCTTGCCTGGCTGCACTGCTCCTCTACCTGCATTACCATTTCCCTAGCCCTCAAGTCCTCGCTGATTTCCTCCTCGCCCCCCTTGTGGACGCCCTCTACCATTACTACATATTCCCGCAAGTACCACTACTCACATCTATTGTTGCACAGGGTTAGGCATGCGTGGATGGGGACAATCTCTCCTCATATGCCCAGGTTCTCCACAATTGTAAGAACTGCAGTCAAAAGACGGCTTGCTGCCAGACACAGGTGCGCCTCCTGGACCGTCCTAAATAAGATTTTGTTATGGAGTTCCCGAGTAAACAACTGTAGAAGTGGGCATGGCTGACTGAATTGGCCAGGCTGCAAGTGTCAGCCTACATGAACCTCTGGAGTAGGAACCATGAAAGTTACCTGTGCTCTTGGGATTGTTAACCAAAGCCTTGGCCTGCCCATCACGTCTAACTCCTTCCACTTTCTTCAGAAATTCTATCACCTCATTAAAACTTTTACTTACGGAGGTCATGTGAACAGACAATACTTATTACTCGGGGTTCAATCATTTGACGAATAGACGGACCCTCTCCTCCTCTGTAATCACTGACTGCTTAGCATATTTGGACACAACATGGAACTTCACCTCATAGGCAGCTACAGTCATACCATCCTGCTCCAAAGCCATAAACTCATCCTTCTTGTGATCCCTTAAAGTTTGGGGCACATACTTCTTCAAGAACAAAACATGGAACTACGTCCAAGTGAGTGGGGGCAAGACTGGCAATCTGCATTCCACATAGGCTCTCTACCACTACTTAGCCTCACCTTGAAGCTTAAAGGTCACAAATTCTACTCCATGCGGATGTACAATGCCCAATTTGTGAAGCCTCTCATAGCAATCCAAAATGAACACATAAGCATCCTCACTCTCAGAACCATGGAACATAGGCGGCTTCCATTTCAAAAACTTAGTCAACATTTCATGCTCAGTACCAGTCATCACAGGACCCAATAAGGAACGGAAGAAGGCATCAGTGCCTAATGCTCCATCCACCCTGGGAACAGTAGTAGTAACGGGGCGGTTGATCAGAGGTTGAGCAGCTTGCACTGTGGGAAGGACTTTGGGGCCGACCAACGCCTTCAGAAAGGTCATGATTTGTTGAGCTAACACTGGGTCTAAGGGAGAAATGCCGTTATTCCCAGCATGTGCATCCTCTTCTGGTCTAACATCCTCCTCATCTTCGATCTCCACATACTCTTCTACCCGTTCTTGAGGTGTAGGAGGGGCCACTTCCCTAGGAACATTCTCAGTTGGGGCTTCACCCCTGGCGGGTGCCACTTTTCCTCGGCCTCTGCCCCTTCCTTTGCCACGGCCTCGACTGCAGCCTCTTACTATGGGTTCCTCCGTTGGCTCATTGATAGGGGGCTACGGGTCTGACGTCGTTGTATTGCATATTAACCATCTGCAGACAAAGGAGTGAAGAGAATTAGATACCAATTTGGATCACCAGATACAAATTGGAATCAAGTCATAGCACTAAAGAAAAAGAAGACAGAGAGATTTCCTAAACTCATATAACCTCTCGAAGAAAAGTACTCACGTCTCCGTACTGTTCCACAAGACTCTACTAGACTCATTTTGGTACAATGAGATCAACGAATCTAGGGTTCTGATACCAACTTTGTCACGACCCAGACCGTCGTGATTGGCACCAACACTAACCCTCCAGTGGGAGAACATTACTACAACCCAATACTCATAGTCATACAATCAAGTAATAGGTTTATGGCATGTATTGTGCACACAAAATCATTTCATTAGATTTGATTCACATTTCCCTATTCACATACATGTACGCATACAATTAATCAATTATCCAGCATATATCACACAACAAGAAATCAAACAATCACCTACCTCAAAACCAAGCATGAATACTCCTAAGACACTTGAATCTTCTCTTTCCAAAGACTTTTAGCTTGTTCTTGGTCTATAAACAAGTAATTAACGCAAGGATCAATAAACAAGGTCTAATTTACCCGGATTATAATAAACTTATTAATCCAAAACCAAACCCATGATCCTAATGTTCAACTAGGGCAGGCCAAAACCCTCCCCCAATGATAATTGCCCAAGATTCTAAGTTTTAGGAATCGAAATACGTATTAGGGGAGTAATTAACTTACCTTTAGTTCTAGAAATTGTGGGAAAATGTCAAGAATCTCCATGGGTCGTCCCTTAGCTCTTAAGAATGATGTTTTGGAGAAAATAACAAAATTGGGGTTTTTTCCTGACTTAACTCGCGACTGGCCCACTAAGGCGTACCCTATCCTGCTACAATGGTCCCACCCAATCAGTTTGCACGGAGGCAGAAGCTTGGAATTTGAGTCCCAAGCTCCCATTTCTTAACACACCTTCAAACCGAGACATTCTAAAACTACCCTTTCACGCCAAGATCAGTTTCGGGAGTTCTACTTGCCCGAATTCGATTCTGTAAAGCCGTACAGGCTCCTTAACATCTTGGCTATCCACTCATATGATTAAATTCATAATTAGATCTCCCATTCTTACCATATTTCTCTAGACCTCACCTGACTTAGATTTCGTCAAAGTTTAGCCTAGGCTAGAAATTTCCAAGTTACTACTCAGAGGTTTTCTAGCCAGAATTCCTTCCCCATTAGCTTTTCCATAAAGATGGGAACCGTTCATTACACATATAGATGAGACCAAAAGAAGATTTTATGCAAAGATGTTATGAGATCGAAAGAACATTAGTGACATTAAAGATAACTCAGCCTATTCATGAATTTTCATCACTATAGAGCAACAGAATTACCCCTATGTGACATTGATTTCCAATCCCCGCACCCCTAAATTGCTTGTTACTTCTTGAATTTTCTGAAATTTTAGTTTAATTGTGACAATTGATAACCAAATTATTTTATTAAATTGGTGGAATTATCCACACACTTGTTTTTACTACTATCAATAAATGAATTTACAATTCAAATTTCTAGTTAGAATTTTCTACGATATACCATTCTCTATGGGATTCGACCTGACTCTTAGTTGGGTATTTTTTATTGACGACTACAGTTGTCTCTTTTAATTAATTTTGAAGAGTACATTTGAACGTTATCAAGACTAAAAAAGCAAAATAATATATAATTATGCTTATATATTAGGGCAAAATATTCAATGAGGCTAATATACCTAAAATAAAAGAGTAGGTATAGCAACTCTTAATGGGTTAACGGTATACCCGATGATAAAATTGAATAATCCACCCCCACACCAATAAGACATTAATTATAAAACTTTAATCTGTTCCCCAACCATTTATTTGATAATCCAATACCAATAAGTCAAACAAATCACTTTTGTTGTTGGCTTATCGGTTATAGTTCAGTTTTGAACACCCCTACTTCTCTAATACTTGGGTGATATGATAATTTCCATCCTTTCATATCTTGTCAAAAGTTTTGAGCTATAACTGACTTTATTGTCATTTAAAATATGTCAAAACTATCCAAAAGACTGTCACACCCCGAGCCTACACCCTGAATGTGGTCGGCACTCGAGAATCGTCATTGGTCCCCAAGCGAAACCATGGCTTGGATGACTACTTAAAGGAAGATTTACTCAAGTAAAATAGAGACTCCAAATACTAAACTTAACGCATATAGTCTCAACACAGCCTGAATCAAGAAATGTTTTAAAGTACCTAAATAAACATAAGTAATTTACAAGTCTCAAAGGAACATAAACAAGGGAAACTGGGAAAGATTTCTCAACTACCAATGTCTATGAAACCTCTAAATAATACGATGGATGTTGGGACAAAACCCCAACAACATAACAAGAACAAAACAATAATATTAATCCCTCCGAAAAGTGAGGGGGCTCACCAAAGATAGTTGGAATGGAATGGGATCAACGAAGCGTAGGTTGATGACCATGAACATTTGTATCTGCATAATAGATAAGATGCAGGTCGAATGACGTCAATACATTAAATGTACGAACATATAAGGGGAAAGCTGAAACATAAGCAACTGAACTAACACTCTGGGAAGACATACTCGCCTCATCTCAACTCAAATGTGAAAGTAACAATAAGAGATGCAATATATAAAGCTTTTAAAACACTAGATATTAACTCAATATGCATAAAAATACAATAATAAACTTTTTTCTCTTATTTGGGAGATTCTCTAACCAACAACCATCACTATGAGCTACGTAATGATACAATGTCTCGCCTACGCTGCCAGAACTGTCCTATACCTTACCGGGGTATTGAACTCTCAACTAAGTGGATCCACTAAGCTATGCTTAAAAGCAATAAGTAATTAATCATCTAAAAAGTATGACCATTTACTTGCATACATGGTGTTTGAGGATTTTGAGTTGTCTGAACTCATCCCCATATCGGTGCTCAATACTACTCCCAATAATATATAACTCATGCTCAAATGTTTAAAAACATTACTCTTTCTAAAATTGTGATAATTATTCAAAAAATCCTTTTAAAAGAGGTGATACTTAAGACTCCTCATAAACTCAATTAGAAATCAATGTTTCTCTCATTTTAAATATAAAAGTATTACATACTTGTGAATACCTAGTTCCCTTATACTCATTTTGAAAAATGAAAATCAACTCTCCTCATTTTCATACTCATTTACTCAAGTCATACTTCAAGTTATAGATAATTGCTAAAGACTTCTCAAATTGACTCAAAAAGACTTCCTTGAACTTTCCTCTTAACTTTACCTTGATTTGAAAATGTAAATTAAGAGACATGATTAGGAATATGTAAGATCTCTCAAGGATCAATGAAGATTTTAAGAGCGGATATCAAGGAGAAAACATAGGAACGATTCGAGGGAACACACGGAAAGAAGGGCGGAAGAGTAAGGACATGGCGACCCTGGCACACTGAGTGGCGCAAGGAGCCAACCCCAAAACTACTGGGCAGTAGTTGGGGTGCACTGTTGGAGCGACGCGCCAGGCCCCAAACTACTGACCAGTAGTTTGAGCGCGATGGTGGCACAGCACCCCACCCCTCTACCCAGATTTTTGACGAATTTTCTTGCTCAATTTCAAGGCCTAACTCATCTAGAATCGAATTATTTCCTCCCAACTCTTTTTTATTCAGAAACCCAAAATAAATTCAACAAAATCCCACCCAAAATCAATCAAGAACAACAATCATTCATAAGACCATCACCTTAAGAACTCAAAAACCTTCATAGTTAAGAAACGGGGTTAAAACTCAAGAAACTCAATCAACCAACTTAAAGAATGATAAAATTACATGATTGGTGTGAGGGAAAAAAACTCAACACTATGAAAGCTTGCATACCTCGAAAAACACTTGGCGAGATCCTCAAGTTCTTGAAAGAACACTTGAAACCCTTCTCCTTTCTCCTCTTGAACTTGCTCTAAAATCCCTAAATGCTATTGGAATGTCTAAATTAACTTAGCGTCTTATTATACCCTTTACTTGGGTGGGTAAAATGTGGGTAGGGCTTTAGGGGTAAGGAAAAGACCAAAATATCCTTTCCTTAAACGGATGAAAAGTCTTAACTAGAGAGGCTCCACTCAAACGAGCATAACCTCTTACTCCTAGCTTGGAATTTAGCAAACTCGGTGGTGTTGGAAAGTGGACTCAAAGACCTTCGATTTGATACATGATGGGTCACCTAACTATTTAGGTGCTTAAAGTTATAGTCCTTTGAAGTTGACCCAAAACTAAAAACTGAAGTTTAACTTGTACGAATCTCTAGTTGGCTTTTCAAAGTATCAGATGGATGTTACAAAAACTATCTTCACATGTAACTTTATTGAGCTCTAGCTCGCCTGAAAAAAAATATGTGACAGTGCATGATATACGTGAAACAAATTATAAGTTCAAAAATTTGGATTGGAGCTTCAATCTAATGACTGCCATTTAGGTTGTCACTATGTTGTGTGTCATTTAGGTCTAAGGGTTTCAAGTACCTTGCGCTCATTGATTTAAAATTTCTTCAGTACCATCAATATTTTCTTCTTATTGCTGGTTAGGTAGTTCCTCCTCGAAAGAATCTTTTTGATCCTTTCTTATGTTGCTTTCATTGCGTTCTTTGAAATATCTCATTTTCTAACTCCTGTAAATCCACTTTATTTAATTTTTTATAAGTGATTGAAGATTAAAAAAAATATGGAATATAATAAATGTGCTCAATGAAAAAATAATGTAAATGGACCTAAGTGTTGCTAAATTACCTTGCACCCTATGTTGTTTTCCATTAAGTTACAATTACACTTATTCAATGGGCATATTCAGCAAGACTCCCACCCAAGTCTGTCTGCATCAGTTTAAAAGAAGCTAGAAAAATGCTTCGATATCATTGAAAAAACCGTCCGACCCGACGTAGGAGGATTTTCTAAGGCAAACGGCTCCAGATAGCAATTATTTGACAATCTCTAGTCTAAGTCTAGACTAAGGTCAAGAATAACTTTAAAAAATCCATTACAAGGCATAAAACATCAACATGGCATGATAGGCATCGCAGGCAAGATAAAACATGCTTAATTCCAATAAAAATACCGAAAATGAATGCTAAGAAAATAATTATATTAACTAAACATGAATCATACTAAGAAACCTCTCAAAACTAGCTAAACATCGTGCAAATATATTCTCTAAGATCGGTAAGTCGTAGCCTACCTCGAAGCCAATCACACACGCTTCAAGGTCTACTAAATTGGAGTTTTACCCTTCTGAACCGCCTCCGATCACTGACACACTATCAAATTAATGATCACGAAGTTAATATGGTCGAAACAATATCTATAATGCACATAATATCATGGACCTAAAATCGAGTAAAAATGGCTATGTGGGTCTCATGTGCGTAACTATGAAACTAACTACAATGAGTCCCAACTAGCTCAAGAAACTTATGCCCAAAAAATAGGCACAATCCTAGCCCAAATCGACACCAAAATAGCCCCATACAAGTTAAGAGCATCAAAATCACCATTAAAGAGAAGAAGAGAGGTTTATAGGACAGTAAATTAACAAGTCCACAATGCTATCCCAATAACTCTAACTTAAGACCCCCACAAATGCAAACAAATACCACTAGAAATGAGCTCAAATGGAGTTCAATTGATCAAGAAGTCACCTTTGGAATTTTGAGAAATGATGCTACAATTCGTTGATATAACTTATATATTGCAAATGACCTCCGTATATAAGGGACCCAGGGTCGTGAACAGGGTAGTTGTAACACTCTCGATAGGGCGTATACATCGGACTCCAAATTTAGCTCATATGGTTTAATGTTGGTTAGTAGTGGCTCCCACAGTTCAGTTAGATTTTATTGCATTGACCATGTTACCAGTACAGTCAATATTCCGTCTCAGCATGTTATAAACTTGGTCATTGCATTCAGTTAGTTCATGTTCAGCATTGTCAGAATCCTTATCATGTTCAGACTATATCATTGCTTTATTGCTTTGTCCAGCTATGTTATTATTCAGCTTTACTCTATCCTACATACTCAGTACCTTTTAAGTACTAACGCATACTCTGCACTACATCTTCTCGTGATGTAAGTGAAGGTCCTTAGCTTCCAGATCACACCTAGATCAGTTCCCGATCTTTAGTTAAGCAGCATCAGTGGTGAGTCCTCATTCTTCGAGGACGAGTAACATGATTATATTCCTTTGCTTTTAGTTCTAGTTTCAGTGTTTCTAGATCTAGTTGGGGCATGTCCTAGCATTTCTAGTCAATTAGAGGTTTATTTCAAACATAGATAGTTTCAGCTTTTAGTTTTGAGTTTCATCTTCAGTTGTTATTGAACTCTTGTCAGATTGGCTATTAGTAAATGGGTATTCCCCATCATTTTAGTTTAACTCATGATTTAGCTTCCGCATAGTATTTTATTCAGTAATCTCTTAGTATGTTTATGATATGCTACCAGGGTTAGCTTGGGGTCACTCCTGATCCTAGGTCCCGTGTCCGCGTCCTGGGGATAGTTTCGGGGTGTGACAAACTTGGTATAAGAGAATTAGGTTTAAGTGTCCTAGAATGTCTAAAAAGCCACACTGTTTAAGTTTCCTACAATGTCTAAAAAGCCACACTGTTTAAGTTTCCTACAATGTCTAAAAAGCCACACTAAGTAGAGTAATTTTCATGGGTGTGAAGTGCACCACATCTAATAAGAGGGAGGCTATGAAGTATTTTAGGAAAACATCATTTTCTTTGCTACTCTTATCGTGCGTCAAGTATAATCTAATTCCTCGTTCTCATTCGTCATTTTACATTTCAAATCATGCCTCCTCGTAGAGCTTACGCAAGGAATGCCAATGCCAGGAATGCAAACGCAGCTCCTCCAGTCCCAGATCAGGAAGTTTTGAATGCTGAATTTTGGAATGTTATCCAGTTGTTGGCTCAAAGTGTGACCAATCAGAACAATTAGCAGGTTCTAGTTCTGGCAAATGCTAATGTTGGGTCAGCTGCAGCTAGAGTTCAGGATTTTGTTAGGATGAATCTGCATGAGTTCTTAGGATCGCAGATTGGTGAGGATCCCCAAAACTTTATTGATGAGTTCAAGAAGGTCTTTGAAGTAATGAGGGTAACTGGGAATAATCGGGTTGAGTTGGCATCCTACCAGCTTAAGGATGTGGCTCATATCTGGTATACTCAGTGAAAAGAGAACAGGGGTACAAATGCAACTCCTATCACTTGGGAATGCTTTAGTAAAACCTTTTTGGACAGGATTTTCCCAAGAGAGCTAAAGAAGGCAAAAACTCAGGAGTTTATGAACCTGAGGAAAGGTAACATTACAGTCCAAGAGTATGGACTCAAGTTCACCCAACTCTCCAAGTATGCTCCTCGCATGGTAGCTGATTCCAGGGCTCAAATGAACAAGTTTCTGTATGGAGCATCAGACTTAGTGAAAACAGAGTGTAGGAAGGCTATGTTGCAGAAAAATATGAACATCTCTAGGCTCATGACTCATGCTTAGTAGATTGAGGGAGATAAGCTTAGGGAACAAGCTAAGGAGAATAAGAAGGCTAGGACAGGCAACTAAGAGTATTCTCAAAAGAAATTGGGTGGTGGAAATCGCTCACAGTTTCAGCAGAAATCTTCAGCTCCAGCACCTTCATCAGCTAGTGTTCCATCCTTCAAATTCCGACATGATCAGAAAGGCAGGGCACAAACTCTAAGTCTCAGGGGAATGTTTTAGGGACCAGAACCTACCCAACTTGTCCTAAGTGTGGTAAGAATCATCCAGGATAGTGTCTTGCAGGAAAGAAAGGATGTTTTGGACGCGTTCAGACTGGTCACAGGTTGAGATATTGTCCTTCTGCTAAACAGGGACAAGGAAGCAATAATAGTATAGCTCAGTCTACAACTTCAGCAGCATCAGCAGGTCGCCCGACTCAGCAGGGTGACTCATCCGGTACAGGTGGTGGACAGTGCCAAAACAGGTTGTATGCTCTTCAGGCTCGCCAGGATCAGGAAGATTCTCTTGATGTGGTCACTGGTACGTTACGAGTCTTTAATCTATATGTTTATGCTTTGTTATATTAGGGGCTACTCTTTCCTTTGTAACTCTTTATATAGCAATCAAATTTGATGTTAGTCCAGAAACTCTCTTAGAACCATTCTCAGTCTCTACTCCAGTCGGTGACCCAGTTATAGCTAGACGGGTATACAGAAATTACCATGTCACAGTTTCTCAGAAAGTCACCTCAGCAGATCTTGTAGAGTTAGAAATGGTAGACTTCGATATCATTCTAGACCTCGATTGGTTACATTCATATTTTGCTTTAGTAGATTGTAGAACTAGGATCGTTCATTTTCAATTTCCAAACGAACAAATCTTAGAATGGAAGGGTAGTAGCTTAGCGCCTATGGGTCGATTAATTTCTTACCTTAAGGCCAGGAAGATGATCTCTAAGGGTTAGCTCTATCATCTAGTTCAGGTTAAGGACTTAAGCTCTAAAACCCCAACTCTTGAGTCAGTCCCAGTAGTTAATGAGTTCCCAAAAGTGTTTCCAGAAGATCTTCCCGGAGTTCCTACCAAAAGGGAAATCGACTTTGGAATTGATCTCTTTTAAGATACACAACCTATTTCTATCCCTCCTTACATAATGGAACCAGCTGAGCTTAAGGAATTGAAAGAGCAGTTGAAAGACCTTCTAGATAAGGGCTTCATCAGACCAAGTATCTCTCCATGGGGTGCACTAGTGTTGTTCGTGAAAAAGAAAGATTGTTCTCTCAGGATATGCATTCACTATAGGCAATTGAAGAAAGTCGCATTCAAGAATAAGTACCCTATCCCAGGATTGATGACTTGTTTGACCAACTTCAGCGTGCAGTCATTTCTCAAAGATAGATCTCAATTTCGGTTATCATCAGCTCAAAGTTAGTGATAGTGACATTCTCAAAACAACCTTCAAAATTCAGTATGGTCATTATGAATTTGTAGTTATGTCATTTGTACTAACCAATGCTCCTGCAGCTTTCATGGATTTGATTAACAGGGTGTTCAAGCAATACTTGGACTGGTTCGTTATTGTCTTTATTAATGATATACTCATTTACTCTAGGAATGAGGAAGAACATGCGAGTTATTTGAGAGTTGTCGTGCAAACTCTCAAAGATCTCCAACTAATCGCTAAGTTTAGCAAATTCGAGTTTTGGTTGCAATATATTGCTTTCCTTAGGCATATTGTGTCTAGCAAAGGAATCCGAGTGGATTCTCAGAAAATAGAGGCAGTGAAACAATGGACCAGACCTACCTCTCCTACAGATATCAGAAGTTTCTTAGGTCTAGCGGGTTACAACAGAAGGTTCGTGGAGGGATTTTTATCCATAGCCTCTCCATTGACTAAGTTGACTCTCAAAAAGGTTAAGTTTCAGTGGTCAGATGATTGTGAGAAAAGCTTCGCAGAACTGAAAACTAGGTTGACTATAGGTCATGTTTTGACTCTATCAGAGGGTTCAAACGGTTATGTTATCTATTGTGATGCATTTAGAGTTGGCCTAGGTTGTGTGTTGATGCAGCGAGGTAAGGTTATAGCTTACGCTTCTAGACATCTCAAAGTGCATGAGAAGAACTATCCAACTCACGACTTCGAGCTTACAGCAGTGGTGATTTCACTTAGGATTTGGAGACACTCATTGTATGGTGTTCACGTAGATGTGTTCACTGACCATAAGAGCCTTCAGTATATGTTTACCCATAAAGAGTTGAATCTTCCCCAGAGGAAATGGATCGAGTTCCTCAAGGATTACGATATGAGTGTGTATTACTATCTGGGTATGGACAATGTAGTAGCAGATGCTCTTACTAGGCTATATATGGGTAGTGTAGCACATGTTGAAGAAGAAAAAAAGGAACTAGCAAAAGATGTTCACACGTTTGCTCACTTGGGAGTTCTCCTTATGAGCATATCAGATGGTGGTGTAACAGTTGAGAATAGGTCAGAATCTCCATTGGTAGTGGAGGTTAAGGAAAAGCAAGATAGTGATTTGATATTGCTTCAACTAAAGGGTGTAGTCCATCAGCATAGAGTTGAGGTTTTCTCCCAAGGGGGAAATGGTGTGCTTTGTTATCAAGGTCGCTTATGTGTTCCTAAGGTGGGTTAGTTGAGACAGCATATTCTTGCAGAAGCTAATAATTTCAGGTATTCTTTTCATCCAGGTGCCACCAAGATGTACCTTGATCTGCGGGATGTCTTTTGGTGGAATGGCATGAAGAGGGATATAGCAGATTTTGTGGCTAAGTGCCCAAATTGCCAGCAAGTGAAAGTAGAACATCAGAAACCAGGAAGTATGACTCAAGAGATAAACATTCCTACTTGGAAGTGGGAAGTGATCAATATGGACTTCATTACAGAGTTGCCCCGTACTCGCAGACAACATGACTGCATTTGGGTGATTGTTGATAGAGTTACTAAATATGTATGCCTTTTGGCGGTTAAGACTACAGATTCAAGAAGGACTACGCCAAACTTTACATTAATGAAATAGTCAGGTCGCATAGGGTTCACTTGTCTATCATCTCAGATACGCCGAGTTTTACATTAATGAAATAGTCAGTTTGCATGGGATTCCCTTGTCTATCATCTCAGATAGAGGTCCTCAGTTTACCTCTCATTTCTAGAAGTCATTTCAGAAAGGTCTTGGTACTCAGGTTAATCTTAGCACATCATTTCATTCACAGAACGTACCATTCAGACCTTAGAGGACTTGTTGAGAGCATATGTGATCAATTTCAAGGGTAGTTGGGATGATCACCTTCCTCTTATAGAGTTCACCTACAATAATAGTTATCATTCCAGCATTCAGATGGCCCCTTATGAGGCATTGTATGGGTGTAGATGTAGATCTCTAGTTGGTTGGTTTCAAGTAGGTGAAGCAGCCTTGATAGGGTCAGATTTAGTTCATGATGCTATGGAGAAAGTACAACTCATTAGAGATAGACTTAACACAGCCCAAAGTCGCCAGAAGTCCTATGCAGATGTAAGGAAAAGGGAATTCGAGTTCCAAATTAATGATTGGGTTTTCCTAAAAGTATCTGTGAAGGGGAGTTATGAGATTTGGCAAGAAAGGAAAGCTAAGTCCTAGATATGTAGGCCCTTACAAAATCTTGAAAAGAGTTGGAAAAGTAGCTTATGAGTTAGAGTTGCCAACAAACTAGCAGCAGTGCATCAAGTTTTTCAAATTTCATTGTTGAAGAAGTGTGTGGGTGATCCAGTATCTATTATACCTTTAAAGAGTGTAATTGTGAAGGATAGTCTCACTTATGAAGAGGTACCAGTTGAAATCCTTGATCGTCAGGTTCGAAGGTTGAGAAACAAAGAAGTCGCTTCAGTTAAGGTTTGGTGGAGGAGTCAGTTTGTAAAGGGAGCTACTTGGGAAGCAGAAGTAGCCATGAAGGCCAACTATCATCACCTCTTTCCTTCCAATTCCATTCCAGCTTGAGGTAATAGTTCCTCTTCAGATTTTCAGTCATTCATGCATATATTCAGTCTTAGTATCATGTTCCTTAAGTTGTCCTTGCATTTTCTATGTATTTGCATGTTCTGTGTATTTGCATATTCTTGGAACTTAGTTCAGTCATAAATCAGTTTCCAGTGTTAAGTGGTAGGGTTTGCATCTCTTTCCCTCCATGTTCAGCTAGTTTAGTCTTCATTCGAGGACGAATGTTTCCAAGGGGGAGATAATGTAACACCCCATATGCTAGAACTACCAAAATGCAGGTTTCAGAAGTTGCAGGTTCCATCGACGGGCACCATCCACGAACAGTAGGGTGACCCACAGTCTGTTGTGGTGGTCCGTGGTTCACCACCTGCTACCCTCCGTAGAATCAGCCCAAAAACTATTTTTAAGTGTCGACCCATGACCGGACCCACAGACTATTGGTCTGTGAATCGAGGCCCCATAATCAGTCCCAGAACTCCCCAGAAAATTCTTTAAGTCCATACCTACTCCCGGACCTACGGACCATAAGTCAAACCACGGTCCGTGGTCCAGGGACATAGTTCAGACCCTAGGTTTTCATCCTCAGATATCGAACGACGGTTGACCAGCACAGACAGTCGGTCCATCCACGGTACGTGGGTCTAGTCCATCGATGACACCGACAGCTTTTAAGTCAGGGGTCGTTTGGTCTTTTCCTTATGCGTTAGACCCCTAAACTATGTCGTTTAATCGCTAAACTACATAGTTTTGGTCAATTTTAGCCTAGTAAACTAATTAGAACCCACCCTAGTCTCTTTATTCTCAAAATAATCGATCAAAACAGATAAATAGAGGAAAAAAAGTCGATCAACCCTAGTTCCAAGAACGCAGCAGGTTTTCATTGTCCAACCTTGAAGTCGAAAGATTTCTCCATGGAATTCGTCACCAGGTACAAGGGATTTAACTAGTGGGTTCCTTTCGCCCATTAGGTCCCTAGAATTCAGTCAGATGCTTGATTCCCTTAACATAGGGTTTCTAGAATTTCTGCAGATCAATATAATTTAGTTATTTTGATGTTCCTAATCAGATTATCGTGATTTTAGTACGTTTTAGTATAAATTCCTTCATAAATTCAGAACCCTAGCTATGTAGTTCTTTTAGTTCATGAATTGCACATTCTAGGTCAGTTTATTCAGTTATGCATGCTCCAGTTATAAATGTTTCATTATCAGTACATAAATGTTGCACTTTCAGTTAGCATGTCAGTATTTGAGCTATCCAGAATTACATCATTTCAGTTAAAAATTGCTAAATTACATAATCAGTTGGGTGTAGACTTAATATCGAGTGGACTAGGGTCAGTCACTCGCAAGTGCCAGAACTACGTGCCCAGTAGGTTGTAAGTCCTCTTTATGGGCAACATTTTAGTGATCATGCCAGTCATGCCTTTATACCTCTGGCGGGGTATATTAGGTCCTCTCGATGGGGCGTATACATCGGACTCCACATTTAGCTCATGTGGTTTTATGTCGGTTAGCAGTGGCTCCCAGAGTTCAGTCAAATTCTATTGCATTGACCATGTTACCAGTACAGCCAGTATTCAGTCTCAGCATGTTATAAACTTGGTCATTGCATTCAGTTAGTTCATTTTCATCATCGTCAGTATCCTTACCATGTTTAGATTATATCATTGCTTAATTGCTTTGTCCAGTTATGTTATTATTCAGCTTTACTCTATCCTGCATGTTCAGTACCTTTCAAGTACTGACGCATACTGTAACACCCCTTATCCGAAACAGACCAAAAATGCATATTTTGAGAAGTTGCAAGTGCAACCCACGGTTACCATCCACAGACCGTAGGTCAGACCACGGCCCGTGCTGGTGGTCCGTGGTTCACCACTGCAACCCCTCCCCAGCCAAGCTCAAAAAAATCGGCTAAGTCTTGCCTCACGAACAGACCCACGGTCCGTAGATCAGACAACGGTCCGTGGTCTATGTTCGTGGACCAAGACCTCTTTTACCCAGCCTCTGACACAAACTACGGTTGACCAGCACGGACCGTCAATTGATCCACGGTCCATATGTCTGACCGTAGATGAGGGTCAGCAACCAGTTAGCTTAAAATTGTTGATGGGTCAACTTCAGATAGTCATAACTCTTAGAAAAAAATGAATTATGTCTCCCATGACCTATGGTTAGATATATAATTGAATTATCTTTCCAACGCCATAAAGTTTGCTAAATTCTGACCTCCGAGTAAAAAGTTATGCTCGTTTTAGTGAAGCCCTGTCGGGCAGACTCGACCTACGGATCCAATCGACGGACCGTCGATTGAATGACGGCCCGTCAGTCCAGTCCGTCAGTCACTCCGACAGCAGTTAATTCAGGGGTCTTTTGGTCTTTTCCTATTTCGTTTAACCCCTTAGATACGTCGTTTAAACCCTAAATCATAAGGTTTTAATCAGTTTAAGCCTAGAAACATAACTAGAACTTATCCAAGTCAATTCATTAATCAAAATCTTAGAAAATTAGAATCAAGAAAGGAGAAAAAGGTCAAGAACCCTAGTTCAAGAACGTAGCAAGGTTCCATCAGTTCCAGCCCCGAAATCGAAAGATTTCTCCGTGGAATTTGTCACTAGGTATGTGGGATTTCACTAGTGGGTTTCTTTCACCCATTAGGTCCCTAGAATTCAGTCAGATTCTTGATTCCATAATTATGAACAGACCTAGGGTTTCTAGAATTTCAACAGATCACCATGAATTAGTTATTTAAATGTTCCAAATCAGATTATCATGTTATTGCTCAGTTTCTTACATAAATTTCAGAACCTTAGCTATGTATTTCATTAGTTCTTGAATTACACATGCTAAGTCAAATATTTCAGTTATTCAGATATACATGCTCCAGTTTTATGCCACATTTTCAGTATATTTCAGCATAAACCCTATTTTGAGTTATAAATCATCAGAAGCTTTTCTTTAAGACAACACTTGAGTTTTAAACTGAGGTTTTGAGAAAGTTAAAATGAGTTTTGAGAAAGAGGTTCTAAAACATGATTAGTATGACAATTGAGTAGGTCATCAATGTATGAATAGTATGGTATCTAGATATATCATCAATGTTTATGCAGTATGACTTCCCAAGTCATCAATGATCAGAGTATTGTTTTCTAAAAAGGAGTTTTCAAGTATGAGTATCTACATGTCAGTATTTTAACCTATTCAGTATTTCAGTCATAATATATTCAGTTATACATGCCTCAGTTTATGAATGCATCATTATCAGATTAATTGTTGCATTCTCAGTTTGCATGTTCAGTTTCGAGCTATCCAGTATTTATAGAAATTCAATCATAACTAGTTAACCACTTAATTAATTGGGAGTAGCATAATATCGAGTTAGACTAGGGTTTCAGTGTACCCATATAGTCCCAGAACTACGAGCCACGTAGGTGTAAGTCCCTTTTGTGGGCAACTTCAGTTTAGTGATCACGCTAGTCATGCCTCTATACCTTTGGCCGGGTATATTGGGTCCTCTTGATGGGGCGTATACATCGGACTCCACATTTATCTCATGTGGTTTTATGTCGGTTATTAGTAGCTCCCACAGTTCAGCCAAGCTCTATTGCATTGACAATATTTCAGTACAGTCAGTATTCAGTCTCAGCATGTTATAAATTTGGTCATTGCATCAGTTAGCTCAGTATTCAGTATTTTCAGTATCTATATCATGTTCAGATCATTTCATTGCTTCATTGCTTTGTTTAGTTATATGTTATTTCAGCTTTACTCTATCCTGCATGCTCAGTACCTTTCAAGTACTGACGCATACGTGCGCTATATCTTCTCGTGATGTAGGTTTAGGTTCTCAGTATCTAGATCACGCTTAGATCGGTTCCCGGTCTCCAATTCAGCAACATTAGTGGTGAGTCCTCATTCTTCGAGGACTAGTGACATATTTATCTTTATCGCTTTTAGTCTTTAGTTTCAGTTTTGATAGATCTAGTTGGGGCCTCTCCTAGCATTTCTAGTCAGTTTAGAGGCTTATTTCAGACATAGTTAGATTCAGCTTAGTATTAAGTTAATATCTTCTTTGTATTAAACTCTCAAATTTGATATATTCAGTTATAGTATATGAGTATTCCCCATCTTTTTTAGATTTATTTATGAATTAGCTTACGCATCAGTTTATTATCTTTAGTATGCTCATGATCATGCTAGCAGGGTTAGCTTAGGATCACTTGTGATCCTAGGTCCCGTGTCCGCATCTCGGGGGTAGCTCGGGGAGTGACAAATTTGGTATCAGAGCACTAGGTTTAAGTGTCCTAGGATGTCTGAAAAGCCGCACTAAGTAGAGTCCTTTTCATGGGTGTGAAGTGCACCTCATTAATGAGAGGGAGACTTGAAGTGTTTTAGGAAAACTTCACTTTCTTAATATTCTTATCGTGCATAAGGTATGATCTAATTCTATTCTAACTCGACTTTCTACATTTCAGCGATCATGCCTCCCCGTAGAGCTAGCACTAGGAATGCGAATGCCAGGAATGCTAATGCGGTTCCTCTAGTCCCAGATCGGGGAGTTTCGAATGTAGAGATTCAGAACACTATTCAACCTTTCGCTCAAAGTATGAATAATCAGAACAATCAGCAGGTTGAGGGAGATATGCTTAGGAAAATTGCTAAGGTAACCAAGAAAGCTAGAACAGGGAACTATGAGTACTCTCAGTAGAAATCGGGTGGTGGAAATCAGTCACAGTTGCGACAAGATCAGAATAGTAGGGCACAAACCTCTAAGTCTCAGGGAAGTGTTTTAGGAAATAGGACCTACCCAACTTGTCCAAAGTGTGGTAAGAACCATCCAAGCGAGTGTCTTGCAGGCAAGGAAGGATGTTTTAGGTGTTGCCAGTCTGGTCATAGGGTGAAAAATTGCCCTTCTGCCAGGAAGGGGCAAAAAGGTAACAATACTAGGGCTCAATCTACAGCTCAAACAGTTCCGAAAGGTCACCCAACTCAGCAGGGTAACTCTTCTGGTACAGGTGACGGACATCGCCAAAGCAGGCTCTATGCTCTTCAGGCTCCCCAGGACCAGGAAGATTCTCTTGACGTGATCACTGGTACGTTTTAGTCCTTCTTTAGATATTTTGTAGTGTTAGATCCAAGGGCTACTCTTACCTTTATAACTCTTTTTGTAGCAGTAATCTTAGGAGTAAGTCTAGAAACTCTCTCAGAACCCTTCTTAGTCTCTACCCTAGTTGGTGACCTAGTTATATCTAGATGGGTATATAGAAATTGCCCTGTCACAGTCTCTCAGAAAGTCACCTCAGCAGATCTTGTAGAGTTATAAATGGTAGATTTTGATATAATTCTAGGCATGGATTGGTTTCAGTTCTGTCATGCCTCAGTCGATTGTAGAATTTGGGTTGTTCAGTTCTAATTTCCAAACGAGCCAATCTTAGAATAGAAGGGTAGTAGCTCAGTACCTATATGTTGATTATCTCTTACCTTAAGGCCATAAAGAGGTGAATCTAGAGGGTAGTGTAGCACATATTGAGGAAAAAGGGAAGGAAGTAGAAAAAGATGTTCATCAGCTTGCTCTCTTAGGAGTTAGTTTTACTAACACATCAGATGGTGGTATGATAGTCAAGAATAGATCAGAATCTTCTTTGGTAGTGGAATTTAAGGAAAAGCAAGACAGCGATCTGGTATTACTTGAACTCAAAGGTGCAGTCCATCAACAGAGAGTTGAGGTTTTCTCCCAAGGGGGAGATGGTGTACTTCGCTACCACGGTTGATTATGTGTTCCTAATGTGGGCGAGTTGAGATAACATATTCTTGCAGAGGCCCATAACTCCAGATATTCTATCCATCCAGGCGCCACTAATATGTACCGTCATCTGCGGGAAGTCTATTGGTGGAATGGTATGAAAACAGATATAGTAGATTTTGTGGTTAAGTGCCCAAATTACCAGCAAGTCAAGGTAGAACATCAGAAACCATGAGGTATGACTCAAGAGATTGACATTCCTAATTGGAAGTGGGAAGTGATCAACATGGACTTCATCACAGGTTTACCTCGTACTCGCAGACAGCATGACTCCATTTGGGTGATTGTTGATAGGGTTACTAAGTCTTATCGCTTTTGGCGGTCAAGACTACAGATTCGGCGGAGGATTACGCCAAGATTTACATTAATGAGATTGTGAGGTTGCATAGGGTTCCTTTGTCTATCATCTCAGATAGAGGTCCTCAGTTTACCTCTCATTTCTGGAAGTCATTTCAGAAAGGTCTTGGTACTCAGGTTAATCTTAGCACAATATTTCATTCTCAGACGGATGGTCAGGTAGAGCATACCATTTAGACCTTAGAGGACATGTTGAGAGCTTGTGTGACCGACTTCAAGGGTAGTTGGGATGATCACCTTCCTCTTATTGAGTTTGCCTACAACAATAGTTACCATTCCAGCATTCAGATGGCCCCTTATGAGGCATTGTATGGGCGTAGATGTAGATCTCCAGTTGGTTGGTTTGAAGTAGGTGAAGCAGCCTTGATAGGACCAGATTCGGTCCTTGATGCTATTGAGAAAGTGAAACTCATTAGAGATAGACCTAAGACTGCCTAGAGTCGCCAGAAGTCTTATGCAGATGTGAGAAGAAGGGAACTAAAGTTCCAAGTTGAGGATTGCGTTTTCCTGAAAGTGTCACCTATGAAGGGGGTGATGAGATTTGGCAAGAAAGGGAAGCTCAGTCCCAGATATGTAGGCCCTTACCGGATCTTAAAAAGAATTGGTAAAATGGCTTATGAGTTAGAGTTGCCAGCAGACTTAGCAGCAGTGCATCCAGTCTTTCACATTTCTCTTTTGAAGAAGTGTGTGGGTGATCCAGCATCCATAGTGCCATTAGAGACTGTGGCTGTAAAAGATAGCCTTTCTTTTGAGGATGTGCCAGTTGAGATCCTTGATCGACAAGTTAGAAGGTTAAGAAACAAAGAAGTCGCTTCAGTTAAGGTTTTGTGGAGGAGCCAGTCCGTAGAGGGAGCTACATGGGAAGCAGAAGAAGCCATGAAGTCCAAGTATCCTCACATCTTTCCTTCTCATTCCATTCCAGCTTGAGATAATAGTTCCTCTTCATTTTTTCAGTCATTCATGCAAAATTTCAGTCTTAGAATCATGTTCCTTCAGTTTGTACTTGCATTTTCAGCATATTTGCATGTTATTGGAACTCAGTTCAGTCAGAAATTCAATTCTCAGTGTTTAGTGGTAGGGATTGCAGCCCTCTCCCTCTATTTCAGCTAGTTTAGTCTTCATTCGAGGACGAATGGTCCCAAGGGGGAGATAATGTAACACCCCGTATTCGAAACAGACCAAAAATGCAGATTTTGAGAAGTTGCAGGTGCAACCCACGGTTGCCATCCATGGACTGTAGGTCAGACCACGGCCCGTGCTGGTGGTCCGTAGTTCACCACTGCAACCCCTCCCCAGTCAAGCTCAGAAAATAAGGCCAAGTCTTAACTCACGAACAGACCCACGGTCCGTAGATCAAACAACGGTCCATGGTCTATGTCCGTGGATCAAGACATCCTTTACCCAGCCTCTGACACAAACTACAGTTGATGGGTCAACTACAGTTGGATCGATCCACGGTCCATAGGTCTGACCGTAGATGAGGGTCAGCAACCAGTTAGCTAAAAATTATTGATGGGTCAACTTCAGATGGTCATAACTCTTAGCAAAAAATGAATTATGTGTTCCATTACCTATTGTTAGATATATAATTGAATTATCTTTCCAACACCATCGAGTTTGCTAAATTCCAACCTCCGAGTAAAAAGTTATGCTCGTTTTAGTGAAGCCCAGTCGGGAAGACTCGACCTACGGATCCAATCGACGGACAGTAGATTGAATGACGGCCCGTCAGTCCAGTCCGTCAGTCACTCCGACAGCAGTTAATTCAGGGGTTTTTTCGTCTTTTCCTATTTCGTTTAACCCCTTAGATACGTCGTTTAAACTCTAAATCATGAGGTTTTAATCAGTTTAAGCCTAGAAACATAACTAGAACTTATCCAAGTCAATTCATTAATCAAAATCTTAGAAAATTAGAATCAAGAAAGGAGAAAAAGGTCAAGAACCCTAGTTCAAGAACGCAGCAAGGTTCCATCAGTTCCAACCCCGAAATCGAAAGATTTCTCCATGGAATTCGTCACCAGGTATGTGGGATTTCACTACTGGGTTCCTTTCGCCCATTAGGTTCCAAGAATTCAGTCAGATTCTTGATTCCATGATTATGAACAGACCTAGGGTTTCTAGAATTTCAACAGATCATCATGAATTAGTTATTTAAATGTTCCAAATCAGATTATCATGTTACTGCTCAGTTTCTTACATAAATTTCAGAACCTTAGCTATGTATTTCATTAAGTCTTGAATTACACATGCTAGGTCAAATATTTCAGTTATTCAGATATACATGTTCCAGTTTTATGTCACATTTTCAGTATATTTCAGCATAAACCCTATTTTGAGTTATAAATCATGAGAGGATTTTCTTTAAGACAACACTTGAGTTTTAAACTAAGGTTTTAAGAAAGTTAAGATGAGTTTTGAGAAAGAGCTTTGAAAACATAATTAGTATGACGATTGAGTAGGTCATCAATGTATGAATAGTATGGTATCTAGATATACCATCAATGTTTATGCAGTATGACTTCCCAAGTCACCAATGATCAGAGTATTGTTTTCTAAAAAGGAGTTTTCAAGTATGAGTATCTACATGTCAGTATTTTAAGCTATTCAGTATTTCAGTCATAATATATTCAGTTATACATGCCTCAGTTTATGAATGCATCATTATCAGATTAATTGTTGCATTCTCAGTTTGCATGTTCAGTTTCGAGCTATCCAGTATTTACAGAAATTCAGTCATAACTAGTTAACCACATAATTCATTGGGAGTAGCATAATACCGAGTTGGACTAGGGTTTCAGCGTACCCATATAGTCCCAGAACTACGAGCCACGTAGGTGTAAGTCCCCTCTGTGGGCAACATCAGTTTAGTGATCACGCCAGTCATGCCTCTATACCTTTGGCCGGGTATATTGGGTCCTCTTGATGGGGCGTATACATCGGACTCCACATTTAGCTCATGTGGTTATATGTCGATTATTAGTAGCTCCCACATTTCAATCAGACTCTATTGCATTAACCATATTTCAGTATAGTCAGTATTCAGTCTCAGCATGTTATAAATTTGGTCATTGCATCAATTAGCTTAGTATTCAGTATTTTCAGTATCTATATCATGTTCAGATCATTTCATTGCTTCATTGCTTTGTTCAGTTATATGTTATTTCAGCTTTACTCTATCCTGCATGCTCAGTACCTTTCAAGTACTGTCGCATACGTGCGCTACATCTGCTCGTTATGTAGGTTCAGGTTCTCAGTATCCAGATCACGCTTAGATCGGTTCCCGGTCTCCAGTTCAGCAACATCAGTGGTGAGTCCTCATTCTTCGAGGACTAGTGACATGTTTATTTTTATCGCTATTAGTCTTAGTTTCAGTTTTGCTAGATCTAGTTGGGGCCTGTCCTAGCATTTCTAATCAGTTTATAGGCTTATTTCAGACATAGTTAGATTCAGCTTAGTATTGAGTTAATATCTTCTTTGTATTAAACTCTCAAATTTGATATATTCAGTTATAGTATATGGGTATTCCCTATCTTTTTCAGATTTATTTATGAATTAGTTTTCGCATCAGTTTATTATCTTTAGTATGCTCATGATCATGCCAGCAGGGTTAGCTTGGGATCACTTGTGATCTTAAGTCCCGTGTCTGCGTCTTGGGTGTAGCTCGGGGCGTGACACATACTCTGCGCTACATCTTCTCGTGGTATAGGTTCAGGTCCTCAGCTTCCAGATCACTTCTAGATCGGTTCTCGATCTCTAGTTCAGCAGCATCAGTGGTGAGTCATCATTCTTCGAGGACGAGTGACATGATTATCGTCCTTTGCTTTTAGTTCTAGTTTCAGTTTTACTAGATCTAGTTGAGGCATGTCCCATCATTTCTAGTCAGTTAGAGGCTTATTTCAGACATAGATAGTTTTAGCTTTTAGTTTTGAGTTTCATCTTCAGTTGTTATTGAACTCTTCTCAGATTGGCTATTCAGATAGTATATGGGTTTTCCCCATCATTTCAGTTTAACTCATGATTTAGCTTCCGCGTAGTATATTTTATTCAGCAATATCTTAGTATTCTTATGATATGCTAGCAAGGTTAGCTTGGGGTCGCTCGTGATCCTAGGTCCCGTCTTCGGGAAGTGATAAACTTTGTATCAGAGCATTAGGTTTAAGTGTCCTAGGATGTCTGAAAAGCCGCACTAAGTAGACTCTTTTTCATGGGTGTGAAGTTCACTTCATCTAATGGGAGGGAGGCTACGAAGTGTTTTAGGAAAACATCACTTTTTTTGCTACTCTTATCGTGTGTAAGGTATAATCTAATACCTCATCTTGACTCATCATTTTGTGTTTCAGATCATGCCTCATCGTAGAGCTTACGCAAGGAATGTGAATGCCATGAATGCAAACACAGCTCCTCCAATCCCAGATCAAGTTTCGAATGTTGAATTTTGGAACGCTATCAAGTTGTTGTCTCAGAGTGTGACCAACCAGAACAATTTAGCAGGTTCAAGTTTCGACAAATGTTAATGTTGGGTCAGCTGCAGCTAGAGTTTGGGATTTTGTAAGGATGAATCCACCTAAGTTCTTAGGATCACAGATTGGTGAGGATCCCTAAAATTTCATTAATGAGGTCAAAAAGGTCTTTGAAGTGATCCAGGTAACTGGGAATGATCGGATTGAGTTGGCATTTTACTAGCTTAAGGATGTGGCTCATTTCTAGTATACTTAGTGGAAAGAGAATAGAGGTTCAAATGCAGCTCCTATCACTTAGGAATGCTTTAGTGAAACCTTTCTGGACAGGTTTTCCCAAGAGAGCTAAGGGAGGCAAAAACTCAGGATTTATGAACTTGAGGCAAGGTAAAATGACATCCACGAGTATGGACTCAAGTTCACCCAACTCTCGAGGTATGCTCCTCACATGATTGCTGATTACAGGGCTCAAATGAACAAGTTTTTGTACGGAGTGTCAGACTTAATGAAAATAGAGTGTAAGAATGCTATATTACTGGAAAATATGAACATCTCTAGGCTCAGGACTCCTGCTCAGCAGGTTGAGGGAGATAAGTTTAGGGAACAGGCTAAGGAGAATAAGAAGGCTAGAACAGGCAACTATGAGTATTCTCAACAGAAATTGGGTGGTGGAAATCGCTCGCAGTTTCAGCAGAAATCTTCAGCTTCAGCACCTTCATCAGCTAGTGTTCCATCCTTCAAGTTTCAACATGATTAGAAAGGTAGGGCATCAGGCTCTAACTCTCAGGGGAGTGTTTCAGGGACTATAACCTACCCAACTTGTCCTAAGTGGGGTACGAATCATCCAGGCAAGTGTCTTTAAGGAAATCAAGGATGTTTTGGGTGCAGTCAGATTGGTCACTGGTTGAGAGATTGTCATTCTGCTAAACAGGGACAAGAAGGCAATAATAGTATAGCTCAGTCAACAACTTCAGCAGCATCAGCAGGTCTCCCAACTCAGTAGGGTGACTCATCCAGTACAGGTGACGGACAGCGTCAAAACAGGTTGTATGCTCTTCAGGCTTGCCAGGATCAGGAAGATTCTCATGATGTGGTCAATGGTACGTTGCGAGTCTTTAATCTAGATGCTTATTCTTTGTTAGATCAAGGGCTACTCTTTCCTTTGTAACTCTTTATATAGCAGTCAAATTTGATGTTAGTCAAGAAACTCTCTCAGAACCCTTTTCAGTCTCTACTCCAGTCGGTGACCCAGTTATAGCTAGATGGGTATACAGAAATTGCCTTGTCAGAGCCTCTCAAAAAGTCACCACATCAGATCTTGTAGAGTTAGAAATGGTAGACTTTGATATCATTCTAGGCATAGATTGGTTACATTCATGTTATGCCTCAGTCGATTGTAGAACTAGGATCGTTCATTTTCAGTTTCCAAACGAATCAATCTTAGAATGGAAGGGTAGTAGCTTAGCGCCTATGGGTCGATTCATTTCTTACCTTAAGGCCAGGACGATCATCTTTAAGTGTTATCTCTATCATCTAGTTCAGTTTAAGGATTCAAGCTCTGAAACACCAACTCTAGAGTCAGTCCAGTAGTTAATGAGTTCCCAGAAGTGTTTTCACAAGATCTTCCCAAAGTTCCTCCCGAAAGGGAAATCGACTTTGGAATTGATCTCCTTCCAGATACCCAACCTATTTTTATTCCTCCTTACAGAATGGCTCCAGCTGAGCTTAAGGAATTGAAAGAGCAATTGAAAGACCTTCTAGATAAGGGCTTCATCAAACCTAGTATTTCCCCATGGGGTGCACCAGTGTTGTTCGTGAAGAAGAAAGATGGTTCTCTCAGCATGTGCATTGACTATACACAGTTGAACAAAGTCACAATCAAGAATAAGTACCCTATCCCCTGGATTAATGACTTGTTTGACCAACTTCAGGGTGCTAGTCATTTCTCAAAGACAGACCTCGAACCCGATTGTCATCAGCTCAAAGTCAAAGATAGTTACATTCCAAAAACAGCCTTCAGAACTCGATATGGGCATTATGAATTTGTAGTTATGTCATTTGGACTAACCAATGCTCTTGCACCTTTCATGGATTTGATGAACAGGGTGTTTAAGCAATACTTGGACTTGTTCGTTTTCGTCTTTATTGATGATATCCTCATTTACTCTAGGAATGAAGATGAATATGTGAGTCATTTGAGGACTGTCCTGCAAACTCTCAAAGATCGCCAATTCTTCGCTAAGTTTAGCAAATGCGAGTTTTGATTGCAATTTGTTGGTTTCCTTGGGTATACTGCAGCTTGCTAAGGAATCCGAGTGGATTCTCAGAAAATAGAACCAGTGAAACAATGGCCCAAACCTACCTCTCCTACAAATATCAAAAGTTTCTTGGGTCTAGCGCGTTACTATAGAAGTTTCGTGGAGGGATTTTCATCCATTGACTAAGTTGACTTAGAAAAAGGTTAAGTTTTAGTGGTCAGATGATTGTGAGAAAAGCTTCGCAAAACTGAAAACAAGGTTGACTACAACTCTTGTTTTGACTCTACCAGAGGGTTCAAACATTTATGTTATCTATTGTGATGCATCTAGAGTCGTCCTAGGTTGTGTGTTGATGCAGCGAGGTAAGGTTATAGTTTATGCTTCCAGACAGCTTAAGGTGCATGAGAAGAACTATCCAACTCATGACCTCGAGCTTGCAGGAGTGGTGTTTGCACTTAAGATTTAAAGACACTACTTATATGGTGTTCACGTAGATGTGTTCACTGACCATAAGAGCCTTCACTATGTGTTCACCCAGAAAGAGTTGAATCTTCACAAGAGGAGATGGCTCGAGTTCCTCAAGGATTACAATTTGAGTGTGCATTACAATTCGGGTAAGGCCAATATAGTAGTAGATGCTCTTAGTAGGCTATCTATGGGTAGTGTAGAACATGTTGAGGAAGAAAGAAAGGAACTAGCAAAAGATGTTCACACGCTTGCTCGCTTGGGAGTTGGCCTTATGAGCATATCAGATGGTGGTGTAACAGTTTTGAATGGGTCAAATCTTCATTGGTAGTGGAGGTTAAGGAAACGCAAGATAGTGATCCAATATTGCTTCAACTAAAGGGTGCAGTCCATCAACAGAGAGTTGAGATTTTCTCCCAAGGGGGAAATGGTGTGCTTCGTTATTAGGGTCGATTATGTGTTCCTAAGGTGGGTGAGTTGAGACAGCAGATTCTCAAAGAATCCAATAATTCCAGATATTCTATTCATCCAGGCGCTACTAAGATGTACCGTGATCTGCGGGAAGTCTTTTGGTGGAATGGAATGAAGAGGGATATAGCAGATTTTGTGGCTAAGTGCCCAAATTGCCAGGAAGTGAAACTGGAACATCAGAAACCAGGAGGTATAACTCAAGAGATCAACATTCCTAATTGCAAATGGGAAGGGATCAACATGGACTTTATTACGAGGTTACCCCATACTCACAGACAACATGACTCCATTTGGGTAATTGTTGATAGAGTTACTAAGTCTGCGCGCATTTTGGCAGTTCAGACTACAAATTCGGGGGAGGACTATGCCAAGATTTACATTAATGAAATAGTCAGGTTGCATGGGGTTCCCTTGTCTATCAACATAGATAGAGGTCCTCAGTTTACCTCTCATTTCTGGAAGTCATTTCAGAAAGGTCTTGGTACTAAAGCTAATCTTAGCACAACATTTCATCCACAGACGGATGGTCAGGCAGAATGTACCATTCAGACCTTAGAGGAAATGTTGAGAGCGTGTGTGATCGATTTCAAGGATAATTGGGATGATCACCTTCCTCCTATAGAGTTTGCCTACATAAATAGCTACCATTCCAGCACTCAGATGGGCCCTTATGAGGCACTGTATGGGTGTAGATGTAGATATCCAGTTGGTTGGTTTCAAGTAGGTGAAGCAGCCTTGATAGGGCCAGATTCAGTTCATGATGTTATGGAGAAAGTGCAACTCTTTAGAGATAGACTTAAGACATCCCATAGTCGACAGAAGTCCTATGCAGATGTAAGGAGTGGGGAATGAGAGTTCCAAATTGATGATTGGGTTTTCCTAAAGTTTCACCTATGAAGGGGGTGATGAGATTTGGCAAGAAAGGGAAGCTCATTCCTAGATATGTAGGCCCTTACAAGATCTTGAAAAGAGTTGGAAAAGTGGCTTATGAGTTAGAGTTGCCAACAAAACTAGCAGCAGTGCATCCAGTTTTTCACATTTCATTGTTGAAGAAGTGTGTGGGTGATCCAGCATCAATTGTACATTTAGAGAGTGTGACTGTGAAGAATAGTCTTACTTATGAAGAGGTATCAATTGAAATCCTTGATCGTCCGGTTCAAAGGTTGAGAAACAGAGAAGTCAATTTAGTTAAGGTTTGGTGGAGGAGACAATTTGTAGAGGGAGCTACTTGGGAAGAAGAAGCAGCCATGAAGGCCAAGTATCCTCACCTCTTTCCTTTCGATTCCATTCCCGCTTGAGGTTATAGTTCCTCTTCATATTTCCAGTCATTCATACGTATATTCAATCTTAGTATCATGTTACTTCTGTTGTCCTTGCATTTTTAGTGTATTTGCATGTTCTTGGAACTTAGTTCAGTCAGAAATCAGTTTCCAGTTTTTAGTGGTAGGGTTTGCAGCTCTTTCCCTCCATGTTTCGCTAGTTTAGTCTTCATTCGAGGACAAATGTTCCCAGGGGGAGATAATGTTACACCCTGTATTCTAGAACTACCAAAATGTTGATTTCAGAAGTTGCAGGTGCCACCGACTGGCACCATCCACGGACCGTAGGGTGACCCACGGTCCGTTCTGGTAGTCCATGGGTCACCACCTGCGACCCTCCCCAGAATCAGCCCAAAAACTATTCTAAGTGTCGACCCATGGCTGGACCCATGGATCATAGGTCAGACCACAGACCGTGGTCCTGGTCCGTGGATTGAGGACCCAGAATCAGTCTAGAACTCCCTAGAATATTCTCTTAAGTACAAACCTATGCCAGGACCTACGGACCCTAGGTCAGACCACGATCCGTGGTCCAGGGCCGTAGGTCGGACCCCAGCTTTTCAATCTTAGATGTCGAACGATGGTTGACCAGCATAGACCGTCGGTCCATCCACGGTCCGTGGGTCTGGTCCGTCAGCGACCTTGACAGCTTTTAAGTCAGATTCATTTGGTCTTTTCCTTATGCATTAGACTCCTAAACTACGTCTTTTAATCCCTAAACTACGTAGTTTTGGTCAGTTTTAGCCTAGTAAACTAATTAGAACCTACCTTAGTCTCTTCATTCTCAAAATAATCGATCAAAACAGAGAAATAGAGGAAAAGAAGTCGACCAACCCTAGTTCCAAGAACGCAACAGGTTTTCATCAGTCTATCCCTGAAATTGAAAGATTTTTCCATGGAATTCTTCACGCGGTATGTGGGATTTTACTAGTGGATTCCTTTCGCCCATAAGGTCCCTAGAATTCAGTCAGATTCTTGATTCCCTTAACATTATCTAGACCTAGGGTTTCTAGAATTTCAGAAGATCAGTATAATTTAGTTACTGTGACGTTCCTAATCAGATTATCATGATTTTAGTATGTTTTAGTACAAATTCCTTCATAAATTCAGAACCCTAGCTATGTAGTTCTTTTAGTTCATGAATTGCACATGCTAGGTCAATTTATTCAGTTATACATGCTCTAGTTATAAATGTTTCATTATCAGTACATAAATGTTGCACTTTCAGTTAAGCTGTCAGTATTTCAGCTATCCAGAATTACAGCATTTCAGTTATGAATTGTTAAATTACATAATCAGTTGGGAGTAGACTTAATACCGAGTGGACTAGGGTCAGTCACCGCAAGTCCAGAACTTTGTTCTCCGTAGGTTATAAGTCCCCTCTGTGGGCCACATTTTAGTGATCACACCAGTCATGCCTTTATACCTCTTGCAGGGTATATTGGGTCCTCTCGATCAGGGGTATACATCGGACTCCACATTTAGCTTATATGATTTTATATCGGTTAGTAGTGGCTCCCACAGTTCAGTCAGATTCTATTGCATTGACTATGTTACCAGTACAGTCAGTATTCAGTCTCAGCATGTTATAAACTTGGTCATTGCATTCAGTTAGTTCATGTTCAGCATTGTCAGTATCCTTATCATGTTCAGATTATATCATTGCTTTATTGCTTTGTTCAATTATGTTATTATTCAGCTTTACTCTATTATGCATGCTCAGAACCTTTCAAGTACAGACGCATACTCTACGCTACATCTTCTCGTGATGTAGGTTCAGGTCCTCAGTTTCCAGATCACGCCTAGATCGGTTCCCAATCTTCAGTTTAGCAGCATCAGTGGAAAGTCATATTTCTTCGAGGATGAGTGACATGATTATCTTCCTTTGCTTTTTGTTCTAGTTTCAGTTTTTCTATATCTAGCTGGGGGATCTCCCAACATTACTAGTCAGTTAGAGGCTAATTTCAGACATAGATAGTTTCAGCTTTTAGTTTTGAGTTTCATCTTTAGTTGTTATTGAACTCTTCTCATATTGGCTATTCAAATAGTATAATGGGTATTTCCCATCATTTCAGTTTAACTCACGATTTAGCTTCCGCATAGTATATTTTATTCAGTAATCTCTTAGTATGCTTATGATACACTAGTAGGGTTAGTTTGGGGTCACTCGTGATCCTAGGTCCCGTGTCCGCGTCCTGGGGGTAGTTTCGGGGTGTGACAGTGGTCAACTGGACTAGGTCTACATTTGTAACATCTCACAACTAGAAAGAACTAGAAATAAGTTTAAAATCTGGAAATAGTCATTTTTGGAAAGTATAAGGAAATCTAGAAAATTTTAAGTAAGTTAAAGTGAGTTTTTGGTCAACTTCAAATGACCATAACTCCTAGATCAGGATGATTTAGGTGTATTATCAGATATGGTTGGAAATATCTTGGAATGACCTTTCCAACGCTATCGAGTTTGCGCGATTCCGAGTTTGTATGAGTAAGTTATGCCCTTTGGAAGTTGGGCTGTTAGATTAAGGAAAGTCTAATCCGGGTTTTGGAAGGGTAAACTAGTCTTTTCCTTACCTAATTTGCCTATTTCGTTTTTAGGAATTAATTGGGGTAAAACAAGACTTTATTCAGTTTAGAAAATTAGAATTTACGCTAGGGTTTGGAGAGGAGAAGAAAGAAGAGAAAAGAGGAGAGAAATCAAGAAATCGCCAAGAACGTTCAAGCTTTGCGAGTGGAATTCGTCGTGAGGTGATCCCTACAAGGTATGTGAGATCACATAATGTTGGGTTAGTTCACCCACACGCCAAACTTGTTTCAATCCAGCAAAATTGGAGTTGTTTGAATGTTAAGAAAGTGAAGTTCTTGAAGACCATTGTTGAATTCTTGTTGGTTGATTGTTGATTGCCTAGTGTTGATTTGATTCGTGTTTCCGGGTTACTTTTCGATTTAAATCTATTGGGTATTGAGGGTACTAATGATCCTAAGTGTTTGGGGAAAGAACTATGGATGTTTAGAAGGTTTAGAGATGAAAAACGAAAGAGGAAAAGTCAGAATTTTCTGGAGAAAAGGGTGGGGCGTCGAGCCAGCCAGTGCGCCCCAAAAGAGTCTATGAAGTTTAACCCTGGGGCACCGCGCCAGACAGTGCGCCCCAACTTGTCCTCTGAAGTTTGGTGCCTGGCGCCAAGGACACCAGTTCACCCCATTCTTCCCTCATCTTTTCGCACTAGTTTCTAAGTGATGTACCTATATTTCCTAGTTGATTCTAACACTCTAAGGTACATCTAAACATCATGAAATCATCCATAAACATGAGATCATGAACCTTGAATCTATAATCCAATTCAAGGAAAGTTAAGATCAAAGTCAAAGAAGTCAAGAGTCAAGTCTAGAAGTTAAGAAGCAAGTCAAAGCAAAGTTTCTTAAAGTTTTCAAGAGTCTTTAACATTGTTTTAAATTCATTTTAAGACTCAAGTATTCAAGTTAAGCAAAGAGTAAAGAGTTGAGTTCATTTCTCAAAAAGCTATTAGGGAACTAAGTATTCCCAAAGAAGTTTATAAATGTTTTCAAATTTGAGCAAGAAAAGGGAACATTGATTCCAAGAGAGCCTTGGGGCTAAGCTGTGAGTAATTATCTCAAACTAAAGAAAGAGTTATGTTTTTAAACATATGAACTAAGTATATTTTTGGGAGTTGTATTGACCACCGATATGGGGATGCGAGATCATATTAACTCAAGCCTCCATCAACCATGTAGACATCATGCGTATTCATGGGTCATACTTTTTAGATGATCACATAAGTTAAGCTAGTGGATCCACTAAGTTAAGTAGGTTCTATATGACGGCAAAGTATAGGACCGTTCTGGCAGCGTGTTAAAAGACGTTGTATCACCACTTCGGCTCATAGTGGTGGTTGTCGGTTAGAGAAACTCCAATTTAAACTATATTACTTTGTATATGAGTAAAGTTGAGTTTGTTACTGCATTTTCTTTAATGAACTAAGTTGCTTTTACTGTTTTATAAAGATTTTCATTTAATGCATGTGTTTCATTGCTTTATTCTGAGTTAAGTTTATTCATGAGTTGAGAAGAGCCAAGGTAAGTGTTTTCTTCAGATTCCTTTCAAGCCTATATCTTGTTTTAGCATTCCAACTCACATACTAGTACATTCAATGTACTGATGTCAGTTGGCCTGCATCTTCTTATGATGCAGATGCAGGTAACCAGGATCAGCATCCAGCGCCTTGTTGATCCAGCTTGAGCATTCAAAGTTTGGTTGTGAGCCTCTTGGCACTCCGAAGGACTCCTTTATTTGCTTTCTAATCTTTCAGATGTTAGGAAGATCGGGAGTCCTGTCCCGACATCCCTCTTTGTTTTAGAGGCTTCGTAGACAATTAGTAGTTAGACGTCTTTACATTATCATTTCATATGTTAAGACTTGAGATGCCATTTTGGCCGGGTTGAATGTTGACCATTAAACATTCTGAGTTATTTAATTAAAGTTATTTGAGTAAGTTCATTTGATTATAGTAAAATGTTTAGAGTCTTTCGATGAGTCAGTAAGCCAGGCCAAGGGTTCGCTTGGGGCCAGCAATGGTCTTCGAGTGCCGGCCACGTCCATGGTGTAGGCTCGGGGTGTGACTACATTGACCCTTCTTTGCGAACATAAGGGTCCCACGGAGATGGAAAAAATTTCATTGGAGGTCGTCTCGATAAAAGTGGGTCCCACACTCAAAATTTCATTTAGCCATTAAGCCACAAGGTAAGTCAAAATGAGTGTGAAAGCCTCGGGACCCAAAATTAAAGGCCCACTTAGATCAAACTTGACTCTCCAGAGCTAACAAGAAAAGCAAAATTCCATTCTGAGGTCGTTTACTTGAAGTATTGACCGTAGTCGACCGTTCAAACTTCTAAAGTTCCAAAATAAAGAAACTTATATAAAAACCAAAGGAAGGTCGGGTGACTGAACTGCTAGTCCAGCAACTCATAAATGACTTGGGATCACTATAGAAATACTATAGATTAATGTTATATCAAATGTATAAAATTGTCCTTTAATCTTGTGGCCTTAAATATGTCACGTGGAAAGCTGAAATTAAAATGTTACCTAAAAAGGAAAGAGGACATTCTTTTTTAAACAAATTAAAAAGGAAAAGAGATCATTTTTTTGAAACAGAGGGAGTAATATTTTTTAGGGTTACTCTACTAATACGTTTGGTTGTTGCTCCTAAAAAACTAACGAGAAACTGTGTCGATTTGGTTAACATGAAACAAGGAAATATATGAAGACAAATTAATTTTGGAATGTACTTTCATTTTCAACCCTTCTATTCCAATTTCATTCTGATTTCTACAAAAAATTATACTATCAAAAATTGTAAAGAGACATTAGACAAACTCAACCTCAAAAATTGATTTCATTGGGACCTTAAGGATTTGTGGTTATAATAGTGTGACCCAAGCGGCAGGGCATTTTCTATGTTGACAATGAAAAAGTCACAGACATACACACAAAAAAAGGTTGATATAATTCCCTCAAAGATATATATATATATATATACAAACATTATGTTAGTAATGCTCAAATAAGTTTTTTAAACACATGTGCAGATTTCTATAAACCTACCTATAAACTAGAAAAAATATGGGTTAGAGATTTAAATATTAGGATAGACTTTGTTTTAGGCTTAGATTTCTTACTACATAGTAACGGAAGTTGTCTCCTCACTAGAGATGGAGTAATATTTTCTAAAAATATGACTCAAACCTCCATAACAACAGAACCAGTTCCTACAAAATCAAGGTATGTTAAGAATACTGATAATACAAATACATCAAAATGTAATAAAGGAAAAGAATGTAATTGTACTAAATTACATGTTAGTACAGAAGAGGAGGACATTAAAGAAATTGAATTATTAGAATTAAGTTTATCTGATATACAAATAGAGAAAAACTATAATTTAATAGAAATAAATACTGAACTTTATAATTTTAAGAAAGGATTACAACATATAGGAGTTATAAAAAACCAGAAAGACCTAGACGAAGTAATTTCTATCTTAGATAAACTAGAAATAATTGGAGAAAGACCCCTGAAGCACTGGGAAGCCAATCATATAACCTGCAGACTTGATATTATTAACCCAGAATATACGGTTAAAACTGCTTCAATAGAATCCACGAATGAAGACCTGAGGGAATTTGAAGATCAAATAAAAGAATTATTGAATCTAGGGGTAATAAGAAGGTCAACTTCAAAACATAGGTCAGCCGCTTTTATGGTAAGAAATCACAATGAAATACTAAGAGGAAAAGCTAGGATGGTAATAAACTATAAAAGACTTAATGACAATACTAGAATGGATGGATATAAATTGCCAGACAAATCAGAACTAATAAATCGAATACAAGGAAGAAAAATTTTTAGTAAGTTTGACTGTAAGTCCGGATATTGGCAAGTCAAAATGCATGAAGATAGCATAGAATGGACAGCCTTTACCTGTCCAGAAGGACATTTCGAATGGTTGGTAATGCCCTTCGGTTTAAAAACAGCCCCTCCAATTTTTCAAAGAAAGATGGATAATATATTTAGAGACTATAAAAACTTTATTTTAGTTTATGTAGACGATATTTTAGTTTTTAGTAATAATACAAATGAACATCTAGGACATTTGCAAACGGTATTTAAACTATTCGTAGACAATGGAATTATAATTAGCAAAAAGAAAATGGAATTATGTAAGACTCTTATAAAATTCCTAGGGGTAGAAATTGGAAATGGAAAGATAAAACTACAACCCCATATAGCAAAAAAGGTTCTAGATATGCCTGATAAATTAGACAATACTAAAGACTTGCAAAAAATTTTAGGAATACTAAATTATGCACGGAGTTTCATCAAAGATCTAGGGAAAGTAGCAGGACCCCTATACTCTAAAACAGGAAGTCATGGACAAAAGACTTTTAATGTAGAAGACATAAAACTAGTACAAAAACTCAAACAAATGGTTAAAGATATACCAGATTTAGCCCTCCCACTAGAAACAGATTACCCAATAGTAGAAACAGACGGAAGCCTCGAAGGGTGGGGAGCAGTTTTGAAAACAAAAAACAATAAATATGGAGATAAAAAAGAAGAAAAAATTTGCGCTTATCACAGCGGAAAATACAAAGAAAAGGGAAATATGAGTAGCATAGATGCAGAAATTTTGGCAGTTATATACGGATTAAATAGTTTTAAGTTATACATTATTAATAAACAAGAAATTCTGGTAAGAACGGATTGCGAGGCTATTGTAAAATTTCACCAAAAAATAGAGGGAAAAAATAGTAGTAAAAGAAGATGGTTAAATTTTTTAGACGCTACATCAATATACAATATATCTTTAGAGCATATAAAGGGGAAAGATAATTCTTTAGCAGATCAACTAAGCAGACTTATGAAAACTAACTGTTTGTTTTCAGCATGAGTACAGATAAAGACGGAGCATCTAGTTCAAATTCAAGTGGGCAAAAAGACAAAGACTTGTTGCAGACTCTCTTAGGAAATACTTCATTTCAACCACAAACAAGACAAAATACAACGAGCATGGAAAGAATATATTTTGGAAAACAAAATTTAATCTTCTATCCTCCATCCAATCTAAGTTTCAGGGTGAAGCCAGAAACGAAGATAGATAGACCTCAAAGATGCTTAATAGACAACCTATGGATAGCATACAACAAGATTCCTCGAGACAACAGTTATTTCGTGTCCGTAGTAAATTCATTAAGCCATTATTTTACAGACAAAAATGAAGACAAAAAATTCAGATTTTATGTAGTAATTCAAGGAAAATTACAGGGCGTGTTCCAGACATGGATAGAAGTAGTAGATTCAATTAAAGACTTCCCTACCCCACTCTTTAAGGGATTCAATGATTTGAATGAAGCACTAGACTATGCTAGAGGAACTCTCGGGCCTAATTATTTCATCAGTCCAGCTTTGAGACAAATTTCAAGACCGTCTTTGCAATACAATATTCAGAAAGACACAAACAGAATCATTTTCTGCGATCATTGTTCCTCAATGACGGAAGGATTCAAAAGGCTAAACCAGACAATCGAAAGACTAGAAACAGAAAAAGGGAAAATGACACAACATATCCACTCATTACAAGAGAGGATAAGATTTTTACTTGGAAATACCGATCAAAATAAGAGTTCTCCATCTCCCCACAAAATGGATGAGACGGGTGTACATTCCCCAACGAATGTAGAAAAAGCTATTGTACCAGCTAAAGGTACAGCTAGTCCCGTTCAAACGGTAGCGGGTAAAGACTCATCAAATCTGTTGATGGTTGACACTTTACCAAAAAGTGTAAGAATTCTGCCGGCAAGCTTCAATACAATGGCAGAGACAAGTAAAAGGACAAAAGGATTCCTCCAAAAAAGAAAAAAAAATAAAAGAATAGAAAAAATAATAAAAAGTTCCATTTACAAATTTCTCACAGAAAAGACTAAAGAAGTACAAGAAAAAATCATACGAGAAAATCCAAAGCCAGATCCAGCAAATTCTGACCACGAGAGTAGCAGTGACGAAAATAATTTATCAGACCAGTTTAATCAACATTATGATCCAAATGACGACAATGATTCAGGGATGAGTTTTGATTCTGTAACACTACACAACCTGGATACCTAGAGAAATACGTAGCAATAACATCAACACAAGAAGACAAACAAATAGGTAAGCAGTGACATCACAAGCCTTCATCAACTACAAGATTCCACTACAAGACTCCACTACAAGTCCATTATGATAAAGAAACTCCACTACATGTCCACTACTCCACTATCACAAGAAGACAAAAGAAGGACACCACTCCACTATCACAAGAAGACAAAGAAGGACACTCAATTTCAACAAAGGTTTCACAAAGCCATGTGACGATGGGGCCCAAAGAGCACCCGGCAGGTGAAGAAAGTTTTTAGAAATTGAAATCCGAATTTCAAATCCGGATGGACTTCTATAAATAGAACCATATTACAAGAAAAGAGACAGAGCGAAGTGCAGAGCAGAGAGCAAAAGCTTAAATATTTCTAAGTAATAGTTTACATATTCCCCTTCCCTTTCAAAATAAAAAGTGAGTAAGTGTTTGTTGTGTTTGTACAAAGAGTGTGAGTGTTTATTTTCCTACAAGTACCTGCAAGGTCACTTCGGGGACTCCCGAAAGGGAAACCTCATTCCGACCATTATCATGTAAGTAGTTATCTGTTTTCTAGATCCTAGTAATCTTCTCCCTAAGTGTATGTACTATGTTATTATTGTGTATGTTATTATGTGTGTATATATGATATGATGTTCATATTATTATGATATGCTATTATGATTTTCGTTAACATGTTCACTCTTTGATTTATTCTTAGTAAATGGTTAGTTCTCTATCCTCTTAGTAACCCCGATGGATTAACCTGTAAATACCTAGGGATGTTGAAAGTCCGCCATGGTCAGAAAACCAAAAGGACTGTGAATCCCAGGGTGTGGTTAAAGAAGCAGGTGCTAAGAAAATGGGTAAAGAAAAGAGATGAAAGGAGTAAGGTAAAGAGATGAACAGTGAAAAAAAAAAAAGAAAGTAATTTTGGGAGAAATTACATGGATTCAGCAACAAAAAACTACTAATACTAGATAACGGAACAGGAAGAGGGAGTACTGAGTAGGATTTTACAACAAATTTTACAACCGCAGCTTACATCATCTTGACAGAAGCTATCCTCTTTGTTTAAATCTAAATTCTTACTCTTATTATTTTACATCTTATTATTAATTTAAACGTATTTAATTTAAACGTATTATATTAGTATTTAATTTAAACGTATTATATTGGTATCATATATATATATATATATATAAAGCCATAAAAAAATAGCTTTAAGGCCAAAATTAATAGAAAATATATATATACTTCCTGAATTGTAATCGAAATCTCATTGACACAATTTATCTTTATTACCCACCCCTACCCCTAAACTTTGTTTTTTCTATATTTCTACCTTATATGCTGACATGGAACCATAACTCAATACAATTAGTTGTGGTGATATACACACACCGCCATGTGTATAATGTGTATATATTTTTTTTCTTACTTTCTTTGCCTTATATTTGAAATTTTCTCAAGTACACCTAATTTTTATATTTATTTTGCCTTGTATTTAAAATTTTCTCAAACATACATATATTTTTTTCACGTTTTACTTCTTTCATTGTTTTCTCTCTTTTTTCAAAAATAAAATAAAATTGATTTTACTATTTCTTTTATTTTATTTGAATTTTGATTTCAAATTTAATTCCAAATATTTTGAATTTAAAATAAGTTAATTTTAAATGAATGAAAAATAAAATATAAAAAATAAATAAAGAACACTTTTAAATTTTTTTACCGTTAATTAATACTTCTAAATGACGGGTCTTCATATTTTATCGTTGTCCTTCTATTCCTCTAATGTTTATCAACAGGGTGTTAAAATAAAAAGTCAAACTTAAATGACTTTCAAATCAAAAAATAAAAAGTAAAAAAATGTCATTTTTTGGGTTTAACTTTTTAAAGTCATTTTAAATTATTTCTAACCTTGCCAAACACTTTCAAAAGCAAAAAATAATTTAAAAGTAAATTTGACAGACTTTTAAGTCAATCTAAATAAACTCTTAATCCAGTAATTATGCTAATAAGTAATAACATAAGAAATTTGAGACAAAAGGCTTTGATAATTTTAAACTTTTATTCTTTTAGCTAAATTACGATATACATATAAGCACCCCTCACTTCCAACCTGAAGGTTGCGAATTCGAGTTACCAAGAGAGCAAAAGGGGTGGAGCTTCTAGGGAGGATAAAAAAAAATTAAAAAAATATATATTTACATAATTATTCCTTTTTTTTGTTTTCCACCCGGTGTCCGGAGCCCACATTGGAATTCCGACTAAATTAGGATCGCGTTCTGCAGGGCCCATTCGGGGGTGGCGCTCCCAACAGAATTTTCTCCACACCCAGGGCTCGAATCCGAGACATCTGATTAAGAGTGAAGCACTTGAACTGATAGAAAATACAAATAAACGATAAAATCACAAAAGCGTATACCAAACACCACTATCATAAAAATGTAACAATTATTTTCGATAAATCATATAAAAGTTAAATCCAATTAGTAAAAGTAGCAAAATCAAGCTACTTAATTTTCATAAAATTCTTTATTTACATTAAATTTATTTCTTATCTTATTTAGCATGATTTATTGGGACACCCGGCCTATTCCTTTTATTTTTTATTTCTCATTTGATGTTTAGTATTCATATTAGTAAAATGCTTCCTAAAAAGGACGATTCCATATTTTAGAGGACTCTAATCCAAAATCTCAGATACAACTCCGCAGGGGCGGCTCGACAGTGTTAAAAAAAAGACATGTGCCTTAGGCCCCGAAATTTAAGGGGCCTCATTTTTAATAATAATAGGTTATAAGTTATTATTATTTTAACAAATATTGAATAGTATTTGTAGAAAAAGTAAATTTCCATGAAAAACTAAGGAATTATTAGAAGAAATTTGACATATTTGGAGTACTACATCTCATGAAAAATAATTTAAAATAAGAATGGCTATATTATCAATTGAAAACTAGAACAAATCAATTATATAAAAGTTATTAACAATTTAAGTTTAAGGCCCCGTTTGATTTTTGCTTTAGGCCATTAATATGTTTGAGCCGTCCCTGCAACTCCGTCGCAACGTTTTTTTTTTATTCTTATCCATAGCTACACCAATTTCAAGGACAAGAAAAACAAATGAAAGTTTTATTTCATTATTTTATTTTACAACGTAACGTATATATGAGAATATGCCCATAGCGGGAAAAGGACGCGGACCTCGAAAATCACCCATAACGTTACAATTTTTATGTTAACCACTCATAATACGCCACGTAAGTCTGAATACAGCTGTCACCCGCTTCACCAAAACCCGCAGACAAAACTTGAAAAGCAGTAAATACATACGTTGATTGGACCACGTGTACAGCAACTCCTGTAAAATCTAGTCGTTTGCCCTAACCACTTTTTCCTCTTTTTTCCCCACTTTCTATTTCCGCCATTGTAGTGTCCAAAAAGAAAAAAAATCAAGAAAAAGAAAGCATGGGGAAACTCATTTGCGAGTCAACAGCATCGTCGCCGGTGATTCCATGGTGGGATCCTACCTCTACTCCCTCATCTATCGACCTCATTGACCAATCATCGTCGGCGATCACCCCTGTCGCCGTCGTTGATACCTCTTCCTCGGAAAATGTTTCATCTTTAGAGGACCAGCAGAGAAAGCATTTGATAAAGATTCAGTCTAAGGGAGTGCTGTGGAAACATCCTCAGGATCAGAACGCTTCCATGGTTTTCCGGCTGAGCCACGGCGGAGAAGTCGAGGCAGACGGAAACTGTCTTTTTACGGCTTGTGGGAAATCAATGAGGGCGAAAACGGTGTCGTACGCGAGAGAACTGAGACGGCGGACAGTGCGGAGGTTCTTGAAAGATCTTGGATCAGAGAAAGAAGCGATTGAATCGGCGATTAAGCACATGTATTCTCCGGATCTGAAATCTGGTTGGGGTATTCATGTGGTTCAAGAGTTGAAGCTGTTAGCTAAGAAGGACGATAGAGAGGTTCTGGAATCGTCTATTTCCGAGCTTGTTCACCTCGGAATGCAGCGGTAATCTCCTATCCATTTCGCCTAATTATTCATTTTATGCATTAGGGATTGAGGCCTAATTATTGTTATTTGTTAGATCTGGATGAGAAAGTTTAGATCTAGTTCATTCCGCTGACTATCATGCATTTTTCCATAGAGAATAGTTTTCTTTGAAGTAGGAATTGGTTTTATTTGCAATTCATTTGATACGAGGAAGAAAATCAAAGCTTTGTTTGCTAGGTTTTTAGCACTGCCCGGAAAAGATTTTCAGAACTTTGCTTTTTCTGGTATAGGTGAAGATGCTAGCAAGTGTAAAATTGATTGAGTCACTTTTAAAATTTTATTGGATATGGTTGTGTTTTTTGACAATATTTTTTTGACATTAAAGAGAATTGGCTGCTGAGTCTATATACAAAGAGAGATGCGTAGCTGTGGATGATGGCCCAAGTTGGGCCAAGTACATGTCAATTTCTGGTTCGCATGATGATGAATATGATATCATCACTTTGCAGTATACCGAGGAGGGTTTATTAACTGTAGATGAGAATATTGATGGTCATGCGGCTGCATTTGGAGACGATATAGCGATTGAGTGTCTTGCAACCGAGTTTAAAAGAGAGATCTTTGTGGTAAGAAACTGATCTTCTTCTTTTGCATGAACAATTGCTTGCTCTTGAATAATTGCCACCTGTATTACTTGTGAGTATGCACAATAAGGTTTCACAATCAGCGCATACATTCTCTGAAGGTGTAACAGTATGCAACGTATTATTTTTGTTTCTATTTCCAAATGGTGCTATTCAGGCTTTTCTCTATATAAAGCTGCATAATTTGATAAAAGACAATGTCATGAGAGCAATAAGCGATGACATCCATGAGAACAATACTAATGAAAGTAGGATGTTTAGGAAGATTATCTTGCTAGTGGATGTGCCCGTTCCCCATTCCTTTTTTCAATTTGTAACGGCAACATGTGTCTATTGATCAAGCGAGCTTATCTGTGTTCATAATAGCAATCCTCCTATTCTTTTCATATGTTTTTTTTTTTGTTTTTTTATAAATAAGAGATGATCCCCACCAAAGCATTTTGATAGATTGTGTGCAAGTTCTTTTCTCAACTCTTATGTTCCTTACTGTTTCTCAATTGTGTGATGTTGGATTGTTAACCAAACAATTTTTTTCCTAAAGCTTTTCTGTTGGTATATAATTATTAGGTGCAAGCACATGGATCCGACGCAATGGTTGATGAAGAAAATTGTGTCTTCTTTTTCCCACATCGTCCCAAATGTGAAATATGCGAACCTCATTTCTTCCTTTTCATGAAAGGAACAGGTACAGAAACTTTTTTCAATGAAAGATCCTACTGCTAATATTTTATGTTTTCCCATCTGAGATTGTACCTTGGCAATTGTAGGCTGGTGTGGTGCTGGGGCTGATCATTATGAGCCTCTTATTGCTTCTCCTTCGGCTTATGTTTCCCAGGAAAGGGTAGCATTGGTACTGTAGGTCATTAGTTGAGGTATTCTTGTGGTAAGAGAGGTAGTAGTTAGTTATTCAAAGAGAACTGTTTCTTCTCCCCTTAGGATATTTGGTTTTCAATTGGAAAGATGTTCCCGATTCTTTTCTAGGTTTAAGGAGGAAGATGTCCAATTGGGACATCAAATTTTTGTTGAGGGTATGTAGGATTTGGTGTATTTCGAAGTCCATCATCATCAGGCTTGGTTATATTTAGTTGTGTTGCCGGCTCGTTTTGTTGTGCATTTTTTTTAGGCTAGTTGTAGTTTGCTACTGGGGGTACTATATTCACTATTCTTTTGAGAGCTGGAATAGTACACTTATGTTGTTGTAACTGGGTGCTGAATTCCAATCTTAACAAGGAAATGGCTTCTCTTTTCATGTCGATTCCTGTTTTCTTTTCTTTCCTCTTCTTCGAGTTTTTGTTAATCTGATTTGAATACCATTAAGTATCTTACTAAATGGTATCTTACGTACCTCAATTCCCGACTTAGAACAATTATGTTCTTAACATTTCCGGTAAGCGTTAATCTACAAGAATGGTGAGTAATGCAATCATTACTAACAAGTAACAGCTCAATAACAAGCTAAAGATCATATATGCAACAAATCAAACTCTAAATGAGTGGCAATGGCAAGCCTTATACGACCCTGTAATCATTAGTGTTTTAGGATACGCTTCCATTTTGACTCTATTACAACATCATACAGTCACAAGGTCACCCAATACTCTTTAAGCTTGATGACACAGAACAACCCTTTAACTTCCTTGTACAAATATCAAAACTTGAAGTCATGGCTTTCGAGTTGTTATTAAAAACATGATTAGAATGCCCTATAAGCTCATAGAAGAGTTCAGGACTTACCAAACCTTAAAAAATTATTCACTTAAGGTGGTGATTGGCAAGAATTTGTGGTGTGCGGTCGGCCGGAGATCGAAGTCAATGGGACTCTCGCAGTGAAAACTCCAGCGATTCACGGAGACGAAGAGAAAAATGACGATAAGTCTTCAGAGATGAGACACCAACAATCCATCGTGGGGGACAATGACCAGTGATGAGTGGTCGACGTTTAGTGTCCAGCGATGAGTTGTAGAAGTCCAAAGAAGAGGAGAGCGATAAGCAATAAATAGAGTTGTCAAAAAGGGCCGCCCCAAGCCTCGCGGGCCAAGGAATTTGAAGGGCTAGGGCGGGTCGGCCCTTCATTTGGAAGGGCCTGAAAATGCTCAAGTCAACTCAACCCTAGAAGGGTGGAGGGATGGAGCGGCTAGCCCTTCTTTTTTTCTTTTCAAACTTATAATTCTATAACATCAAGAAAATGAGAAGATTTTCAAATCAAATATGGCAAACAATGGTGTTGTTTCAATAACACTAGCAAAAAATCTAGTGTAATTAGCATGTATCTCGCATACCATATACGCGAGCGAGAAAAGAGAGTGACAAGTAAGATGGGAGGGAGGCGAGAGCACGAGATTTGTCTATGTATCATATAAACATGCGAATCTACTTGGATAGAGTGTATCTAGAACAAATTAACCTAATTTTGAGTCCATATTTTCCGAGATACATGTATCTGGACGTACCAAAATCTGGTAAGATTCATAATATTACAACACAACGTGTATTTAAGTAATTAGATGATATACTAGTGAGATTATTGTAAGTTACCCTTAAATAAAAAGTTTGGGCCCATGGACCGACCTCGGCCTAGCCCAGATCAAGCCTCAAGGGCAAGGGCTTATATGGGTTGGGCTTATAAGCCCTAGTTTTAAATGGGCTTAAAAATCCTATCTCAATCCTACCCCAATAACGAGTTGGGTTGGGCCGGCCCCATGGGCTAAGCCCGTTTTGACAGCTCTAGTGATAAAGAAAACTTATTCCACTAAGGTGTGTTTGGTATGAAGAAAATGTTTTCTTGAAAAATAAGTGAATTTCTAACTTATTTTCTAATGTTTGATTGGTAAGTAGAAAAAGTTTAGTTGTGAATGAAAAACATTTTCTAGAAAATATCTTTTATTTTTGGCTTAAGACTAGAAAATGCTCTTTAGAAAAATAATTTATGACCCGAAATCAACCCCAATATTTGATCTAGGACTCGACAGTGACACTCGAACTAGAACACGACCTCGATGACCGTTCCAAAATCTAACCTTGAGATCTGACCCAGACTTTCGACCATGAAATAGTTTTCAAAAATAAGTCTTGGTGGCATGAATGCTTTATGCATTGAAGAGTAAGACTTAAGGGATGCTTTCGAATAAAGTGTCAATATGTTTGATGAACTATGTTGCTTCTGATTGAAGTACTCTTATATGAAAGATGATCATGATTGAGATGCTTCGATTAATGTCTTTATGAATAAGTTGTGAAGTCATGATAATGTAAAGGGCTACTCTCAAGTATAATGCATTAATTCTGTTGGGGAGTTGTACTTAGCACTAAGTGGACTAACGGTGATTATCCATGTCCCATAAACTACGTGCCACTGTAGGATAGGCCAAGTGTTCATGAATGTAAGGAGAATAGAGGCGAGTACCCATAACTTTGAATGCTTGAGGTCTTCAGAGGGACTAGTGGCGAGTACCCAAGTCTTGAAGTTATGAAAATGATCTTTTACGCCCTGATAAGATATTTAGGGTCCTCTTCGATGAGGTAATACATTGAGCAACGTGATTAGTTCTCATGGTTATATGTCAGTTAATGGTCTCTCCCACACATTTAAATGGAACTATTTAAACCTACGACATGATTTCTAATAGCCTTGCATTGACCTTTTTCTTATGATATATGAAACTAACTAATAAAGATTTGATATTGTTTACTTGGTCATGCATCGTCATGTTTTGAAAATTATTATGATTTATGCTCCCATTTTTATGCATGTTCCTCATATTCAGTATATTCAAAATACTGATGCATATTGTGCATGTATTGTTTTATAATATAAGGTTTGACGTTTCTCCATTCGGTTGTGGTTAGATTGAATCTTTCAGCGGTGCTTGCTAGTGGTGAGTCCTCATGGTTTGAGGACTGGATCACCTTCTATCAGTTTATTGCTTTATGTCATTTTAGTTTTCAAACTTATTCGTTTGTCCTAACCACATCTATATAGTAAAGGCTTAAGTTAGACTTAGTATAGCTTCCGCTTTACAAGTTTTGTATTAAGAATTCTCTTATGATGAAATGTTATGATTTAGACTTCTTTATCTTTATGATCTATTTCATATTATATGTCTTTATCTTACATCATTACTTATGTCAAGTGGCTTGTTTAGGGTCTTTTGGGATCCTATTCGTCATGTCACGTTTAGGGTATACTTTGGATTGTGACAATTGATATCATTAAGGCTGATATCATTAATGATATATATATATCATTAACATTTCATGTTCGCACCTTACTCATTAGTCAATATATACAAAGTATATATATATATATTGTTGTGGTATCATTAGGGTTTCTTGTTCACACCCTACTAATTAGTCAGTGATATTATAAGAGTATAAATATATTGTTGTGGTATCATAAAGGTTTCTTGTTACTCACTAGTTAATGATACTACAAGAGTGTATATATATATATGTGTGTGTGTGTGTGTGTGTGTGTGTGTGTGTGTGTGGTATCATTAAAGTTTCTTGTTCAGAAATTACTCATTAGTCAATGATACTATAAGAGTATATATGTATATATTTGTGGTATCATTAAGGTTTTTTGTTCACACCCCTACTCATAAGTCAATGATACTATAAGAGTATATATATATATATATATATATATATATATATATATATATATATATATATATATATATGGTATCATTAAGATTTCTTGATCACACTCTACTCATTAGTCAATGATATTGTACAAGTATATATATATTGTTGCGGTAAAGTTTCTTGTTCAGAAATTACTCATTAATCAGTGATACTATATGAGTATTTATATATATATATATAAGATTTCATGTTCAGAATTACTCATTAGACATTGATATTATAAGAGTATATATATTTATTTTTGTCATATCATCAAGATTTCTCATTAACACTCTACTCAGTAGTCAATGATACTTTACAAGTATGTATACATATATATTGTTGTGGTATCATTAAAGTGTCGTGTTCAAATCCTACTCATTAGTCAACCAATTTTCATTCGATGGAACTACAATTATGTATGGGAAAATTAGCAATTAAGTCATAATATCTAACATAATTAGTTAAAATAACGACACTTTAAAATATTTATTTAAAATGGCAGAATGACAATATTTTTATAAAATATTATGTATTCAGATTTTAGTATTTAAAATTAATTTTATTTATGGAAAGAATCCTATATTGGATCAAATTATATATTAATAACCGTTTAAAGAAAAAAAATTAAACCAATACACATTAACCTTTTTTCAACTCCATTCACGTTTCTTTCCCACTTTTCACGTTTCTTCCCCACCTTTCACGTTTCAAGTTTATCTTTCTTCAAGGTGCTAAATTGTTGTTCATCAAGAAATCTTATTTATTGTTAAATGAAATCTATTTATTAATTCAAGCAGATTTCTCGATTGGCGAGGTAATTTCCATTATCCATTTTGATTTACTTTGATTTGATGTTTAAATCACCGATTCTATATATTACGGATTTCCAGTCGAATTTTTCAATTTTTATGTGATTTTGTTTAGTTATTCATCAAATAGTTATGATTTTCAATTTTTTCAATTTGTTTTGTGATTTTCTTTTAATTTTCAGATTTTGGAGAATCTAGAAATTCATATGTATGTTTATTTTGTTTGATATTTAATACATTATAATTTTTGATAATTTTGAAATTCAAATTATCAAAAATTTTGTTTTCATATTTGAGATTTAGTAGATTGTAGTAACTACATTAGCACACATACATCATATATTGTTTGATTTTTTTATACATTCATATTTAATAATTTTGAATTTTGCTTATAGGGTTACTAATGCACAAGTGAATACGGATTCAGATTCGGTTTTGATGGAAAATAATCGGAAAAAAGAACATAGTAGATGAAGAAGAAGAAGAAAGACAAAGTCAAATAAGAAGGTTACAAAATTGTATTCATACCACAATTGTATTCATACTAATTTTTGTTTGTCAATTGTTTTTCTTTTACTCATCATTTGTATTTTTATTTTAAAATATTGTATTTATTTTTTAGTTTGTAGTAATTTAAATAGGTATATAATGTATTCGTCACAATTCTATATATTATGATTGAATACATAATTTATAGAATTGTGACGAATACATTATAAGAAGGGAAATGAAAACTTATTGGTATTCATTTTTTCGTTTGAAATACAAAATCATATTGAAATACAACCTGATATTTGAAATACAAACTTAGTAAGACATATTTTGTATTTTATTTGGCTAAAGCAATATCATTTTATGAATACATAATATATAAAATTGTGCGACAAATACATCACAAGAAGGGGAATACAAAATTATTGGTATTCATTCTGCGTTTGATATACAAAATGATATTGAAATACAACCTGATATTTCAAATAAAAACTAAGCTAGAAAATACGTTCTGCACATTTAAAGTGAAATAATAATATAACAAAATTGGATATTGAAATATAAATACAATTTATTTTGAATAAACTTATTCTATGTATTATATATGTATTCATCGCAACTGTATTTTTCAATATCATTTCGATCTACAACTAATTTGTATTTATATTTTGGTATATACTACACAACTGCCTTTATTTTTGTACTAGAACTAGAATGCCAAAGAGTTGTATTCATCATAAATCAATACCAACATTTTTTGTATTTTAAATTAGTTATACATATCATTAGGTATTCGAATACATTTTGGATGAACACATATTCAAAGAAGTTCAAACATTTAAATATCCAAAACAGAGGGCATTAGAAATTTTCCAACACTTCCACTCATATAAGATATAAAATACAAACTACTGTTTTAAAAAAAAAATTGAAATTCTTAAGAACAAAGAAAAAAACGCTAGAAAGAAAAATGGCAACATATGCTCTTTCAAAAACGTAGCTGATGTTAAATTTTAAAAAAAAATTACCTTTTTTGAAATTTTTTGTTCCATGATTTTCTCTATTCAGTTATTAATTATTTGTATTCTTTCAAATTAATCAAAATAAAATAAATACATAACTCAATCCTTAACAAATTAAAATGTTGACATTTTAAATAAATAGTGAAACTATTGCTAAGGAGTCCCATTAAAAGCTAAAATATTGCTATTTTGAAAATTTTCCCATTATGTATTACCGTTACATCGCATCTAAGTAACAAGAGCAAATTCAGACAATTCAAATCAAAGATGTGCCCCATTAACATAATTTTGTATTTTTTTTTTTAAAAAAAAAAACCACACTAAATGTCAAGTGTAATTTTTGCAAACTCAAAATCACATAATTATGTATTTTTTCTTATTTATTTACTATTGTTGTCTAGTTATTTTTTTTATTAATATGAAAGTAGTTAGTTAATATTTTTATTTTTTGTATTCATTTTGTTTTTTTTTAAAGGAAAAAATATTTAAACAAAAAAATAATAATTAATCAACGATAAACTAACAAAAAAACAAAAAAGAAGAAAGAAACAAATAATAAAAATATTACCAAATGGTATCTCTAATAAAGGATAAAATGAAAATAAAATAGTAAATGAGAAAAGAACAAATGTAATGAACAAAAAGTAATTTATTTTAATTTCTTAAAAAGGTAAAAATATAGAAAGAGAAAAAAAAAGAAGAAGAAGATAAACTAATAAAAAAATAAAAAAATAATAAAAACGTTACCAAATGGTTCTCTGATAAAGTAATATGAAGAAAAGGATAAAAATAATAAATGGAAAAAGAAATAAAAGAGAAAACAAATAGTAACTAAGAAAAGAACAAAAGTGATTTATTTTATTTTCTTAAAAATGTAAAAATATAGAAAGAGAGATAACAAATTAAAAAGAAGATAAACTACCAAAAAATAGAAATAATAAAAATATATTACCAAATGGTATCTCTAATAAAGGATAAAATTTAAAAATAAAAATAAATGAGAAAAGAATAAAAGAAAAAATAAAAATAATAAATGAGAAATGACAAAAGAAATTATGATAGGACAAAATAATTAATAATACGACAAAAGGTTTGGGCTGAGGTAAATTAAATTGAGCCTAAATTTAAAGGGAAAATTATGCTGAATAACAAATATTTAGCATATATTAGGTATTATAGCTACAATTTAAGAAAATTGTAGTTCGCTGCTACAGTTTCTTCAATTTTTGTTATTTGCCTGATTTGTATAATTCACCTAATTTGTATAATTCGTCTGATTTGTACAAATTCAAAATTTGTATAATTCGGTTTCTGATTGTATAAATCCAGAATTTTGTATAATCTTACCATAACTATTTGTATACGGTTTATGTAAGAATCATAATAAATTATCTTGTTTGTATATTGACAAGTGAAATATACCAACAAAGTTCTTAAAAGATTCCTTAAATGTATAAGTAAAGAAATGCTATATACTTATCCTATTTGTATATTCGCATTCGAAATGTGAATATACAAATCGCAACCTGCATAGCAAATAGGTTTATAGGTACAGAGCGTAATTATTGAAATTATAGCTATAAAATCTTATTATATCTATTATGTTTGCTATTTTCTAAAATTTTCTCAAATTTAAAAAGATTGAGGAGAAATTAGGCCTAAATTTAAAGAAGGTTGGAAGGGAATTTGGGCTAAACTAAAAGAGGACATGAACTATAATTTATTTTGGACAAATAAGTATTTGCTGAATTAGTTTGAGTTAGATTATAAAATTATAATTATTTTATGTTTTGTAGCCCATTTATGTAAACTTTTCCTCTAAATTATATGACCAAACACTAATTTCTAAATTTTTTTCCAAATATATTTGTAGCCAAAAGCCCCAAGCCTTAAAAGAGTTCATTGTTGGCAAGGGAGGCAAACAAAGGCGGAGAAGGAATAAACTACAGAAAAGGCCAAAGATTCTGTGGTAGCTTTGTCGCTTCACTAAGAGCCAATTTCGATATACAACCTTGACTTGTTTGCTTCATAGTTGCAACAACCAGTTTTTCATGATACAATTTCCTTTTTATTGGGCCCTCTAATTTTCCAAATAACTAATTAACAACCCCTTATGTTTGCAATTTCTTAAAAAAGATTTAAAATATTCTTAAATTATGTGAAATTGAACAACAATGTTGTTAATTAAGAGTTTTGAGTAAAAAATCTCCCTCTAATTACCTAAAAGGTCAAGAAAGTCCTTTTTTCAAATAAATATATTCTTTTTTTTTCTTTTTAAATACATTCTTTTTTAATAATAATATTTTTATTAGAAAATGTATATCCTTCTTCAATTTGAAAAAGATTAAAAAATAAAAATATTTTCTATTTTATTATAAAAAATTTATTGTTATCTAAATGAATATTAATGATATGGTTTCTATGATCTAATGATCTTATATTATAACATATATTATCAGTTAAAAGGTACATAAAATTAATCTATTTTAATTTGATAAAATAAGATAAACAAGAAAACAAGAATAGAGTTAAACGTAATCTTTTTTTATTAAGGATATGATGTGTTTAAAAGAAAAAGAAACAATGAATTTACTCGGAAAAAGTGTTTTTGACCCATTTAGTAACAATATGGGAATTTCTAGATCAAACTATTATGGTAGGAACATTTTTGGACCAAATTATTAACAATAAAACATTTTCAGACTAAATTATTAAGACATGAGATTTTTTTTTAAATTTTATATGGTGGTTTAAAGACATTTTTTCATAAATTAGTTTTTTTAATAAGAAAAGAAAATTGATATTGCATACTACTTACGCTACATAATATGAAAATGGTACACACGTAAATGAAGTATAAAATTTAGATACTCTATCTCTGTCTAACTTTCAAATAAATAGAAAGGTTGCAGACAACGCTTGCATGGTCCAAGAATTGTTGCACTTTTTCAAAAAAAAAACTAAGGGTAGGAAAAACTTTATGATGCTTAAGACTAGGAGTGTCAAATGGGCGGGTTTAGTTGAAATTGAATATATTAAAATGGGTTGAGATAGAAATTGGGTTGGCTCTTGATCCGCCCAAATTTACTTTGGGCTCAAATGGGTTGGGTTCAAATGGGCTAAAAAATGAGTTGGGTCTTGACCCGTCCAATTTGATCCGATTAATCTCAATAATTTTAACATGGTGATATTTAACTTTTATAATTACAATTCGAATTTTCGCTCAAGATTTTTTTTTTTTTTAAAAGTAACAAATTGATAGATAAATCCTAAAAGATGTTAAATAGATAATAATTCATACCTTTAATATATGAATATATCTTAGTAAAGAGTTTAAAACGAGTTGAATTGGAGATTGAATTGGGCTCAATTGAGGATTTTCTTAAAATGGGTTAGGCTTGAATGAGTTGAAATTGAACCCAATTCAAATTATCTTGAACCCAACCCTTAAAATTCTGGGGCGGATTACCTATGTTTGGGTTCATTTTTGACACCCCTACTTAAGATCGATCTTGAAAAAGTTTTCGACCATGGTAGGCCTCCTACTTTAATATTGTGCTCAATACAGATAGTGGATTCAATATAGCCATGGATTTATCTATCATAGGAGGTGTCTTTAAGAATCGTATTGGTGATCGAATTCTAGAATTCACGGGACTTTGCTATAACTCTCAACCCTTAAAATCTGAAATTCGTGCACTCTTGATGAGCCTTACGTTGACCTAGTTAACATGTTGTACATAGTAATAGTGCATCAGCAACTGCTAGCTCGATTGTGGCTATAACATAGCTCCGATTATGACCTTGTAAGATTTTGTTATAAAAAAAAATAAAATAGATTTGTCCCTTTTCACCAGAAAAAGAAGAAAGTATTTAATTAAGAAGGTTTATGTTAATGACATTATGACGCACAAAATCAAGCACCATAGTCCACTGTGGAAACTTATATTGCATATCATTCTCAACGTAGCACTATTTAATGTTAGAGTGAAGTTTCAAAAACATACATAAAAGGAGTATTCTGATTTCTGGAGTTTATATTTTGTGTGTACGAGTTTTCTATCTAAACTATGATCAATTATTTATTAAAATATACATTAATTATCAATTGTTTCCTTTAATGATGATGATATTTCAAATAGGAAAATAAAATTATAAATGGATAGGTATGATTTTTTTTTTTTAATAAATAGTTGATGATAATTCAAATAAAAAACTTGCACAATTGTGCTTTTAGCTATTAACTTGTTAAGATAAGAGTAATAGGATTGAACATTGACATAGACATAGTAAAAAGGGAAAGAAAGAAAGAAAAGAGTTAAGATTGATAAATTATGAAGTTTGAGGTTAGATTCAAAGTTGATGAAAACATGGGGGGCTGATTAGAAAGTTTGTTAATAGGGTATTAGTTAGTATTAATGAATGGCAACATACATATAGTAAGTAGTAGCATTTCTCCGTCTCTCCACTTGGCGGAAGAAACTAATGTTTATTTAGCAAAGGCGAAACACCCTTTCGGAGATCTCAAGAGACTAATCCCAACTCCTTTTACGCCATAACCCCCCATTCATATTTCATTCCCCTCACTTCTATCGAACCCATCTTCTTTGATTTATCAAGATATGGTAACCCTTTATTCTTCCCCTTCCACTAACTGTTCTGGGGCTTTTTCATCTTACTCCAATTCTTCTATTGGTTTCTACAATTATCATTACAACTTCCCTATTTCATCCAGAAAGTTTGGTTCTCACAAGATTTCTTTGCAAATTAATGCCGTTCGCATGCAAGATGGTTCGCCTTTTTCCTTTCTTTTCAATTTATTCCTTGTTTAGTTAAGTTGCAAGATTTTTGTTCGACTTGTTATTGACTTTACATAGATAAAGTTCGAATCTTTTTTTATGTTTCTTCTTTTGCTGATCTAGACGAATGGTTAATTGTTTCAATTTTATAAGTTAATTTTGTCCCAATTTAGTTGTAGGGACCTTTTTTTTTTTTGTTACTCAAAATTGATTAACTTGTTCTCCAACAAAAGACACTTTTTTGAGTTCACATCATAAATTTTGAGATTCTTTCATTTTATTTTTTTTAGTTGAATGGATTATCCATGCACAGAGTAAAGCTGACCGTCAATGTGATTTTTTTCAAATTATTGTATATGCTGGTTTCTTATGTTGAGTTTAATGTTGTATAGGTGCTGTAGTGGCTCAACCTAGCAAAACCCAAGATGAAACTCCTTTGAAGAAATTAAAAGATGGAATTTTGTCAAAGGAGCAGAAACATACATTTGATTTTGATTGCAACAAAGATAAATCAACTGTCAGTATTACTGTTGTTGGTGCTTCAGGAGATCTTGCCAAAAAAAAGATATTTCCTGCACTTTTTGCACTTTATTATGAGGGTTGCTTACCGGAGGTGTGTCCCGTATTTATCCAGTTTTGTGGAGGTTACTGATGATTATAAATTAATTATATATCTTTAATTGCTTGTCTAGTTGTATACTTAGATACGGTAGAATGGGTTTAACAAAATTATGTTTTTTTTTGTTAATGCAGCATTTCACTATTTTTGGCTATGCCCGGAGTAAGATGACTGATGACGAACTCAGGAACATGGTCAGCAAGACACTTACTTGCAGGATTGATAAGAGGTGAGATTTAGTTTGATTAGTAAATATACATAATTTTAATCTTTTTCGATTTGCATATAGGACATTTAGTTTTTTTTTTCTTCACGTTTTATTTTGATCAATGAAATGTTGGCCTAAGATGAATTTAAATGGAGACACATGATCTGTGTGTTCGTATAGCCAACCCCAAGTTGTTTGGGATTGAGGCATAGTTGTTTTATTTCTAGCAGTGGTTAAATCAAAGTGACTGGGATCGATATAATTGTGCTTAACTTTGTTATTCAGGGAAAATTGTGGTGAAAAGATGGAACAGTTTCTAGAAAGGTGTTTCTACCATAGTGGACAATATGATTCCCAGGAACACTTTGCAGAGCTTGATAAAAAGCTGAAAGAACATGAGGTAATTAGGGATGATATCCTGAGTATTTTGATCTTTAGATTTTGGGATAAATGTGTTTGTTTTTCATAAACTGAAGCCTCTGGGATAAATGGTTGGCACTATAAGGGCTTGCAAATTCAATCGACCTTGCTAGTTCATCTTAAAACACCCAACCCCACTCATAAAAACCCCGAGGGATATGACAAAGGGGGAACTTTATACTTGAGAATGGGCATTGCAAACACCACTCAATAGAAAATCACCCTCTCTGTTTATATATCAGCATTATGAATTATTTAGTTGAACTTGTCATTGTAAGTCATTATACAGCCTTATCCTATCATGTCTCTCTCCTCCTTTTCCTGGCAAATGAAAGAGCTTTAATGATTTTCAACTTCTGCCAAGATCTTCAGCCAAATCCATCTCCTTATTGCAGTTTCCATAATTCTAAGGAGTGGTGAAGTTCAATATAATTTCTCTGTACTTGCAATTCTCAGCGTTGATGGTAATAAGTTTTGTAGGCTGGAAGGTTTTCCAATCGTCTGTTCTACTTGTCCATTCCACCAAATATTTTTATAAATGCTGTACGATGTGCAAGCCTCTCTGCATCATCTGCTCATGGATGGACTAGAGTCATTGTAGAGAAACCCTTTGGTCGGGATTCTGAATCCTCTGCTGCATTAACAGGAGCACTTAAGCAGTACTTGAAGGAAGATCAAATTTTCAGGTGCAGTTATTTAAAGTTGAATTGTGTTTGACCCACTGAGAGGACTATTATTTAACTGGTATATTTTATCCTCTTTTCTATTTTGCAACAACAGGATTGATCACTATTTAGGGAAGGAGCTTGTGGAAAACCTTTCTGTCCTTCGTTTCTCCAACTTGATATTTGAACCCTTATGGTCAAGGCAGTATATAAGGAACGTGCAGTTTATTTTCTCTGAAGATTTTGGAACTGAAGGAAGGGGAGGGTAATTCTCTTTCTCAAAGTTGGAATGTAGGTGGTGTAGAACTAGATTTCATAACTTATTGTTTTACTTTTATGTGTGTCTCCAGTTATTTTGATCATTATGGGATAATTAGAGACATTATGCAAAACCATTTGCTTCAAATTCTTGCCCTCTTTGCCATGGAAACACCTGTCAGTTTGGATGCAGAAGATATCAGGAATGAAAAGGTTTTATTCCTTTATGTCTGGTTTATGTTAAAGGAATTTGTTGTTCCCTAGTTCCTTAATTAATTCCTATTATATGCCAGGTAAAAGTTCTGCGTTCTATGAGACCTTTACAACTAGATGATGTTATCGTCGGGCAGTACAAAAGTCACACAAAAGGGGGTGTTAACTATCCTGGTTATACCGACGACAAGACTGTACCCAAGGACAGTCTAACCCCAACTTTTGCTGCGGCTGCTCTTTTCATAGATAATGCAAGATGGGATGGGGTGCCTTTCCTTATGAAGGCTGGAAAAGCTTTACATACCAGGAGGTTAGTGAAACCAATCAGAGAAATACATATTTTCTTTTTCATTCCTTCCTTATTTTCACTTACCCCTCATACCTCTTTTCTTTTACTTTGCCAGTGCCGAAATAAGAGTACAATTCAGGCACGTGCCGGGAAATTTATACAATAAGAACTTTGGCTCAGATCTAGATCAGGCAACAAACGAGCTTGTTATCCGTGTTCAACCTGATGAAGCTATATACCTAAAGATCAATAACAAAGTTCCCGGTCTAGGAATGAGACTGGATCGCAGTAATCTTAATCTGCTTTACTCAGCAAGGTACTGATGACAATTATGTAATGCATCATTTCATATTTGAGACTGTTACTTTAATTTAGGGAATAACTTGAATATATTGAAAAAATGAGATAATTAAAAACTTTGTATTGAGGAGTTTGACATACATACAAGATGCAAGCTAAATTTAGTTACTGCGAATAAGTTTTCCTTCGTCACTTCTGCTACCCATTTTGATAAAAGCTACATTACAACAACATACAACTATGCCTCAATTACAAGCTAGATAAAATCTACCTTAAACATCTAAATTTGGATCACATAAATCAACTGCATCTGTAATGATTACCCTAGGTTTGTCTGCTGTTTTGATATCAGAACGAGATGATTGCTGAAATGATTTCCCATCACGTCCATGTCTCACATCATGAAAGTTAATGCACTTTTTGCTAATTTGGAAGTAATTGAAATGAACTTTCAGCTGTTGCATAATTGAGATAAAAACTATGATGAAGTGTCTGCATTTTATGGGTTCATGTTTGAAGGCTTAAGTCTTCTGATTCTTTTAGAAAATTCTGATGCATTGCTTCAGTTTATATTTTTTGCTTCTTAACTCAATATGTTCTTGGCAACAAGTGAAAACCTTCTCATGCTATGTCTTTTCTTTTCACTCTGAAGACTGATTTTCTCTTTATGTGCAGATACGCGAAGGAGATCCCTGATGCATATGAGCGGCTACTTCTTGATGCCATAGAAGGTGAACGTAGGCTTTTTATTCGCAGTGATGAACTGGATGCTGCTTGGTCTCTTTTCACACCAGTGTTGAAAGAACTTGAGCATAAGAAAATAGTACCGGAAAGCTACCCCTATGGAAGTCGAGGACCTATTGGAGCACATTACCTTGCAGCACGATATAAAGTAAGATGGGGTGATCTTGCTTAGACAAAGTAATTTGCCATTGCTATGAGAAACCATATGTAGCCTTACAACTTCTTCTGCTTAGTATGTTGCAACCAAATTTGTTAGTGGGATTCCAGTATCCAGACTAACAAAGCTTGAAGTTGCTTACTGTCAAGGCATATGACAATAGAGAACACACAGTTGGTAAAACAAAAGAAGAGGAGAATCTGGGTTCATTTTGTTATTTCAAATAAATCTTTTCTATTGCACCAACGCATTTCCATTGGTAGCATCTTTTTTCATGTAGCATTTAGTATACCTTGTTAGAATCTAATAATTCGAAAAGTCATCGTCTTCTTATCAAGTATTCATACATGCAGCTTTCTGGTTCCGAACTATATTATATTTTATTGCATGAAATGTACTATGAAATAGAAGGTTTGTTGCCTTCAATATTTCTTCACCTTCTATGTTGGTTAGTGTACCTTAAGCATGGTAAGATAAGTGCTTAAAAGGACATTAACATTTTGTAAGGATTACAGGTGTAACAACCCAAATACCCATTTTGAGCATTTATACTTCATTTCATATTTTGATTTGGACTTACTTAGATGGTTCGAGTTGAGACCCAAAGAATTCGAAAAGGTTCTTTGATATGGTCTTGTTTTTTAAGGCTTAAAGGTTAAATTAAGGAACCCAACCCTTTTAAGAGTTTACAATTTAAAGTGTGATTTAACACCTTGTATAAGTGATCAATGTTCTTTAGACCATCTACAACTCCACACTATTTTTTACTCTCCATTCTCTATATTTGAAGAGTAAAATAGAGAACTAGGTCTCCAATCACCCTCCATCTCCAACCCTACTCTATTTTACTCTACATTCTCCATATTTGGTAAGTAAAATAGAGAATGTCATCTCCAACCCTACTCTCTATTTTACCCTCTACTCTCCAATTATGGAGAGTTGAATAGTTGGAGAACTACTCTTCATACTCTCTATTTTACTTTTTGAATGTTATATTATTATTTCTATTATTTTGTAATTAACATATTATTTTTCATATAAGACTTAATTAAATCTCTAATATTCACAATTATTTTTAAATGTAATATAACATTTTTAAAAATATTTTATTTTATATATACTACCTTTATCTCAAATTAATAAATTTCAAATATTTTTTTAAATTTTCGTCACTTTGTGATACAATTTGATGTTATTATTAATTTCCACTATGAAGAATGCACAAAATTTAAATGATTAGATAAAAAAATTATTTTTAAAAAAAAATACATAACATAATAATTTAAATACAAGATAACAATACAATACATAACATAATAATTTTAAAAATCACAACAATAATTTAGTAATCCGGTATGTCATTTCTAGATTTAACAATATTCAAAAAAGGAATTAGTGTATGATTTAGAGAAGTTGTGGTTGTGATTGTCGTTGTACTTGTTGATTTCTATTTTCAATTATTCGTAGTTGTTCTTTAGAAATTTAGAATAAAATATAATTTACTATTAAATAAAAATTTTCAAAAAATTAAAATTTTATATTAGATGAATTATATAGGATGATTATTTGAAAAAAAAAAAAAAGGAAAGATTTATATTATGAATAAGAAAATAAAAATGAAATAGAAATAATACTATAATATTGAGTAGAGAGAATTTTATTTTATTTTTTTAGAGAGGAAAATAGATAATTGGCTTGTATCGTGTGCAATTCTCAACTCCATACCCCCGGAGGTTAAATTGAAGTGAATTGGGGCTACCTGGAATCGAACTTGCGACTTTGTGTTGAAATCTTGCATCAAGGCTTGGAATCTATACTCTATATTTTCAGCAACTATAATTTCATTGGGAAAAAAAAAAGCCAAACACATGTTATTAATGTTATTGTTGCAGGAGACAAATCAGACCGGGAGAGCTCTCTAGGATAGCAACTCTATTACCGTCAAAACCCTACTTTTTTCCGTTCTGATGGCCGCCTCGGCCAGCGGCCAACCTCTTGAGGAGGTAGGCCGGCTGGTTACTTCCGGACCCTCATACGCGGATTCATTGAGGCAGAAAAAATCTAACATTAAGCGTTTACCACTCAAACCAATATCATACTTGCATGGAGAACCTCAGGTAATATGGGAGGTAGGAGAAGTCAATCAGATGATTGTCAATGAAAACCTGGAATATGCCGTTATTGGGAAGTTTTTGTATGGATGGCCTAATATACAAGATCTGAGGAAATTGATTCCCAAACAATGTGAACTAAAGGGAGAATCAATATAGGTCTGCTTAGCAACAAGTATGTTTTGATAAGGGCTACGTTGTTGGAGGATTATGTGCACCTTTTATCTAAGCCGGCATTTTACATCACACCAGAATAATTGGTCTTTCCCGATGAGAACTTTGAAATGGGATCCAATGTTCAATCCAGAAGAGGAGACAACAACCGCAATTGCATGGATCTCTTTTCCATCTTTGCCTCCAATTTTTTTGGAGAAGAGGCGGTTTTTTCACTTGCAATGACGGTAGGCAAGCCTTTACAGGTGGATTTGGCAACTAAGAATCAAACAAGGCCAAGTTGTGCAAGGGTAAAGGTAGAAGTAGATTTGCTAAGAGATTTCCCAAAACGAATTAAAATCGAGATGAAAATGAATACTGAAGAAATAATGGAAAAATGGATTAAAATCAAGTACGTTTATGTGCCAAAGTACTGTCAAACATGTATGATACAGGGTCACAATGAGGAACAATGTTTTGTAGTGCACCCAAAATTGTACCCAAAGAAGAAAGTAGGACAAGCAGAAGGGAGGAGAACAGAAAGATCAGCGAAAAATCCTATTGCCAGGAAAACAGACGTAATGGAACCAGAAAAAGGTGGAAACAACCAAAAAATCAATAAAGAAGAAGGTTTTGTAGAGAGACAACAAAAAAAATGGGGTGGAGACAAACCTAGACAGCTGGAGAAGGTATGGAATAGGGTTGGAGTTATTACTGGAAATAAATTCAATATTTTGGCGAAAGAAGGACAAGAGGGAGGTGATGAAGGGGAGAAAAATAATTTGCCGGTTTAGGAAACAAAGGAAGACACTCTTGGTGTACAAATGAGTGATAACAAAGTTAAGAAGTCCAATAATCAGGAAGACACAAATGAGAATGACCCGATAGAGGTGGACAGTCAATCAGAAAAGAAAGACACAACAACATCAACAGAAAAAGAGGATAGGCAGTAGGCAATACAGGGTGCAGGCAGAACAGGAAGAAATATTGAGGAAGATACTTCAATAAATAATAATTTTGTGGAGAATAATCATGCGGAGTTAGAACACAACAGGGAGGTAGTGGTGACTGATATAATGAAAGGTCCATAATTAATAGAAGAGGAGGATGAAGTTTTACAACACAGAAAAGACACAGAGGAAGACGAGGACATGGAATATAACATACAACAAATTAGTAAGGCAGGGGATTTATCGCCAAGGCATACTAATAGCTTGAAATAAGGGGCAAGGAAAGGAAAACAAACACTTCCTTTACAAGTCCAAACAAGGATTAGCAGGGGGAAGACATCGAATAGCGATCAATGATTGAAAAAATTCTTTTTTGGAATATTAGGTCAGTTAATACTCAAAAATCTTTTGAGCGATTAATGGACCTAAATAAAAGACATCATTATTCATTCATAGCTTTAATGGAGCCTTTTCAAAATCCAGTGGAGCTAGATCAATATAGAAGGAAGTTAGGCTTAGAGTATGCAGGGGTAAATTGTTCTGGAAAAATTTGGTACTTTTGGAGGACTGATTGGGAAGGTAGCATTATTCTTGATACAATGCAGCAAATAACTATCAAGTTCAAAATAAGAAATCATTTTTTTCTCATCACGGCAGTGTATGCAAGATGCATTGCTTTGGAAAGATTAGAATTGTGGGAAGAATTAGAGGATATAGTTAGTAGAGAACAATGTCCATTGGTGGTGGGAGGTGATTTCAACGTAATTCTTAATGAGGAGGAAAAACTAGGAGGCCTTGAGTTCACTCAGAATGAAGCATATGATTTTTCCTCTTGTATTACCGCATGTGCTTTAATAGAGGTGCGCACATCAGGAAGTAAATATACGTGGTGGAATGGGCGAATTGAAGGGGAATGTATTTTTAAAAGGCTGGACAGAATTCTTGTGAATCAAGAGTTTATGGATTTTCTCCCGTCATCAGAGGTGCATCATCTTATTAGACAGGGGTCGGACCATGCTCCTCTGCATATGATTTGCAATTCAGATGCAGGGACAACCATAAAGCCCTTTAGGGTTTTGAATTTCTGGAGTAAACACAAAGATTTCAAGAAAATGGTGAAGGAGAATTGGAATGTGGATTTTGTTGGAAACCCGTTGGTTGAATTTCAAGCTAAAATGAAGAAAGTTAAAAAAATGTTGTCTTCATAGAGCAAGAAGGTGTATGGAGATGTATTTAAACAAATTGCCACCACAGAAGATGTGATAAAGGTGAAAGAAGCTCAAATACAGATACAACCATCGGAAAGCAATAGAGCAAATTTGAGTAAAGCTGAAGCGAAGTTGAAGAAATTCTTGAAAATTGAAGAAGAATTTTTGAAACAAAAAGCCGGGATGAAATGGTTTTCTGAGGGGATAGTAACACGAAGTTCTTCCATTCTTATGTTAAGGGGAAAAGGAAAAAGCTACATATTGCTGAAATAGAGACGGACCAGGGGACAATTCTACACTCGAATGAACAAATTGGTCAAGCGGCAGTGAACCATTTTGCGCAGCAATTTCGTACAGATTGCTTGGCAACTGATTTTGGCATGATTGAACACATTCCAAGGAGTATATCAGATGATGAAAATGAGGTAATGACTAGATTTCCAGAACAAGGAGAAGTGAAAAGGGTGGTTTTTGAATTAAATGGGGGAAATGCTTGTGGCTCGGATGGATTTACAGGACATTTCTTTCAATGTTGTTGGGAAATCATAGGGGGAGATGTTACTAAAATGGTTAGAGTTTTTTTCTGTGGACATGAACTGTTAAAGAGTATTACTCACACTAACTTAGTGTTACTGCCTAAGAAAGAGGTAGTACGAAATTTCTCAGACCTAAGACCTATAAGCTTGGGTAATTTTTTAAATAAGATCATTTCCAGGGTGTTACATGAACGAATTGTGATGATCTTACCCAAGATAATTTCTCCAACCCAATCCGGGTTTGTGAAGGGAAGAAGTATTACAGAGAATGTTTTGTTGGCTCTGGAGATCATTAGAGATATGAATAAGAGGAACAAGAATTTTAATGTGGTGGTTAAATTGGATATGGCAAAGGCATATGATAGAGTACCATGGATTTTCTTAACCAAAGTGATGAGGAAATTTGGTTTCTCTGAAATAATAATTTATATGATATGGAGAATTATGTCCAACAACTGGTACTCTGTGTTGATTAATGGGAGGGTTCATGGTTTTTTCCAATCATCTAGAGGATTGAAGCAGGGAGATCCATTGTCTCCTACTTTGTTTATTATTGCGGCAAAAGTCCTTGCAAGAGGACTTAACATTTTACATGGGGACACAGATTTTAAGGGATATGGGTTGCCGAAGTGGAGTCCTAAGATAAATCATTTGTCGTATGCAGATGATACAATTCTTTTTTGTTCTGGGGAAAGAGGGTTAGTGATCAAAATGATGAAGGTGTTAAGAGACTATGAATGCATATCAGGGCAAATGATTAACAAATCAAGAGTTGTTTCTATTTACATGAAAATACACTTTTGATTGTTGCAATCAGATTGAGAAGGTTAACAGAAATAAGGCAAGGGAATTTTCCTTTTATTTATTTGAGTTGTCCAATGTTTTATGGGAGGAGCAACTCATGTTACTTTGAAGAGCTGATCAGAAAAATTGCGAGGAGGATTTTCTCATGGCATAATAAATTTCTTTCTTTTGGTGGTAAGCATGTGCTAGTCAATCATGTGTTGCAGTCAATGCCTTTATATTTACTTTCAGCCATGAACCCAACCAAGAAAGTAATGGAGCAAATACATCAAATATTTGCGAAATTCTTTTGGGGTAAGGCTGGGGGTATTAAAGGAAAACATTGGGTGGCATGGGAGGAAATGTGCTTCCCAAAAGAGGAAGGAGGAATTGGTTTCAAGAGTATTCATGACATAAATAAAGCCTTGTTTGCTAAGTTATGGTGGAATTTTAGAGTTTCCACAAACTCACTATGGGCTGAATATATGTGGAGTAAGTACTGTAAAAAATTGCATCTGGTAATGGCTAATAGTATTAGAGCATCGCAGGTATAGAGGAAGATGATTAAAATTAGGGAGGAGGTGGAACATGACATTTGGTGGCAAGTCAAATCTGAAAATTCTAGTTTTTGGTTTGATAATTGGACCAAGCAAGGGGCATTTTACTTAACAGAAGGTGAAATGGCACAAGATGAGGAACTGGAGGTTAAAGAGTTTATTAGAAATAATGAGTGGGATGAAGACAAGTTGAGGTCTGTGATTTCAGACGAAATGGTGCAACACATTATTTTAAATATCAAGCCTAATAGTATGGAAGGTAGTATTGACAGGGCCTGGTGGGTTCATACCACTACAGGGGACTTTTCTGTTAAATCAACTTATCAAATTATAAGAGGCAAAATTACTGAGAAAAGTTGGAGTAAGCATATGTGGATTAATGATCTTCCTTTCAAGATTGGTTTTTTTCTTTGGAGGGTTTGGAGGAAGAGAATAGCAAGTGATGATAACCTCAAAAGAATGAGGCTGCAGGTGGTGTCCAAATGCTATTGTTGTGAAGAGGGACAGATGGAGACTATGTCTCATTTATTACTAACGGCTCCCATAGCCCAAAAGCTATGGAAGCAGTTTGCTTCTTGTGTAGGTATTAACATATATGGAGTTAACTTAAAACAACTCATTTACAGATGGTGGGAGCACAAGATGTCAAGTAAGCTAGATCAGATTTTAAAGGCAGTCCCAGCAATCTTAATTTGGGAGTTATGGAAAAGGAGAAATACTATAAGACATGGACATAAGACTTCTTATAGTTACATGTATTATCAATGTCAGTTGGCACTACATCAATTGATAAGGGTCAAGTTTCCATGGATTAAAGGGGTTCCACATCATTGGCATGCAATGGTGGATATACTACAGAACTACAAGCCCAACATACACTATCTTTTAGTAAGGTGGAAGATGCCGATGGAGGGTTGGATTACCTGTAACACTGATGGAGCTAGTAAAGACAACCCAGATCAGAGTGCTTATGGTTTCTGCCTCAGAAATAGAAGTGGTGATTTGTTATATGCTGAGGCTCAGAGTATAGGGCAAGCTACGAATATGGAGGCAGAGGTCAGAGCAGTGTGGGAAGCATTGACATTTTGTATCAGGCAGAGGTATAAGTATATTCAGTTGGAAACAGATTCATTAGCGGTAAAGAACATGATTGTGAAAAATTGGAGAATACCATGGTCAATAGAAGAAAGAATGGATGACATACATGCTATGGTTGAACAGATCAATGTGCAAGTGCAACATATATTCAGAAAAGCAAATCAACTAGCAGACTCTGTAGCAAACACAACTATTAACAAAGAGGCAAAGCAGGTATTCTTAAATTTTAATCAGTTACCAAGCAGGGGAAGAAAGCTCCTTAATATAGACAAACATAACATCCCTTCTTTCTGTATCAAAACAAAGAGAATTAATATTAACAACAATGGACAACATGCCTAGTTACAGTGAAGAGACAAAGTTCCACATCTATATGTACAACTTAAATACTAGCGTTAATTGGAGTAAAAGAGTTGTAGGGGAACTAATCCTAAGAATAAACTATGGCAGCCAGCAAAAAATGATACAGGGATCAGCAAAAAGAGAGAGTAAAGGGGCCAAACCAGCTCGGGAAAACCTTTCTTGTGTTCGGCATCACCTACATATCGAGGGATTCATTGTCAGAACCGGAAGAAAGGAACAACAAAAATGGATGGGAGCAGCTGTCTTACACAGATTTTCAAAGCTGAAAAGGAGGGACTATACTTTATATCAATTTCTTCACGAAATTGGACATTCCAACCGGACAGCTCACCTTCAATAGAGCACAAGTCAGCTGAAAAGAGAGGCGATGCAGAAAGGAGAAAGGAGGAATGCAAACCTTTGTTAGCTGAGGATAACAACAGCTTAATGAAGGATGTTAATCACCTAATGAAGGAGCATATACAACGCAGAGCTAAAGGGAACGAGGGACATCATTTTCAAGGTTTAAAGGCGGCGAAAGGAGGAAGAAGAGAGAAGAGGAAAATGGAAGTTGGAAAAGCATTTAGGAAATCCTACTGTGGGTTTGTCTTGTTTAAAACACCTGCTTTGGTCATATTTGGGCCGACCAGGTTCAGAATTGTATGTTTGAATGACCCATTTCGGGTAGTTTATTAATAACATGGACTCCGAGTCCAAATTTAGCTAAAAAAATAATAGATAATTGGCTTAGAGTTGGTTGACTGGAAAAATAGAGAGTTCTATCTATAGAGAGTTAAATACAGTGTAGGGTTGGAGATGCCATAAAAAGCTCTTTATTCTCTATTTATAGAGAGGTGAGTAGTAGTTCTCCAAATTTGGAGAACCACTATTCATCATCTCTATTTCACTTTTTCATTAATTTAATATTACTTCTATTATTTGTAACCAACATATTATTTTTCATTAAGACTATTAATTAAATCGTAAAACAAAAAATTACGCCGATCGGGCAGACTATGTGTAATGATTCCCCATTCACGATAAATAAAAAGATAAAAAGAAAAGTCATTCCATTTCGACAAAAGACCCACACCCAAGTTTCATAGCTTTTGGTTCGCTATCTCGATCATGATTTTCCTACCCCCACAGGGAAAGGTACTTCCCTTTTGGGCCGGTTGTGGGCGAGGAGGGATTCAAACCCCCGACATCGTGGTTCGTAGCCATGTGTTTTAATCATCTGAGCTACAGGCCCCACCCCGTCTCCACTGGATCTGTTCCCGGGAGTATCCTAAAAAAGGAACATTTCCTCTCCCCGACATCGTGGTTCGTAGCCATGTGAAAGCGCATTTATCTCTATAAGTCTATAAGAAGGGTGTGTTCCGAGGTGTGAGGTGGGAGAGAAGGGATGTCACAATTGAGGTTTTGAATAAAATGACCTTTTTATTTTTTTCTAATATTCGTAATTCTTTTTAAATGTAATACAACATTTCAAAAAATATATTATTTAATATATACTACTTTTATCCTGAATTAACAATATTTCAAATATTTTTTTTCCAATTTTCGTCACTTTAAGAGATAATTTGATATTATTATTATTATTGATTTTTCCTATGAAGAATGCACAAAATTAAAATTATAAGATGAAAATTTTAATTTAAAATTGCAACACGTGACATAATAATTTAAATACAAGATAACAAGACAATACATAACATAATAATTTTAAAAATCACAACAATAATTTAGTAATCCGGTAGGTCGTTTTCAGATTTCACACTTTTTGGAAAAAAATAGTGTATGATCTAGAGAATTGTTGTGCTTGTGATTGCGATTGTGCTTGTTGATTTCTTTTTTACAATTATTCGTAGTTGTTCTATACAATTTTAGAATAAAATATAATTTTATATTAAATAAAGAATTTGAAAAGTAATAATTTTATATTACATGAAAATTATATAGGGTGATTATTTTGAAAAAAAGAAAGAAAGAAAGAACGGATTTATATTGAAATAAGAAAATGAAATAGAAATATAAATAATAATATAATATTGAGGAGAGAGAAAAAGATTTTTTTTAGAGAGTAAAATAGAGAATTTGGTTGAAGTTGATTGTCTGAAAAAAATATTTGCAACACTTACCACACTTAAGAAAAGACCTTAACATATATGTATAATTTAGAAATTATCGAGTTCGGACCTATACACATACAACGGATGGTTCAAACTTTAGTTAGAAGTTGTGGGAGTTATATATATTAAATTAGGTAACTCAGCCACATGTTTTAATCTAACTATTTTCTACCTGAACATAAATTATTGTTATAGCCCTCAATTAATTAAAACTAAGTCATTGATATTAATATTAGATTTGTGATACTCATTCAAGTAATAATTTAATGGGAAAAGGGACGGATTTACCCCCGAACTTTAATAAATGGTACGTATATTCCCTCCGTTATACTTTGCGTCCACATAAGCCCCTGTTGTCCAATTATAGGTACACATATACCCCTCTCACTAACTGACCCCAAATTTCTTACACGTGTCTTAATCCTATTGAACTATCCGTTTGACCCTTTTTTTAATCCATAACCCATCTATCTGCCCCATAACCCAATACCCACCCAATTTCCTGTAAAAGGAATTCTAATTAAAACACCCATATTAACACACCAAAATTTGGGTGTTTTAATTAGGATTACTTTTAGAGGAAATTGGGTGGGTATTGGGTTGTGGGGCGGATAGTTGGGTTATGGGTTTAAAAAAAAGGTCAAACGGGTAGTTCAATAGGATTAAGACAGATGTAAGAAATTAGGGATCCGTTAGTGAGAGGGGTATATGTGTACCTATAATTGGACGGCAAAGGCTTATGTGGACGCAAAGTATAATGGAGGGCATATACGTACCATTTATTAAAGTTCAAGGGTAAAATTGTCCCTTTTCCCTAATTTTAATTTGTGGAAATGAAGATAATAGTTAAATCCCTGTTCACACCCTCATCGCTCTACATAAACTATAACTAGATATAGTAGGTTTTTACTATTATCTAAATTACTATATTAGCTTGGTGCGACATATTAATGTAGATTAAATTAACCTGATAATGTATTTATTCTCATATTACACATAACATACGCTCTATTAAAATAAAAAAGAAAAGTGTAAAAAAGATATATATTAGTAGTAATATAATATTTGTCCATGAATCTCATTTATGGAAATGTATAATTTTTGTTTCCTCAATTCTAAATAGTTCACCAACGATTGTTTGTTATCCTTAATAATTGTCAAGATTATCAAATATGAGATGATTACGGATGTCTTTAGTATGAAGGAAGACACTTTCTGAAAAATGTTTTTCAATTTTCCCACGATTGGTTGGCTTAACTGTTTTTCAAATCAACTTGTTTTCCTCAAATTTAAAGAAAATGATTTCCCTTCAAAAATTAAGGAAAACATTCTTCATCCTTAAATTACAATTTTTTTTCTTACCGTACCCCGTAACCGACCCTCCCCGAAAAAATTTAAAAAATTAACGTTTCTTATTTTTAAAATTTCAAATATTTGTTTACCCCAACCGCCAAACCAACCCCCAACCCCTGCCCCCTTCCCCCACAAAAAAAACTGTTGTGGAAAAATAATTCAAATTTTTAAAATTTCATTTTTTACCCCATCTCATACCCTAACCCCCCCCCCCCTCCCCTGCCATCCCCACCCAGGCCACCCTCGTTAAAATTTGTTTTTCAAAAAATTATTTTTAAATAATATTTAAATTTTAAAAATTTTATTTTTACGCCACCCCTACCACCTTCCACCCCCATCAAAAGTTTTTTCTAAAAATTTTTTTTTGAAAAATATATCAAATTTAATTTTTTTCATTTTTACGTCACCCCCCAAGCACCTCCCCCCCCCCCCCCCCCCCCCCCGGCGCCATCCCTACCCATGTCATCCCCGTCAAAAATTGTTTTTGATAAACATTTCAAAGTTTAAAAGATTTCATTTTTACACCAATCCCTAGCCTCCCTCCCCCCCCGGCAACCACCTGTCAAAAAAATTATTTTTGAAAATTTTTTAAATTTTTTAAATTTCAATGTTACCCCTATCCCCATTCCCTAATCACCCACAAACATGGTCTCCCACATTTCAACAACCCCTGACCAATCTCCTCCATCAATTGATTCGATATTTTGGAGTAACTATCAAATGCTATGTAGATAATTGATCCCTTATCCTTTGAATTCAATCCATATAATTATTTGAACTAATCTCAATCATATCAGCTCTAAAAGTATTATCATCAAGAAAAATTGGAGGAATCGAAGGCCCAATTCCCACCATAGTTACATGATTTAAAATTTTCAAAGCATCAAATTTCAAAGCTTCAAAAGTGTTCACAAAAACTCTTGAATTTTCTTCACTATTCAACATTTCAATTTGCCTTTTAATAGACTTAACTGCCCAGTTAGAACTCTCCACGTCATCAAACACAAAAGAAGAAAAATCAATTGGACTAAGTGGTGGCAACCTGGTAACTCTATTATTTTATTCTTAGCATCATAGTTCTTGAAATAATCATAATAGTTTGTGAATCTATAATAGTAAACATAAAAAATTGTGTCTGGTTGGATCCAAAATAATGTAGATGGGATATTAATTTTTTTGGCCACTAAACCAACCTATTTCATGATAATAGTGTAGATGACATGTGAAAAAGGGGTACCTTTTTTGTATTTGATTGGATTAAATTGAAAATAAATTTTGACCCGTGAGACTTTACAGAATAATAGAACAAATGGAACTCATCAATTGAACTTAACTAGAATTTGCCATCATAGCCATCAGAGAAAGGAGCAAAGCTTAATCCTTCAGCGTTTGGGAGTTCCTTGATTTTACTGAAAGCTGATAGACTTGTGGTTAAAGTGACTTCAATGCCTAAATTGATTAATTGTTTGGAAAATTGAAGACATGGATTAATTTGACCTTGGCCTGGTAATAGTGCTATAAGAACATGAGACTTTTCATTCTTCAAATGTTTCATGTTTTGGATGGTGAAAAGAGAGGTATCCATGAAAGAGAATGGAGCTTTTGAGCCGGGAAATTTATTAATGAATATAGCGTTTTTAAACTGGCTTGGTACAAATGTTTAAGGTCACACATATTTATACTAGTAAATAGATGGTTCTAGATATAAAATAAATCTAGAAAATTTATCACATTCTTTAAATATCTACCTTAAATATTGAGTTTTGAGATTATACAAATATTTATTAAATAAAAAGCCCGACTACCCCTCGTCAAATTTTATTTTAAGAAATTGTTTTTGAAAAATATTTTAAATTTTTTAAATTTCTTTTTTACGCTACTCCTACCCCCCCCCCCCTTCCCAGCAACCCCCTCTGCCTCACCCCGTCAATTTTTTCTTAAAAAAATTATTTTTGAAAAATACTTCAGGATGGAAGTCTGGGTTGGATCCTGGGTCAGATCTCAGGGTCGGATTTTGAAACAGTCGTTGGGGTCGTGTTCTAGTTAGGGTGTCAAGGTCGGGTCCTAGATCAATTATTGGGGTTATTTTTTGGATCAGAAATTATTTTCCTAAAGAGAATTTTCTAGTCCCAAGCCAAAAATAGAAGATATTTTCTAGAAAATATTTTTCATTCACCAACAAACATTAAAAAATATTTTTTAAAATATATTTTCTACTCACCAACCAAACATAAGAAAATAAGTTAAAAATCAACTTATTTTACAAGAAAATATTTTCTAGAAAAACATTTTCCTTGGTACCAAACACACTCTACCTTTATATTTCACATTGAAAGATATTATGAAAATAAGTGATTTACTGTGGTGGATAAGTTGCAATAGGATGTGAGATTTTTAAACCTAGCTATAAATATTTTACACTCCTTCTACAGATGTTTTATCCAGTCAGAATTGTCATTACAAGATTGACTTGTGTAAACAAGTACAAAAATTGTTTAACTAAAGCTAAACGTTAACCAAGAACACTTATGACATGTTTATTTTTCTTTAAGTAGTTCCTAATAATGTTTGTGTTGTTTCATTATTTTAGATGCTATTAGGGTTGTACATGACCGGGTTGGTTCAAGTTTTTCAAAATATCAAATCAAATTATTTGTGTCAAATTTATAAATTTATAAACCAAATCAAACTAATAAAACTCGGGTTTTTTCGGATTTGTTCGAGCTGGTTCGGGTTTTCCAAATACCAAACTAAACCATTTGTGTCGAATTTTTAAATTTTTAAATCAAATCAAACTAAAAACTTCAGATTTTTTTCAAAATTTTGGATTTTTCCAGTAAAATATTCATACAAACATAACTTGTGCTCCAAATATTTCTTTAATCCAACCAAAATACAATTATATAAGGTGTTTCTTAAGAAAATAATACAAAATATGAGATGAGTGATGACACTAAAATATTTAATAAAAAATAATAATGAAATCGTATAAAATAAATATTGTAAATTGACAAGTCATAATGAAAATGATCATTGTTTAAAAGTACTAAATCATGCTAAAATAAGTCTAATAAGTATAAATTACATGATTAAACATTAAAGAAAAATTAAAATTAGGTTATGTATTTTAAATGTCTAAACCAATGTAAAACTAAAGAACAAATATTCAACATTATTGTCATTCATAGTGTTGAATTAATTTATTTTGCTATCATTAGTATTGATTTGATTTTGAATTGAGCTTTATTAGAGTTACTAACATGACTATAACCTTTCTTGCACCATTCAAAATTTGAAGTCTAAAAAACTTTAAAAATATGTTAAAAGATAAAAATAATGAATACGTATAAGTAATTTTTAGAAATTACATCAAAGTAAATACTTTTATGTATAAAATAAATTTTAAAAATATAATGTCGGGTTGGTTTGGTCTAGGGTTGACTTTTTTTAGTTAAAATCAAACCGACCCAAGTAAAGTCAGATTTGTTTTCCAATATCAAACCAAATCATTAGTTGAATTTTTTTTAATTGGTGGTTTGGTTCGATTTTGTACACCCCTAGATGCTATAACTCATTGAGACACATAAATCTTTACCAATTTTTGTTGGTCACTATTATTATTTTTTTACGCTAAAGATTACTTGTGAGAGTCTTTTTGGCCCGAGGGCAGATCTACGTAATAGTGTGAGGGTGCCACAACACCCAGTGATTTCGGTTGAAATGGTATATTTATCATGATTTATATAACATATGCCACCCACAGAAAAAGGAAAAAAAAACTGTGTAGTGTCGATGGCAAAGCGTCAATTTTTTTCTTCCACAGTCATGGGAACGAATCCGCGTTACGTGCCTTTTTATTGTTTTACATAAAATTGTTGAAGCCAAGACAAGACGCCTTTAAAATGAAATGTTTTAAAATATCTTTTTTTTTCCTTCCAAAAGTGCTTTAAAAAATAAATACTTTTGATGATAATCAATGTGTTTGACCAATAAATTTTAAAAATATTTTTGAACCACAATTAGTATTTGTCTGTTGTAAAACTGAAGAACAAAAGAACAATATAAAGAGGAAGAGAAGAAGAATATAAGACAAGAGGAACAATAAACTAACTTTCTTTCTTTCAAGTGTTCACCAAATCTTCAAGTGTATACAATATGAACCCTTATGCCTCTATTTATAGTGTAACATAGAGGCATACAAAAGTTTAGTCACAAACATGACATTAACATGAATATAATGGGGAGGTTATGGAAGTGAAAGGTTACAAGAATAATGGTTATAAAGGTGGAGGTTATGGAAGTGAAAGGTTACAAGAATAATGGTTATCTTCATAATGGAGGAAAGTATGGAGTAACTTCTTGATGGAATGGACATCCACAATATATTATTTTATAACACTCCCCCTTGGATGTCCATAGATAATATGCCTCGTTAAAACCTTACTAGGAAAAAACCCTGTGGGAAAAAATCCTAGTGAAGGAAAAAGAGTACACATATCTTTTAATACGCTTTGAATGTGTCTCGTTAAAAACCTTACCAGGAAAACCCAATTGGGATAAAATCATGGTTAAAGAAAAGAGTACAACACGTATTTTTCTCCCCCTGATAAAAACTTTACTTGATATCTCAAAGACGATGCATTTCAATCTTATATCACAACTTCTCATATATTGATGTTGGCAATCCTTAGTGAATAAGTTTACAAGATATCACTTGAATGAGTCTTTGAACGTCTATCTCTCCATTTTGTTAAAGATCATGTGTGAAAAATACTTTTGGTGAAATATGTTTTGTCTGACCTCCTTTGATTGTATCCTCCCTTCAATTGAGCTATATATTATTTTCGTAGATGGTGGTTAGAATATTCTTTGCCAAAGGAAAATCACATATTTTCTGAATATGATAGATCATGATTCCAACCATACACACTCCTGACTTGCTTCATAGATCAATAATATTTATGTATGATTTGAAGAAGTGATTACCAATGTTTGTATCTTTGAATGCCAAGATATTGTTGTGCCTCCATATGTAAACAAATAGCTCATTTGCGATCAAGCTTTATGCAGATCAAATAAATATTCTGCATCTACATAATCAAATCATTTCTAACTCAGAGATTGATCATTTCAACTTTATACGTTGCTCGTCTTTTCTTCTAAAAAAATCACACATCTTCTATGTGTTGAGTCACTTTCTTTGTTAGTTTCTTGGCATAACTTGAATGATAATATGGCAATCCCCTCACATAACTTTTTATATGTATATCGAATAATCTTCTAGCATTTGCATAACCATCAATCTGTAAGTGCACCAATTGCACTAATACATGACATTTTAAATCATTTTCATGAGATCAAAAAGATTCTTTCTCTGTGTTAAGCAATCTCAAAACCATTGGGTACTCAATGGAATTGCTTTAAGACATTTTAAATCCTTCAAGGATTTTCATAGAACTTCATCGTCTAGTTAGACATAATAATCATTATGCATATTCCAGTATTTCATCTATTGCCAGACTGAAACAAGTCTCATTGCATCCACCATTGAAGAATATATCTCCATTTAATAATGTCAGGATTTTTTGCGAAATCCTTTATGCCCCGAGGCACAAACCGCACTTTATATCTTACGATTATACTTTTGCACAATGATTCATTTGTACTATGTTGACACCCAATTTTGACCCGCCACGATAGGAATTAATTTTTGAGCTTCCTAATTTTCAAACAATTTGAAATAATTGGTTTTGTGAAAAACTCTAAATATTTCTCAAGTTTTTAAAAATGATTTCACTTATTTATGTGATTAACGTGTTTTATATAGGTACACATTTCGATTAGTTTATTATTATTCTTAGTAGTTGGGATGCGTCACATTTTATGCTTATGAGTTAAATATTTTGTTAATGCAATCTAGTCTTAATTATAGTTACACTTTTAAGACAATTAGTTTAATTATTTTATAATTAAGATCGATTATTTTATTTCATTAAAATTAAGAAGCTCATTAATTAATTTATATTAATTCGTCCTATTTAATTATTAGTTGAATTTACTAATTAACTCAATTTGACTAAGTCCTTAATTCGTTTGGCCATAATTTAAATCGTGTGGCCAAAGCTTAATCTAATTCCCATCAATTTGATACCCTTAACCCATCTTAATGACCATGTTGGATCTTATTTTGGCATTTCCAGCAAACCCCCCCCAAGCCCACACTTGACACCATATTTCAACCCACTTCTATTATTCCTAACCGACCCAAATTTCAGCCCAATCCTTTTCCCCCTTTAACCCGGCCCACTCCAATTCTAAAAGAAACCCAGAAACGTGTGCTGCAACGTTAACAACGAAAAGCAGTTCACAGCTCATTCTAACGTTAATATGCAGCAAGCGACAACAACAAAACCAAGCGGCGTCAACGCTAGAGTAGTACTGTGATTTTTCATTGTCTTCTTCCGCACAACCAAAGCACCTGCGTCTTAGTCCTTGTAGCCACGAGATTACTCCACGTCGACACTTAAGGACGAGAGGCAAATCGAGTCCGTCCATCTCCCTTTCCTCTTTCGGAATGGGGTGAATTTTTCAGAGAAAGGTTGCCTCCCCAGAATTGTGTAGGATTTTCGATTTTGAATTTGGAATGGACCTTGAACCCAATTTTCGTCCCTTTCCCCCCCAAATCTGCCCTAGTTCTTCTTCTATATATATTTTGTTGTCTTTGCTGCTAGGGGGATGGTTGGAGGCGAGCTTCACCGAAAAACCTAGAGAAAAGTGAAAAATAGAGTTGGGAAGGAAAATTGGAAAGAATTGGCGAGAACTTACCTACATAGAGAGAACAACGTATAAGATTTTGAAAGGAGACAGAGAATATATACAAAATACACTCAAAGAAATAGAGAGGAGAACTAATTTTCGAGTTCCTTTTTACTCTCTCCTCTCGTTCGTCATCCTTCCGGGTTCATTGAAGTAAGAGGTTGGTGGTGGAATCGTCTTCAGTGCCTCGAGTCCCCGTCGCTGCCCGAAAAAAGGTAAAAATCTCTCTATGCTTAACTATGCCCCCTGTTAACCTCTAATCATTCTCTATTTTTTGCTTGTGTGTTTGAATAGATAGAAATGCTTGTTTGTTGTTTGTTCGCTGGAATTTGGACGGGCATTTCAGTGCTCTGTTCCCTTTTAGGTTGCTGTAAATTTCTGTATGATTCCTTAAAATGTGGAAATCGTCCAGTCAAGTAGGTTACTTTCTTATATTTATCTGAATAGGTTCATAAAGTCAGTTAAAAGTCTGGTTTGATCTGTTGTGACTAAATTTGTTAGTCCGTTAAAAGCTTTACTTTGTTTCTTTCTACGCTAGTTGGTGTCTTTCTAGTTCTCATTTAGTTTCTTTAGGGTGATTTGGGTCTCTATTCGAATTTCCTGCGATATTAAGCGTGTTTCATACATTAAAATGTCTAAATGTGCTTATGTTTTAAACCGTTTATCCTTGGTTCAAGTATTGATGATCCTATTTTTTCGAGGTTAGTGTTTGTGTGTCAATGAACATGAGTATCTATTATGACTAATTACTATTCTAAAGACATGGCTGTTTTAACTTAGTTTCTGAGCTTGACTTTTATTTTTTATGCCCAAGTTAATTTCATTTTCAAGCTTCAATGGTAAGATCCCTTGTTAATTCGTTGATTTCTTTGAATTTTTGAAAAGCTTCAAGTTAGCGTGTTGTTTCAACTTCACCTTGCCGAGCAGTTGATTTCGCTCAATAATGTGAGTGTGCATCAATCATAGTGTTAGCGCTTCTTAATCAATTTGGTCATCTTGTTATTACTTTGGATAATGTGTGAAAATATAATGTTTCTTCTCATTGCCTTTAGTTTAGATTTTTATTATAAGAAGTATCTCTTCACGCCCTTCTGTTAAATTCATTCACTTTATATATATTTATATATATATATATTAAATGAGTAAGCATTCGTCATTGCCCACAATTAAGGATAATTAACTTTGAATAATGACTACTGGGCCTTTTAACTGCTCCTTTAAAGTTGTCATTTTTCTTTTTTATGTCTTACTGTATGGACTAATTACATGTTAAGTTATACATTTTTAAGTTATTGTATATTTTCCTGTGAATTAGTTTATCCTTCCTGCATTTATGTTGATTGAATTATGTATTAACTCCTCTCCCTTATTTCGTGTTTGCATGTGAAATTTGTCCGGATCCTCACTGACTCTATCCTCACATTTTCCTTTGGGCCACGGAGGCCCATATCCCCTTTTATCTGAGTCAGCCAGATATTAAAATCGACGAATATGTCTCGAAATTGAAAGAAAAGCGGAGCAAATCGGGAGTTGAAAAAGATTGGGCCAAAGCCTACCTTTATTTATTCGAAATTGTATTTTGTTATTATTGGGCCTAAGCCCTTGTCATTTTACTTACTATTACTTGTTAGTTCCTAGGACAGGTGGAGAAATTGGGCTTAAGGTCCAAAAGAAAGATATTTATTTCATGTTAGACTAGGACAGGTGCAGGTGACTTAAATGGGCCGAAGGCCCAAAATGGAAATGGGCCCTAATACTGGCCCAGGCGGACAAAAACCAGATTTGGGCCCAACTCTCTTTCCCTCTTTACTCTACTGCGTTCATTTCACTTGTTTATATTTGTTGCTAATCGTAGGGTTGAACAATTCAAATCCCCGTAAGACCTCTGTTGTGTTTTATCAATTTAACTAAAATTGATCATCCTTAATTAGATTTAAAGAATAATTTTTGCAAAAAATAGGTCACTTAATTAGTATTTTCATTTTTTCGTTTTCCCCTTTAGAATAGCTCTAATTATAAAGTTTCTCAATTTAAATCAAATCAAATTACTTTAGCCAACTAAATTAGTCGTCGGATAACCGCATATTAGCGGGCATTTCGGGTGCTTTCAAACCCTTCCCGGAATGCTAATAAGAACCCCGAACCCTTTTATTAGTTTTCATTAGATTCCTGTTTTAGTCTTTTGAAAAACAAATAGTTTTCTTGATTTTTCTCAAAAAATTAAGTGCTGACTCTAAACCAGTCAAAATATATTTTCCAAATAAAACATACTACACTGACATTATATTTTGATCCATGAACTATAAGATCAAAAACATCACTTTTCTAAGTGAAACAAAATATACTTGAATAGTGCCAATCATTTATCTGTCAACACTATATGACAGATTCAAATTTAAGATCCTCGTAACCATTTATAACATTGAGTGCTACTTCATATTAAAGATACCATCGACGGTCATTTTGATACCAATTCCAATAGGACATAACATATCGAGATCTCTTCATTTATCATCATTTTCAGATACCTCAACCTTTGCAAAGGCTTTATGAAGTGTTATGTCATAGTGCTCTTTCAAAGCATTTACCTCATTATCATGACCATTTTGATAATTTGCTCCTCTCCTTCCTCAAGGAGTTTTACATTTGGAATCGATTGGTCTATCACGCTTCTGGCGTACCATAGACTTTGTCCTTTAAGGACTATTTATTGGAGCATTTGCAGCTTAATTAAAATATTGGGTCAGCAAATACATCTGGCAAATTATTTGCAACATTTTGCAAATGAATTATCTCGTGAACTTCAAGTTCATATTTTTTTTTTAACGAGGATCTAGATAATTCACCTCACACATAATTTTCAGCTGCTAAACATATCTCCCCCTAATGTTAGGAATCTAACATTTACCCCCAACCTCATTTGGGGATCCATCTTTGTGTGTGGTGGAGCAATAAAATCATATGTGCACACATCAAATTCTTAAATGGAAATTTTTTGGTTCCTAACCCTGAACCAATTGTGATGGGAGAACCTTGTTGGCTTGATGCATACACGTTAAATAAACTCATCTCATATCAAATTTTATTTGAGAGATTTGTTCTCATAATCAATGGTCTAGCTATAATTGGAGGCAAACAATTTCTGCTAAATCAACCACATTATCAACATAATTTTATAGTTTGGAAATGTGCTCTTAATTTAATAATTCGAGCAAACAACCTTACAAAAATCAATTTGTAAGTTGATACAAATGCACATGTGACCATACCATAGATGCATCTATTAAATCATAATAGTAAGCGGTCCACATGGCAGGTGAACAGGCACATATTCACCTTTCTATATGTTTCAAATAATTTCAAGGGATACCTCCGCACCTTAGTTGATAAAATTATCATTTTATCATGAGAACAAGAAACACAAGAGAATTCTTGAAGAATCTTTTATTTCTTCAAACATATAGTCACATGAATTCTCAATTTCTTTTGCATCACATTTGAACCAGAATGGTCAACAGGTTATATGCCAACTGATATATATTCTAGTAAACTTCTAGTTTACTTTTGCATGTGATTCCTTCATCATGCCCATATCTTTATACAACAAACAAGAGAAAGACGGATAAACTTTTATGTAAATATTCATAACCCGCTTTGATTGTAGTAATCTAAAGATATTTAATCTTTCAATAATTTACAGTCTCAATATAATAAATTTTATTTTAATTCCTTTGAAACTTAAAAAGTTTCTTTTGAGACTTACTACAACCCCAATATTATGAACTATTTCATTCCTCCAGATAGTAACAAATTAGCCCTTTCGGAACTCTCAATTAATTTTGTGTACCACCACAAATTTCACAACACCATTCTTATGGTGACCATCTCATTCAAGGAGAAAATTATTATTATTGTCATGGTTAAATTTATTACATGCAAGACTTATTTCTTGATAACCAATAATATTTATTTTGGTCATGACCACAACCTTTATAGAAAAGAATTACTTCTTTCTTTTGCCTCCAATAGTTCATAATAAAAACATACCACAATATTTGTGTAGTACTCAAAGTATATGATCAAAATGACCATTTATGTCAAAATATTTTATTTTTTTCAATATCTCTAACCTCCCGTAGAGGTGAGATGTGACATTTATCCAACCATACATGAACATGTTCTTACCCATACGAACACAATCACATTCTCTTCAAGAAATGAACCATAACCATTTGTACATGCTCCATAAGTTTTTATCATAAACTCATTGTCATGTTTTGGCATTATCAAATTTATGTAACTCACCTCAACATCACTTTAAGAGGTCAAATATACCAAATGTACTACCACTTTGTATTCCTTTATTTTGATGGAGGATTTACAAAACTTTTCAAATTTGGGTTGCACCAACAACAATGTGCCCAATAACTTCTCACACCACTTTGATGGATAAAAATTACCTTTACATTTGAAGGAGCATCTTAAGAAACAATGTGTCCAATAACCTTTCATACCACTTTAATGGACAAAATTACCTTCACATTTGAAGGACCATCTTAAGAACCCATAATGTTCTTCCTTTTAATTACCACAATGATGACCATTAACATTTTACCACACCCATATTCATACATTCAACTACTTGTCATTTTTCAGACATATTATGGACTGCTACCACATTCACATAAGAGAATGGAACAAATTAATTGGGTAAATTTCATGACTTTCAGTCAAAAGTATAAAACTTTATGTTAGTCATCATCATATCATCACTATAGTGCATTAGGACTTAAACTCAATGTCTTACCTATATAAAGACGCCTTTGGTCATAGATCAATGGGACTTGAACCCAACTTCTTATTATCATGGTGCACCGAAACTTTAATTTGATGTCTTATCCATTTGGTGCGGTGAAACTTGAATTCACCGTCTTACCCTCAATCAATGTCTTAATAAACCAAATGCATTACCAAAAAAAATAATATTGAATACCATAAATATAATTTGAATTTGACTCAAAATATAAGAAAAATGAACCAAATCAATTAATTAGAACAACATGTTGAAATCGTGTAAAAGTCCCAAGTTAAAATGAATTAAAACCTTTTAACATTTCTTCTCAATATTGTTACGAAGGATTAACATAATTTACTAACCATTTTAAAATAACCACAAAATAAACTTCTTTATATTTACTTTGCTTCAATCCTTCAATTGTAGAACAATAGTGTTGATAACGTGTTGTAAAACTTAAGAACAAAAGAACAATATAAAGAGGAAGAGAAGAAGAATATAAGACAAGAGGAACAATAAACTAACTTCTTTCTTTCAAGTGTTCACCAAATCTTCAAGTGTATACAATATGAACCCTTATGCCTTTATTTATAGTGTAACATAGAGGCATACAAAAGGTTAGTCATAAACATGACATTAACATGAATATAATGGGGAGGTTATGGAAGTGAAAGGTTACAAGAATAATGGTTATAAAGGTGGAGGTTATGGAGGTTATGGTTATCTTCATAATGGAGGAAAGTATGGAGTAACTTCTTGATGTAGTGGACATCCACAATATATTATTTTATAACATTGTGTCAATTTCTATTTATAATGGTTCTTAATTTTTATCAACTATTCCACTTTTTGTTCAAATTCTTGGTAATAAAAAATGTATTTCTTTTTTGGGAAAAGGGACAAATATACCTCCGAACTTTCGAAAATGGTATGTCAATACCCTCCGTTATACTTTTGGTCCATCAGAGCCCTTGCCGTCCAATAATCAGTGCACATTTGCCCCTCCCACTAACGGAACACACATTGTGTACACGTGGCGCAATCCTAGGCCACAACCCGAATTGACCAATTTTTTAACCCGAATTTCAAAATCCGTCCATAACCCATTTAACCCACCCGATTTACCCACAAATAAACTCAATAAAATCCTAAAGAAAAATGGAAATCTTTATTGAATTCATTAACACGAACCCTGATAGGATCCTTATGAACATTAACATCATTTTTAATCTTCTTCGCCATTTGGTGATCCACATACAACACCGCCGGCAACGACGATGAAGGTGGCGGCGAAGGCTGAAACCCACCCCATCCGTTATTACTGTTAGGATGATAATAAGGAGGATACTGATTTTGATAGACTACAAATCTAGTACCATAACTGGATTGACGAAAACTAAAGTGGTAATTTGAATTAGAAGGAGTCGGGTAGTTGGGTGGGGGAGGAGAGGTTAGTATGTAAAGGATAAGGGTTTGGGGGAAGGGGGAAGTGTTGTAGAAGCTGCAGGTAAGAAGTAGTTTGGGTGGGGAAGGGACGGAAATGGCGGAGCAATAGAAGAAGACGGCGTCGGAGGAGGAGGAGGGTGGTAGAGGTGATGATTTTGATGCTTTTTACCCCATGAAATTCTCATTTTTTTTCTTCCTTGCAAGAAGCAGAGGAACAGTAAAAGAAGAAATTTGAAGAAGTCAACAGAAGAATTAGGAAGAAGAACGATGGAAAATGTGGGACCCACGTGGATAAGGGAAAGTGATTAGGAAGTTAAGTTGTTGAAAAAATAATTTCAAAAATTAAGTTTTACCAAAACAATCCATTAATTAATAGAAGTATTACAATAAATTTTTTATTACAATCGTATTTTTTAAAACGTGTGTAAAGTTTAACGTAAATAAATAAACTTTTTAGGATTTTTCCATAGGATTTTAGAGAGTTTATTTATGGGTAAATCGGGTGGGTTAAATGGGTTATGGACGGATTTTGAAATTTGGGTAAAAAAATTGGTCAATTCGGGTTGTGGCCTAGGATTGCGCCACGTGTACACAATGTGTGTTCCGTTAGTGGGAGGGGCAAATGTGCACTGATTATTGGACGGCAAGGGCTCTGATGGACCAAAAGTATAACGGAGGGTATTGACATACCATTTTCGAAAGTTCGGGGGTATATTTGTCCCTTTTCCCTTCTTTTTTTTATCAAGTGTTCTTTTTCAAGAATCTTTTTAATACTGAAAAATAGCTTTTGCTATTCATTAAAAACAATTATTTTCTTTTAAGAACTTGGTTAAATACTTCAATTAATTTTTTCTTAAAAAAAATACTTTTAAGGCTAAACGGGCTACCAGAGTTCTTCTATATAAATATTGAAATTACACTATTGTTCATAAAATGTGACACCCAAAATCTTAAAAACCTTGATCTGCCTTTGATCCACGTGCCGAGCCTGGACCATATCCTTCTAATATATATATATTGAAAATGTTGATTGTATTACAATCATTGGATAGGTTTGGATGACTTAAATTTAGGGTGAAGAAGAACAATCCTATGTATGTTTGCCTCTGTGGCACACATGGATTAGCTAGTTTTGGGAAACTTGGATTGTTAGTTTTTTTAATTTAATTTTTTGCCTAATTTTGAATTGTAATTGTAGTCAATTTCTTTGGAAAATAGCCACCATTGATTATTGTTATAGCTCTCAATTAATTGTCTATTTTCCCACTCTACATAAATTATTGTTATAGCCCTCAATTAATTAAACCTAAATCATTGATATTAATATTAGACATGTGACACTTATTCAAAAAATAATTTGAAAAAATAAAAATAATAGTTAAATCCCTTTTCTATAAATATGGTTCTTCTAACACCGTAGGAATTGAAGAAGATTTAGAATATGGCTTCTAGTTATTTTGTTCACACTCTCATCTCTCTATTCATTACACCATTAGTTCTTATTGCATTATTTGCCTTTTTCCCCTTCTTTTGCATCTCTAGGATCATCCTTTTTCTATATAGGTTTGTGGTGAGTGAAAACATGAAAGGAAAAGTTGTTCTTATCACCGGCGCTTCATCAGGAATTGGAGAGGTTCCTTCCTCCTCTCCCCCTATTTGTTTTTTTTTCTTTACATGCATCGTCTTTTACTGGCATAATATATAAATGTCTTTTAACTTGGCCTTAGATTATATTTATGTCCTTCAATTTGGGGTGTGCTTTACATATACTATGTCACGTACGACTTATGTGTCTACTCTTGTTCAACTTTGTACAAGTTTAAGTGTCTACTTGTGCGCCCAAAGTTATAAAGCATAAATATGAAATGAGGTCATGTTAAATGATACTAATATGAAAGACGTTATTAAAAAGAAGACATGTACTCCTCCGTTCACTTTTATTTGTCATGTTGCGCTATTTGAAAGTCAATTTGTCTAATTTTCAAAGTTAAATGAGATTACATTAATTCGATATTTTAAACCAAAAAATTAGATATTCAAAAACTATACGAAAAGTACTATAAATTGCAAATTTTCGTATATCAATATGATGAAAAAATATATCGTAAAATGTTAGTCAAAGTTCTTATAGTTTGACTCTAAAAAAGGAAATCATGACAATTAAAAATGAACGGAGATAGTATATATGTTCCAAAAAAAAAAGGTTTGAAATTATGATTTATATCGAAATAACAAATAATAGTATAAAAATATTGTTTGGCTTTAGGCCCCAAACTTATCGAGACAGTCTGGTAGTAATGATGTATATATAATATTGGTGGAATTTAATAGGAATTGGCTTATGAATATGCAAGAAGAGGTTGTTCATTAGCAATTGTGGCGAGAAGGGAGAAGAAGCTTTGGAAAGTAGCTGAGAAGGCAAAGAGTTTAGGGTGTCTAGATGTCATATCAATCAGAGCTGATGTATCCAACGTTCAACACTGCAAACGATTTGTAGATCAAACTGTGAAACACTTCGGCCGCTGTAAGCAAATATAGTGTAATTTTTATTTTATTTTTACATGGTATACAATAAGTACTCTTATGAATAAACTATATATAATATATGCACTCATGCAAAAAGAGGTTAATTACATGCAGTGGATCATCTCGTCAACAATGCTGGAATCACCTCTTTGTGCTCTATCAATGATGTGACGGACATTACCATGTTTACATCTCTTATGGTAATATTCACAAATATTTTTCAAAAATATTGACGACGAGAGTGGCCTAGAGGAAGGGCGTAAAAAATGAAATTCTTTTAAATTTGAAATTTTTTTAGGGAGGTGGGGTTAGGCTATGGGGTGGAGTAAAAAATAAAATTTAAAATGTTTTCCAAATAATGTTGATTTGTACTTCCGAGAGGCAAACATCTTATATTTTGTCGATGTTTTGATTAGTTTAAACTCTGAATCTTTGTTGTTGCTTTAGGATATCAACTTCTGGGGATCTGTTTACCCAACATATTTTGCAATTCCTCATCTTAAGAAGACAAGAGGGAAAGTGTTTGTCAATTCTTCATCCAGTGCAATTATGCACCCACCGTCTATAAGTTTCTATACCGTAAGAATTTTATACCTATTTGATTTTCTGTTTAATTTATAGTATTAAGGCACAGAGTACCTCCTAGTCTACGATGAATTCTCAGAGACGCATATTAACTAAACTAATGTCTATTTTCCCCTCAAATTCATTTGTTTTGTAATTTGATATATTTTTTAACTTATGTGACACATTCTATGACTCCACGTAGTTGAGGCGCGTGGGAGATGTTTGGATGTCACGTAAGCCAAAAAAGTGTACAAAATTACAAAAAATAAAATAAAAATGAGTTTAGGAGGGTAATAGGACCTTAGTTTAGTTAAGGTGTGTTTATGAGATTTCAATCATATGCCTTGTTCCCTAATTTATATGATATATTTTAATTAGTTATGGTTTTACAGGCGAGTAAAGCTGCACTAATAAGTTTTTATGAGACTATGAGAGTGGAATTGGCTCCGGAAATCTCAATTACTATTGCAACGCTAGGTTACACCGACTCTGAAATAATGGGAGGAAAACACTTGAAGGATGGTGTCATGCATATTGACTCACAGCTACTTAGTGTAAGATCACCTTTAATTATGTTATCAACAAATAACTAGAGTTGTCAAATGAATGGATTTGATTGAAATTAAAGATGTTAAAAATGGATTGAAATAGAATTCGGGTTGAATTATGACACATCTAAGTTTACTTTGATCTCAAATCAGATTGAATCATGACCCACCCACAACAAACTATTTTTCATATTAATGTTCAACGCGGTATACACGATGCAGTTGAGTTTCATTCATAGTTATTAACATGGCACAAAAACTTTTTTTATTTGTACACTTAAATGTATGTCCCTTAAAAAATAATACTTCCTCCGTCCTATTTTATATGATATTCGTTCATTTTTAGTCCTGAAGAATGTCACTCTATTGTAATTAGAAATAATTTAACTTTGAAATTCCTATTTTACTCTTAAATAAATAATTTATCACGACACAAATATCTAAGACGATTATATTAGACAACAAGTTTAAAAAATCTTCCTTTTTTATTTCTTAAATACCATGTCAAAACAAACGATGTCACATAAAATGAGACGAAGTAGTCGATATTATATCTATTTATAATACTCATATAATTAATTAAGTTCCTTGTTTATTTATGTTTTCAGGATGCTACTGTTCTTCCAGTCATCAGTTGTAGTGACTGTGCAAAATCAATTATCAGTGCAATATGTAGAAAAGAACGATATATTACAGAGCCAAAATATATTAGCGTGCTCTTCTTTGTTAAAAGTGTATGCCCTCAAGCGTTTGAATGGTTCTATCGCACCTTTGAGCACAAGTTTTGTATCGGCCATGCTTCATCGACCAAGATAGCTTATAAGTAATTCTTTTTTTTAAAAAAATAATAGATTATGATCGAAATTCTAGAGACTAAATTAAGGTTATATTAACCCTGAATCCATTTTTTTGTAATTTGTACACCTTTTTTACTTACGTGGCATACTTCGTGACTCCACACAATTGAGGCGTGTGGGAGATATTTGGATGTCACGTATGCTCAAAAGGTGTAGAAAAATATTTTTAAAAATGTGTTCAGGATCTTAGTTTAGTTAAGGTGTGTCTTTGAGATTTCGATTATAGTATAGGAGGGTAGTTGTGTCCAACATTTTTGCCTATGTGGTCGTACAATTGTGCTGTAATGTAAATTTAGAAGATTACATTCTTCACTCACTGCATCATATATATATATATATATATATATATATATATATATATACACAATGTTACATAATATAAACATATGCAGAGTAGGTATTTAAACAATTAGCTGGTATTGGCAAAGGACATAAATGTGTAATTGACTATATATACCATCTGTAAAACGATCATTAACATGAATTTTGAACTACTTCATCCCTTAAAATATGATGGATGGATGCAGTAGCTATATAAAATAAAAAACTCGACAATGGGGATAAGAAAACATGTACGACAAAAGTTGATAATAAGTAAATGCAAAGAACTTAAAGAGGCCAAAAAAAGGGCACAGGATAAAAGGAAAAAAGAAAACTTGAGGAGGAGCATACGTACATTGAGAGTATAATTTAAAAGTCTGCCCAATTCTGAAAGAGATCATACTCTGTTTTAAATTTTGATACATATTTTCACTTGGAACCAACCTTGATTTATAGAATTGCTGACTTGTTATTATTATTATATTGTACTTGGAGAATGATAACTTTCATGTCAAGCTAAGAGACCTGGCTTTATATAACGATCTCGTCATCTAGTCCTTTACATTGCTATATATTGCAATGAATATTTTGTTAATTAATGGTTTTATGGATATATTATAATTACTACTCTATTAATTAGTATATGGTTATTTTAATTTTACAACGCATATCACAGTTGAAAGCTATCAAAATGAACAGACAACATTTATACACAAACAACAACAAAACTACTACCTAATAATGAGATGGACAAATCAAAGAACCCACACCATGTTAATGTGTGGAAGTACCCTAAAGACCTATACTTACAAAAGTAGAGGAGATTAAACACTCTCAAAAATAATATCAAAACCACACATACTGAAACCTGAAAAGAAAAAACAAAAATCAACAGATCAATTTAGATAATTACATAAAACTTTAACCAAAAAAAAAAAACTTAACTTAGAAACAACCAAAAGGGAATATTGATTTTGGGAATTTATATCAGTTCAATTAAATACTAAACATATTGTTTGTATCTAATTTGTACCTGTCATATTTGTTATTAATAAAACATATATGTTCAATTATACCTAAAAGAAAAGATGAAGACAGTGAAGGGAAACGAATTAAAAATTAAAAACAAAGAAATACCTTGAAATTTCAGCATTATTTTGATAAGAAGATAAAGAGAGTTTTGAAGGATCATTCCAGAAAGATGAAATTAGCCACGTATAGTGATGCGGTGATGGTTTGGCAACCACGTGGAGTAAAAAAAAGTTCGGGTAAATTATGTAACTACAATGACGAAAATATCCTCCATTAATTGGTTTTGTCCCTAAATTAATCTTCAAGCAAGCATGTTGATACCATATACTTTTACTCATGCTTCTAATACAGTAAGTAAGTATACAGAAAGTGTGGAAATATTTATGTTATTGTTTTGACATTTGTATGATGTTTTTACCATGGTCAAAGGGTGAATTGTTAATAAACTCTAAGTTTAATTTTAGGAAAAAAGCTACAAAAAAGAATAGTATAACTTACCTAAATCCTATAGTGTAAGACCCTAAATTACATTCTATCCCTACTCTTTTCTATTTTACAAAAATCCCTTAAAATTTCAGCCACCAGGATACATAAATTTCATCCTGATACATTATATATGATATACTATAAACTCGTCTGTTGCGCTTAATATGGAATATTAATGTAAAATTGATTTTCTTTCCCATAAATCATGCAGAACTGATTTTCTTTTCCCACAAATCACACAAACTTGATTGATATCAATTAATTCCAAATCTGTAACAACTTCACAAAATTCAAAAATCAAATTTTCATTTTCTCCATGAATTCAAAATCTTGAATCTGATCAAATCCACCATTGTAGATAATTGGACAAACAATTTACGTTTTTGAATCATCAAGTATAAGAAATCATCGACAAATATGGATTCAATGTATCACACAAAACTGATTGGACAAATAATTTCTTTTGTGAATCTCAAATCCGCCATTGCGGATGAGGTAGAACTATTTCTTCATCAATTTTATTCTTCCCAGTTCTTAAGTTGTCTTTTTAAAAAAAGTTTTTTTTAGCTTTTCCATCTATTTTTTTTTATACATATGAATTATGCTCCCTTTTTTTGGTATGGTACCTTGTATATTTGATTCTGATGATGAAAAGTTTCATGAAAATAGATCAAACCAACGAAATGATCTGTTAATCATGGAGAATTTGAGATCGAAGAAGTCAAAAAAAGGATGCATACTCGAGTTCAAAATCTACTATTGAAAAATATTGCTCAAAAAAGAAGGAAAAAATTGGATCCGTCATAACACAGTCTTCACTATCAAATGATGCAGATCTACAATGTATCTCGTTTATTTTGATTCTTAAATTAGTCTTTGTTAGTGTTATTATTGATCCGATACATCAATACTATAATGCCTTTGTTTTATGCAATGTATCATCTCCTAATCTTTCGGCCTAATCTACCCAAGGTAAATGAGTTCAATCTAATTCTGTGTTTTTTCGATTGTTCAAGCTTCCATTTAGTTGTTGATTCAAATGCATGATACATTACGAAAAAAAATTAGTGTTTTCATATTGCAATGTGTCATCATCCAATTTATTTTTTTGATACATAAAACCCTAAGATTGTTTATTCAGTGGTTACTACTAATGTAAGTCATGATACATTAGTAGTAAATGACGGGCGTGTATTGTAACTTTGTATATATGGATTATGATGTGGTCATTATTGTGTATCTGAATGTGAATTGTGTAAAAATGTATCATCTTAATAGATTGTATATGATCAAACTATATTGTATATGATACAAAATTATGAATATAACAACCCATTCAACCATATGAACTTTATACTTGATATATTTATAAAAACTATTCAAAAATTACAAAACAAAATTAGAATCGAGTTGTAACCATCAAATTTATGTATATGATACATAATTTAGACTACAAAGTATTTGAATTGTTTGTGTGATACATAGTTATAAAAATAATGTATCTGATATTCATTTAAGGTAGATAAGTTAGGTATCGTGTTTAACTATTTTAAAATATGATACAATGTATTACATTCCAGCATATAATTTGGACTTTATATGGAATATTAACTATTTTAGAATATGATACACCATTATATTTGTGAATATGGTACCACTCAATATGTTTCAGATACATTTTTTTATATATAATGTATCATGAAGTTGATAATAATGTATCTGATATAATAAGATTGTGGAAAAAGGGTGTAAGTAAGCTTAAATAAAGTGTATCTATAAATGTATCAAAGTAAATAAGAATTAAGTTATCAATCAGATACATGAATGAATCAACAACTAATTATAACTAATTAGTGTCCAATATATTAGCATGAATGAATCAACAACTAACTACAGCTAAGTTATAAAGTACATGAATGAATCAACAATCAAGTTATCAAGTACATTGCATTGTTAGGTGTCAAATGTATTAGCAACTAACAACAACTACGAGAAAAAAGAATTGTGTATGTGTATGCATGAATGAATCTGGTACTTAATTTTATGACATTTTTGTATCAGATTATATAAGACAAATATATAAGACAATTCAAATTGTAAATAACAACTAAATATATTGAAAGTTAAAGTCAAAATAAACAAGTTTTTTTTTTAGAGAAACACTCTAAAACTTGAGTAGAAAAAAGTATCCCAAAACAATAAAACAAACACTCCAAAACTAGAGTTAATGTATCGTAATAACCATAACACTTTAAAAAGGTGTCTAACAAGTGATAGATAATCTATATTCAACATTAACCATATCCTCTTGAGATGGTGCTGTGAATTGACTCTTAGGCTTTTGTGGATCCTCATTTTCACTAACGTATTCTGCCTTGACCTTTTCAGTACCACACTTTCATAATAGGGCTGCATATTGTGTACGAAGGTGATCTGATCAAAAATCTTTGGATGGAATGAAGAATCCACATTCCCTTCAAAATGCAGAAGATACATTATAATTCAAAACAAAATCATACTAATATTTACAGGTTGTATAACTTGTTTATGCTTCTCAGTAGCCAATTTTTTTGTATCTGATAATTATTAAAACTACATATAATGTATCTTACACATAGACTAGTACAAATTTTGACTGATACACCATTTAACATGATGTTAATGTATCGTATACACACTGCATAATACAAGTTTTGATTGATACACCATTAAACATTATTTTTGTATTAATGACATGACATCTTGTGACTGATACACAACTAAGCATATTACAATATTTGATAACTTCATATAATTACAACAACTACTCAAATAATGAACAAAATTAGGGTTTATTGTATCAATTAATTAAACTTAAATATTGATACATTACATTATGAAACATGAATTTTATCATTAATGTATCATTTTTGATTGACTAACAGAAACAAGTTTTAAAATCAATAAAAGAAGATGGAAAAACTAACCTTATGCAAAGAAGGTCAAGAAATTGCAGGAGCCAATTTTCGACCCCTTTTTGGGGTTTTTTTTTTATCAACCTGCACTTTAGAAGATGAAGAACAATATTGATTTGCTATTGCTAATGGATGATGAAAACACTCACGGTTTAGAATATGAAGAACAACATTGATTCGCTATTGCTAATGGCTGATGAAAACGTTAGATCTGGTTTCAGCCCATTTAGGATCCTCAGGAAATTGATGAATTTTTTTTTTTAAAGAAAATCAAAGAACAGTAGAATGGAAAAGATGAAAACAACATATTCAGTGATTTGATATTGATTAACTGGGGAGAGAAAGAAATAATTTGAAATTCAAATTGGGATGAAGAATGCAACTGATTAAATTATGGGAGTGAATAAGGAAGGGTTGAAGGAGTGAAATTAGGAGAGGAGAAACGTTGGTTTGTAAGGTTGAAGTAATGTATTCGGGCAATTTGGAGTAATGGGAAAAAGAAGGGATTTTTGTAATATTTTAAAATGGTAGGGAATAATAGAAAATATGGTAAATAAAGATGTGTATATAGGTAATTTTCCCAAAAAGAATGTATATCGTTTTACCTTATTGATTAAGTTTATCTCTCATTATATTATTGGATCAAATTTATCCTTAGTGTTACTTAAACTTGACAATATATGCCTGATTTCTTCAAATCGATTAAAATTACTAATTTCTTTCTTAATAACTTGAACCATTCTTTTAAGCTAACCCAATTAAAAAATTAACTCATACAAAATATACCCCAATCCCATTTTCCTCATCTTCTTCCCTTAATCATGATCAAGGTATGGAAGTACAAAAACAACAACGCAAGAAGCATAGGCTTTAATGTTGCATCCGTCTTTAATTATTTGTCCACTTTTGAATTGACACACCTATTAAGATTTATAAAAACAATAATTGACATAATGAGTTTACTATTTTATCCCTATTAATTATGAAGTGGATAAATTAAAATTTTAAAATGTTTAAGTTGTTCTACCATTCCAAAATTAATTAATTGAGGGTATAATTAAAAAAAAAAAATCATTTCTTAATTTGTCAGGAACAAATAAAAAGGAACAATTAAAAAAATATTACAAGTAATTAGGGAACGGCTAAATGGTCACAATTATGTGATCTAAATTTGGCTAGAAATGTCAAAAAGACCAAACTAACGTTTTCTTTCAAACTAGATAAGGACCCGTGCCAGCACGGGATCCAATATATATTACTTTTTCTATTTTAATTTATTTATGTGGTAAATGTGGAATTTGAAGTTAATCAATTTTTTAACATGTTTTTGTATATTAGAGTCAATCAATTTTTTTATATTATATATAGAGAGAGAGATTCTAAATTGTTAATTATTATGATTTATAGTATTTTTACGTAACTTTCACATAATATATAATACTCCTTTTGTGTTGATTTATGTGATACAAATGAAATTCCAAAATTCAATCAATTTTTTGTTATAAATTCTTTTTGATATTTAAGTTATTAATTATTGTGATTTACAATATATTTTTTATGTATTTTATATAATATAGATGTAATGACCCGAAAGGTCATTTTGGTAATTTTTCGTGGAAATGACTATTTTTCCCTTTCGGTAGTTGCCCCGAATCCCATGTTTTGTGGTTGTAAAGTTGGTTTGAGGAAAAGTTGGTAAAAAGTTGAGTTTTTGAGAAGTTGAGTGTTTATGAGTTAAAGTTGGTTAAAAAGCATTTTTTTCGAGTCATTTGGAGTTTCGAGACTCGGATCAGATTTCTGTCGATCCCGGCAGTTTTAGAATGTCGAAACGGGTCTGTGTGAAGTTACAGAGTTGAATTTGGAGTTGAAACGAAGAATTGAGGTCCTAAGTTGCTAAAGTTGTGAAATTTTGATAAAGAGTTGACTTTGGTCAACATATGAGGTTCCGAGGCTCAGATTGAAATTCCGAGAGTACCGTTGATTTCGGGAGGCGATTCTAAGTCTAGAATGAGCCTTGGTTGAATTTTTAGATGCTCCGTTTGAGTTTCGAATTTTTTTAGGCGTTAACCTAGTTTCTTGGCATCTTATTGAATTTCGGGTCAAGGAGCCCTCGAATTCAAATTCCGACGGTTCCATTGAGTCCGGAACGTCGAATTTAGTGGGAGTACATATTTAGTTTGTGTGCACGAGATTCCAAACGAATCCCGAGAGTCCAACGGGGACTTAAACTTTGGTGTTATTGTTGTGTTTCAGCTGCAACAGCAATTTTTTTTCTTTTTTAAAGTCAAAATCAGTAGCTATTTTCCCACAACTTGAAAATACTCATTTCTCCATTTTTAGACTTTGAGAGCTCGAAAATAGGCGATTTCAAGTGGTTTTTCGCAAGGAATTCATTGGGTAAGTTATTTCCAACTTATATCTTTGATTTCCATCGATTATTTATGAATTTTAACATCAAAATTTGAGATTTCAAGTGTAAAATTTGGGGGGTTTTGGCTAATCCGAATTTAATAGAAAATTTGAGTTTGTGAACTCATTTCAACTCCTTTTTCGAAACGATTTTCACTATTGGATTTTAAATTTCTTGGGGAACATTTTTCACTAAAAATTTCCAGATTTCGAGAATATTTTCCGGAACGATATTTTTGACCATTTTACCCTTTTTCTCCAAATTTCACGATATTGGTGTTGTTATATTCGTATTGATTGTGGAATTCCATTTATGAATAGATTGTGGTGATTTGGAGCATGCTCGGAAGGGTAAAACTCAAATTTGAGTTACTAGTTGAAGTATTTTGAGGCAAGTGACCTCTAAATTTTGTTAAACTCTTAGACTACGCATGACTACTTTCCCAATTGTGTTGGGGAGTAATGGGGATTGAGGATGGGTTTTATTTGTTGATTGAAATCGTTTTAAATGAAAGATGAGGAATAAAACGAGCTAAATGTGTTATATGTGACTTGAATTTGTTGAATAAGTCATGTGATAACTGATATTGAGGGGATAGAAGAGCATGAGTAGGCTATGATTGATACAGACATTGATGTTGAGACAGATGATGTGTAATACTATGATGTGGTCGTGATATGGTTGTGATTGAAACAGATGATGTGTAATACTATGATGTGATCGTGATATGATTGTGATTGATGACATGTGCATATTCATTATTCATCCCATGTGTGAACTATCTGTTGCATGAGTTCTGAGACACTGATATGAGGATGGATGGATATGAGACATAGTTGAGATTAGCTCCGGCTAGAGATATATGAGATGGACTAGCTCCGGCTAGCGATTTGGATGCCGATGGGATCTGGTTTCGACGGTGATACATGGTCCATGTGTGGCCCCCATGGGTTCTGATTTGAGTATTCAGCGCGGTCTGATTACGTCAACAGATGTGTATCTTAGGACAGACATGCATCACGACTACATGACATCATTATTGCATTTGCATCGCATTTGACTTCATCTTTGTCTGTGGTGTGTGGATTTTACCTACTTGCCCCTCTTCATGTGATATATGATATATTTGCTCTTATATGAGGATATGAGGTTGATGTTGAGATATTGTTGGATATATCTGTTGATTATGAATTGTGTAGTATAGGTTGTTGGTTCGCTGTTAGAATGAAGTTTCGGTGGTTCGGTTGGGATTGAAAGGAGTTGTTTGTAGCTGCTAGTTTAGCTTAGTTTAGTGTTACTTGCGAGTACATGTTGCTTTTGGTACTCACCCTTGCTTCTACACAGTTATGTAGGTTGACAGCTCTATCAGATCCGGCTTATTACTCATCTTCAGATTAGAGCTTCCAGACTTACTTGAGAGGTAGCGGTTCATTCCAGACGTGCCCTCAAGTTATCTATATTTATTGTTTTGTTCTATTCTAGAACTTTACTATGAGACTTGTATATTTTATTCAGATTCTGTATTAGAGGTTTGTACATGTGACAACCAATTCTGGGGTTATGTTGAGTTTATTTAAAGACTTTCGCTTATCTTTCTATCTTATTCTTGTTTTATTAATTCTGTATCGTCGGATTTTTGGGTGCTAGGCTGACGTGTCCGGTGGGGTTTGGGCACGTGCCATCATATCTACATAGGTTCAGAAGTTTTATACAACTTATGGAGAGCTGGTGCCAAAGGGGAAGAAGAAGTCTAGTGTCTTTAGATTGGTAAAGTCGATCATGGTCCGGGGGAAGGAAGTCGGGTGCAGTAGCGATCACATTAATATTGTACTCGACAGGGCTCTAGGCGCTACACTTGTATATGAGGGCATGCATATTACTCAGTCCCTAGATGACTTAAATGGCTAGCTTGTACCATTGATTTCCGATACTACCCCAAGGTGGATCGAGGCAGGGGTTCCAATTGAGAAGAAGGACCTGAATATTGTTGCTCGGTAATTGTTTGCCTTTATCAGTAGCACCATCATGCCGTCCCAGAACGAATCCATTCTCCGCCACCCTAAGGCGGCCTGCCTAGGGTCGATCATATCAAGGAGGAGCATTAACCTGGGACTACTCATAGAGTAAAAGATGGCCATGAGGGCCAAGCAGAGCCAGACGTCCCTACCATTTCTGATGTTGATTACAGAGCAGCATGCTGGAGTGCTTCGTGATGAGACAAGAGATTTTGAAGTCACTCCTACATCCTCCATAGACATTCGGTGTATAGAGGCTGAGTACACTCGGGAGGAGGCAGACAGAAGGAGAGCAGCTCCGGTGATACATCTCCGGAGGTGGACATTTACTCTACACCTGCAGAGGCATTTTTGCCTACTCCGGCATCCGGGACTTCAGGTACGTCTGCTCCCATTTCTTATTCCCAAGCTCCTGGTACTTCTACCTCTTCCCAGCCCGCCAGGATTACTCAGGCTATGATCTTGAAGATGGGGCACCTGGCCCATTCGACTGATGTGAGGGCTACCCGATTAGAGGTTGCAGTCTCATGGATGATTGAGAGTGTCATCCTTGTTGCACTGACCCCCTTCTGGACTTCTATTGATGATTTGACGATGAGAGTCGCGACTTGTGAGAGTCGACAGGAAGGAGTCTTATGAGGTGATGGCTTTCAAAGTCGAGGTTGCATATCTGAGAAAAGACGTGGATTACTTGAAGTCAACTAACTTCACTTCTTTATTGTAGGCAACAGATGATGTGGATACCTCGGCCAGTTCTGAGATTCCTCCGGTCACCACCAGAGATGTGTCGTTAGATGATGTGGCAGTCGATGAGTCAGAGGCAGAGACCGACGAGGAGAAGATTGAGGTCCTAGTGGATCGAGTACTGTTGATGTGACTCTGGGCACTGATGCCCAAGATCAGAGTGTCGCACAGGGCACTGATACCCCGACAGATGGAGCGACTGCGTAGACATGACTTCTTTTTACCTCTCTCTCTGTTTTCTTTTATTGATTTTTGGATGTTTTATTGCATTTGAGGACAAATTGTTTTTTGTTTGTGGTGGGGTGAGGTATTTCCATACCTACCTCGTGTGATTATGACTTTTCTGTATATTTTGGGTTTTGTGCTATATATTGTGTTTTAGCACTGTGTTGTGGATATTTGAGCTTGTGGCTCCTTGTTTTAATTGAAGATGGTTTTTAGACCCTTCTAAAAAATTTGCCACCCTTCTTGATTGTGTTTGAATGTGGTTATTCTTGTGCAAATTTGAGTGTCGGTTATGATCAATACCGATGAGTTGAATGGTGCTCTCAATCGAACAAACATGAATGTGCAGCTACGATGAGGCCAAATGAAGTTACATAGATAATAGGTGAAAATTTTGCATCTCGTTGTGACTAGCCGGTTATCGAATTGAGTCTCTTGTGATGAACATTGCACACCAGCGAAAGTGTGGAGTCTTGTTTGACATTAGTGTCAATGCCTTGTGTGATGAGCTTACGTGAACTATGTGTGATGACACCTAGAATTTTCCATGTTGGTCTGATTGACTAAGTGATGCAAGCTCTTGAAATGATCTTAGGCAACAATTTTAAATTGTGAAACAATTTGACATTATACTTATTTTGTGGCCTACCTTGTGAGTGTGAACTTTGTTCGAACACCCTTTGAGCCTTACCATTTTTCTTGGAAGAAACTTGATTATATTATGACCTTTCTTTATCCATTCACCCGTAATCCTCATGATTTGTGGTTTGTTTGAATAGCCAACTTAGGCCAAAAACCTAAGTTGGGGTGTGGTGAAAAGAGAAGGTAAATTTAGAAGTGCAAAGAAGTTCCCTTTTATCCATGGTTGTGAAAAATATGGAACCCATCCATACAAAAAAAAAGAGAAAAAGAAAAGAAGAATGAAAAAGAAAAAGAATGAAAAGGTTTTGAAATAAATTTGTGAAAGTGCAAGAGAAATGGGGTGTCTAGTATTCCATGGAAAGTGAATAATAAGGTGAATTTTGAGCATGAATGAGAATTATGAAGAAAGGGAAAGAAAGTGTTGTTCATATCACATTTCATGACGATAGCAACCACTGAGCTTAAATGACCATACATTTACACTCAGCCCCGTTACAAGACTTGAAAAGACCTTTTTTTTTTATCTTGAGTGAGCTGAAACATGTGTTGTTTGGAAAATAAGAGCAAACCTATAGGTGAAGACATACATGTGTTCATCTTTGTGAGTGTGAGAGTTGCATGTTATTTCTGAACTATAAATTTTTGAACCATTGTGTGTGAATATGAAACCATTCTTTGTGTGAGGGCATTTGAGGTACCTTTGTTGAGCTTGAACTTGAATTTGAAGCAAGTATTGTGAGCTTGAGGTTCTTTGGTAATGGTGAGTCACAACTTGAGTTTTTGAGTGCACAGTTGATCATTGCATAAGTAAGTTGAGTCATGTTGTGTGCATTCATGATTGAGTCTTGTGTAGCACTTTTTGAGACATCCTTTTTGAATTGCTGAACTTAAATTTTACTTGAGGACAAGCAAAAGTTTAAGTTGGGGTGTTGATGAGTCCAAGATTTGGACTCATTTAGGGATTTATTTAGATAGATTTAGTGTCTTCAAATGCTTATTTTGTGCCAATAACTGATAAAAAATCCTTGATTTCCAGGTATTTGCATTGAGGAACAAAGCAAGGACACTAATTTGCAAAAAGGAACGAAGTGAGCTAAAAGAAGGAAGAAAAGAGAGCCTGGCGACTGCCAAGTCCATTAGGCGAGTCGCTAAATGGCCATTTGACCACCTAAAGTTCCAGTGTGCCAAACCCTGAAGGAGAAAATCAAGTTGGCGAGAGAAAAGAGTCGTCGACAGATCGCCAAGTGATTCCGTGATGCATAACTAGATCTCCCAAAGTTACAAACCTGGAGGATATTGAAGGCCAAGGCAAAAGGGCGATGGACAGGACCAAATGGCGGATCGCTGAGTTGATCAGCGAGCCCTACTTACTGCGCCGAATGGCCCTTCACAACATATTTTTGGTGACTATAAATACATTTTCAAACATTAAGTTTAGGATCAAAATTTTATTTTGAACAATCTTTAGAATTCATTTATTTTTTAGTTTAAACTCTGAGTATTGAGACAAGTTTTCCTTAGCTTTGAAGAATTGTAGTTTTCTATTTTTGAGATATTGGAAGTGGGTCTTTGAGATTCTTTAATTTGGATCTTTGTAAAGACGAAATCAATCATACCCAGTTGATGAAAACACAATTTGGCAACAATTTTTATCTTTTTATGATGTCTAGTTAAAACCCCAATTCTTGGGGTATGATTATGTGATTATGGGCTGATTTAGTTTATGGGTGTTGCTAATTGTTAGTTTAAATGTTGTTTAAAAGTTATTTCAATCATTAATTGTGGTTTAAATTAAAGAATTGTAGTTGCAAATGCAGTTCTACCGTCATGTTTTTGGCCTGCTCGAGAGAAAGGTTTTAAAACCAAGATTATTGATTGATGGTCTGTGGATATTGGGTTGTCATGGGTTCAGCTCGAGAAAGTGAATCCTAAACCTTTTTCCACATATTCAGCTCGAGAGAGTGAATGAACTAAGGCGTAGGTTGTTCTTATGTTGTATGATTGTCGATGTTCGAGAGAAATTGACTTGATTCGGGGTATATTGTTCAAGAGAAAGTTTACCTCCTCTATAGTCTAGCTTATTCACTAATTTATAGTTATTTCCTAACAGTTGCAATTACCCATTCATCTACATTAGCCTATAATTGAATCACATCCCAAGAACCCGTCTCATTATTGTTATTATTGTGTCATTTGTTGTTGTTGTAGCTGATAATTTCAAATAAAAACCCCCTGTTATTTGACATTCATTTCACCCCTTAATTTGAATTATGTTTTTATTCGTAAATGTCTATTCCTATGGCTGATTTGAGTATATTCACACTTGACTCTTGAATCTGAAACACGTACCACTCCCTGTGGGATTCGACCCCAACTCATTTAGTTGGGTTATATACTGACTAGCAATCATTGACACTTAGAATTGGATGAAGTGTCCTTGAAACGTTAATCAGGCGTCCGTACTGAATTTGACTATTGAAGAGCAATTAAAGGTGTCAATTGAAGAGAGATTAGGTGTTAAAGCATTAGTGGTTGTGATCATGAATTTTGATGGAGAGCATATTGATGAGTACGATGAGTTCGTTGTTGTACTTGATAGGGAGGATTACACTCGTCACCCACCAAAGAAGCTAGACTTGGATCTAAGAAATAGAGAAACTCCACATGCAAAACCATCTATTGATGAGCCTCCAAAGTTGGAACTTAAGGCTTTCCCATCCCATTTGCAGTATGTGTTCTCAGGCTATGAAATAAGTTTGCCAATCATTATTGTTGCTGATTTGAACGATGGGCAAGTAGAGGCTTTTATAGCCGTAATAAAGCAATTTAAAAGAGCGATTGGATGGACAATTGCTGATATTATAGGTATTCCACCCTGTATATGTTCTCATAAAATCTAACCATGCCTGATTTTAAACAAAGTATTGAGCACTTGTGGAGACTAAATCCACCAATGCAATAAATTGTAAAGATAAACATCACAAAGTGGTTAGATGTTGGAGTAGTATATCTGATTGCCAACAGTAATTGGGTGAGTCTGGTTCAATGCGTGTTGAAGAAGGGAGAAATCATTGTCGTTCCTAATGTAACGAATAAGTTTGTCCCGATGAGTCCGGTTATTGGTTGGAGAGTCTGCATGGATTATTGCAAGTTGGATGCATGGACAGAGAAATATTACTTCTCAATGTCGTTCATGGACCAAATGTTAGATAATCTTGCTGGAAAGGGCTGGTACTATTTTCTAGATGGGTATTTAAGCTACAATCAGATCTCTTTAGCATTAGAAGACCAAGGGAAGACTACTTTCACTTGTCCTTATAGGATCTTTGCTTTCAAGAGGATGTCATTTGGGTTGTGTAATGCACCAACAACTTTATAACATTCCATGATGTCTTTTTTCTCAGATCTAGTGGAAGACACTATTGTGGTACTTATGGATGAGTTTTTGGTGGTTGGTGACTCGTTTGTTGATTGCTTGGCTCATTTAAGTGATGTTCTGAATTGTTGTGATGAATGTAATCTTGTTGTCACGACCTAGGAGTACCCCTAGATGTGACAAGGCATATTCAACCCCGAAAGGTCTCATACAATCCCCTTATCATATCATAACATAGGATAAAAGAAATGATGTGAAATTTAAAAATTTTATCCATACAATCGAAGTCTTTTATAAAAGCAAGCAGAAGTCTAACTTGTCTCAAATTAGCCATCTAATACAATCTTTGAATAAAAAATAGGGTCACAACCCTTTCCACATAATCCGAACATGAAATGACTAGAAAGAAACTACAATTGACTCATACGTCCTCAAATCTTGAGGACTCGCCACAAGCTAGGAGAATAGTCGATCCAAGCTTGAACCAAAAGAAGAACACCTTAAGAACCAGACCCTACACTTTGTGAAAAATGTATAAAATATGGGTTAGTACAAAAATGCACTAAGTATGATAGTCATGCATAGAAATCCTTGAAGACATGCTAAAAGGACATTTTAGTTTAAAAGCATGCACTTTACCAAGTTTGAGAATCATCATGAACTTTAGTGTAAAAGCATAAGTCACAAGCATATACAACATATAGATCATCATAACATAATAGAACTATCTCATAAGTAACCCTAAGTGATACTTGTGCAATGCATAGATAAAGATCCCATAATCTCATTTATACTAAGTACCACTTTTAGGTCACCATAACCATACTCATCATTCTTTAATCTCATCATTTGTTCATACTCATTAGGAAAAGGAACATTCACATTTAATAAGTCATATCAAGGAAAGCAACATATAGCAATAATCCAAGTTAAGTATCCATCATTACATTTGGCCTTCATATCAACATGCTTAGTAGCATCATCATAATAAGCATATTCTTTTCATAAAACATTATAACATAAAGGAACACACCATGACTACTCTTAAAGCCTACTTGTGCAATGCATGGATGAAGTCCCATACCCCCACCCATACTAAGTAGTGCATTCTTGAGAAGCCATAGTTCATAATCATTCATTGTGGGGGTAAGCCTTAACCGACATACACTATGTGAGCAAATCATGGAATCTGGTGTCTCCCACACCGAAAAGAGTTGGTCTACTTGTCTAAGGTAGGACCGGTAACATTTCGCTTAGGTGGATCCATTAGCTAATAACAAATTATGGCACGTAGTTTATGGGATAAGGAGATTGCTACTAGATACCCCGCCTCAACTCACATGATGACATCCATCTCAAGAGATTGCTACTAGAAACCCCGCCTCAACTCACGTGAGATCTTCCATCTCATATCAATACCCACTCGGTGCTTAGCATTACTCCCCACGGAGACTTATCATTTCATTACTTAAGTTTATTATTATGGAAGAATATCAACATTCAATCGAACATCATTCATAAGATAGCTCCTAGATTCAATAGGTGAGAATAGCCTTTCAACGTAAGAATCACCATATTGTGAGAAAACCTTTCACAACATGTCATCATCATTCATAAGTGTATAATTGAGAATAACCTTTCAATGAACACATCATCATTATCATAATCATAGAAACTTCATCCATACTTCATTCATAAGTGTGTGTGTGTGAATAGCCTTTCAACAACACCACAATTACATCATGGTCATAATCACTTTATTCTCAAAGTATTCATAAGGCATGTACATAAACATCATGATCATACATAATTCTCATTATTTGTCCTTCAAGGACCATAGATCACATTCAATGAACACACCTAGAATTACTACATTAGGCATGGATAATAACATGATTCAAGTAATCAATTCATAACATTCATAATTCTATAGCATTCTACTAACATCAATCAATACACACACTTTAAGATCCAATTTGAGAAATTAGGGAAATTCATGGATTCTTGAAGAATTCAACTTAAAATCATATAAAATCATCAATATATCCATAAACAAACATAATTCAATCATTTTAAATGAATTTGAAAGGAATCCATGAGATTGAAGTCAAACCCTAGCTTTTAGGTTTTCTAGCTTTGAAATTGAGGGTTTTGAAGGGGCTCTATGGGTGAAGTCTACCCATAGATGAAGATCTATCATACCTTACTGAAGATTTACCACGAATTTGAGGGAAAAAAATCTTGATTCTTCAAGCCCTAGCTTCAACTTTCTTCTTCTTATTCCTTGGAGTTCTAGAGAGAGAAATTTTGGAGAAGATGAACTCTTTTGGGTTTTGATTTTGGGTTGTGGGAATTAAAGGAGTAAATGGGTTGGTTAATGACTTAAAAAGGCTTATATAGGTGTATAAAAACAATACGAAATGACCTCATTTAATAACTATCTAAATGGGAATTTACCAAAGAACCCCTCACTAGGCTCATGGTGGTGCCCATGGTCCCTTGACCAGTATCCTCCTCAACTTGAAGATCTTCCCATGAGGTGAAGGCAACCCCACAAGCCTTCCCACGGTCCGTGGTCTTCACCACGAGCCGTGAGGTGGCTCGTGAAGGGGAGCCTTTCTTGGGCAGCTTCATGAGCTTACTGCCTCACCTACCATGGATGGCACCACGACTCATGATGGCCACCACGGGTCGTGAAGACCCTCGTGGTCATGGTGGGCAATGGCTAGGCATGTTTTGGCAGCCTTGGTCCCCTTGCCATGACCCTCACCCAATTCTTTTGGCCCTTGCCCTTTACTCTTGACGTTAACCCTCATGTTTAGGCTGTAGTTTAACCTACTAATTTCCGAGGTGTTACACTTGTGCTAAATTGGGAGAAATGTCACTTTTAAGGTGAAAAAGGGCATAGTTCTAGGCCATCAAATCTCTCATAAAGGTATTGAGGTTGATAAATCAAAGATTGAGGTGATTGAAAAGTTGTCACCACCTATCTCTTTGAAGAGTGTTAGCTTTTTGGCACATGTTGGTTTTCATCAAAGATTTATGAAAGATTTCTCCAAAATAGCGCACCCATTGTGTAAGTTGCTTAAACGGTTACAAAATTTGAGTTCAATTATTCTTGTGTGAAAGCATTTGAAGGGTTGAAATAGAAGTTTATGTTTGCATCGATCATTATTTCACCGAATTGAGGACAACTGTTCAGAGTTATGTATGATGCGAGTGGGGTGGCGCTTGACGTAATATTAGTGCAAAGGCGATAAAAGATTCTTCATCTCATATATTATGCAAGCAAGGCCTAAATGTTGCTTAAAAAACTATACTGTCACTGAACAAGAATTGTTTGTTGTAGTCTCCGCGTTTGAGAAATTTAGATCCTATTTGCTTGGTACTAAAGTCATTGTAGACACTGACCATGCAACGTTGAGGTATCTTATGGTAAAGAAAGATGCAAAACCGAGACTAATTCGATCGGTATTATTATTTCAAAAATTTGATTTTGAGGTGAAAGATAGAAAAGGGACAGAAAATCAAGTTGTTGATTACTTGTACAGATTAGAGGAAGAAGCAATGTTGAAATTAGCAGATGGAGTTTAGATTAATGATGTGTTTCCTGACGAACATTTTTTGGTTGTTTTTTTATCTCATTCCTTAGTTTTCAAATTTCGCTAATTATATGGCGAGTGATGTTGTGCCTTCAGATTTGTCATTCCACCAAAGAAGAGAATTCATGTCTGATGTGAAAAGGTTTTTCTAGGAAGAGCCTTATCTATTTCGTAATTACACTGATGGGATTATTAGTCGTTGTGTTTGTGAGGTTGAGATGATGCGTATATTAGAAGTTTGTCATTCGTCTCATGTTGGTGGTCATCATAGCGGTATCCAAACTACACATAAGATCTTGTAGTGTGGGTATTATTGGCCTACCACTCACCAAGATGCTCATGATTTCACCAAGTCTTGTGATCGATGTCAAAGAGAATGAATTATTTCAAAGAAACAAGAACTCTCACTTACTCCTATGTTGTTAATTGAATTGTTCAATGTTTGGGGCCTTGACTTTATGGGTTCATTTGTGAATTTAAATGAGATGAAGTACATACTTGTAACAGTTGACTATGTATCTAATGGTGGAAGTTATTGCACTTTCAAATAATGAAGGAAAGAGTGTCACCGCATTCTTGAAAAATAATATCTTCTCCAAATTTGGTACACCAAAGGTTATTATCAGTGATAGTGGTTCTCACTTTTGTAATAAGTTATTCAAGGCGTAACTTGAGAAGTTTGATGTTCGACATAGAGTAGCAACCCATTATCATCCTCAGTCGAGTAGGAAAGTTGAAGTGTCCAATAGAGAAAAAGCAAATCCTTGCAAAAAAATGTGAATGCAAACAGAACGGATTGGTCAAGAAAGCTTGATAATGCTCTATGAGCATATCGTACTGCATTCAAGACTCCCATAGGTATGTCTCCTTACGAACTTGTGTTCAGAAAGTCTTGTCACTTGCCTGTAGAGTTAGAACACAAAGCTATGTGGGCACTCAAGAAGTTGAATCTAGATTGGGGTACTACATCAAATAAGAGGTTGAATGGACTTGATGAGTTTTGCCTAAAAGCATATGAAAGATCAGCCTTGTACAAAGAAAAGATAAAGAAGTACCGTGATCAAAAGTTAGAAAAGCGTGAATTTGCTCTCAGTGATTTGTCCGTCTCTTCAATTCAAGGTTGCTCTTGTTTCCTAGCAAACTCAAATCAAAGTAGACTGGACCTTTTAAAGTTGTGCAAGTGTTTTCACATGGAGCGGTTGAACTTGGGAATAATGAAACAACAACGTTCAATGTGAATGACCAGAGGATAAAAATCTTTAGGGCAACCAAAGGAAGTCAAAGAGGTGATTGAAGAATGCAATCTTGATGAAGTCTAAGTAGTTAAGGAGTCTGCGACGTGCCGTGATGTTAAATAGCGCTGCTTGGGAGACAACCCAAGATGTAATTTAATTATTTTTGATGTTTTTCTAGTTATTAGTTTTTGATTTTTTTTGCCATAATAGGTTAACTTAGGGTCTGTGTCCAAAAAGTGTCTAGAATATAAAGACCCTAAGTTAACCTATTGTAGACACTTTTTGGACATTAGGCCTTGAGGATTTGTAGGACTCCAATGCACTTGAAAACGAATGCCTAATGTTTGCTATATGTGCAGGATATAAAGAAAAATCTAGAAAAATTTCAAGTGCATTGGATCCTACGGATGGATTCTACAAGCCGTAGATATTCCTACATACCGTAGGCTCTGTTCGTCGAATCTCAATAAGGTAACATGATTGAGGAATTGTTCTATGGGTCCCATATAAGGGCCATAGTTCATTGGACAAATTGTAGATTGTAGTCGTAGAAACCTATGTCCAAACACAACTACAACTTTAGGTCTACGAGTGCATAGTATGAATCGTGGCTTGTCCTTAGTTTGTACCCGTAGACTTCATGTATGTTTTTGAATTATTCTAAGTGTGAAGTCGATGTACAAAAGATTTCTACGGTCCATAGACGAGCTTTCGTAAGACCAAGTGAGGTTAAATTAAGACACCAGACCCACGACCCTATCGTAATAAAAATTATATTTTTGAATTCTTCCATCTTTCCATATTCTCCAACTATTATGAACCCCTTAACACCCCTCCTTAACCGTTGCTAATCCCCACTCTCTTCCTTAAAACAAACACTCACTTCGTACTCAATACCTCTCAACAAACTCCAGTTCCTTTATTTTATTTACATTCCGGTAGGACAAATTAACAAAAAGGTCATGGGTCAATCAATCCTAGTGTGGGCTTCGAAGTCTAGGCGTCTACGTTTGAAAACACACTCACACAACTTCATATTACTTCTAAAGGTATGATATCTCACCCTAAAATTTATTAAATTTGGTTGAAATTTGAAGTTGACACTTGACCTAGTGTTGTGATGATTGTTAATTATGTGTTAAATTGGTTAAAATCAACCCTAGGGACAATATTATTGTGAGTGTTGACAATTATTTGCATCTGTGTCATAAATTGTTGAATAAATCCAAATTGTGAACTTGAATTAGGGTTTGAATTGTGGTACTAGTGGTTGTTTTGATTAAATTGAAAATATAAATCCTAAGGATGATGATGTTATTTGAATGTCAGAATTAGAAATGCATACAATTTAGAATTAATATGGGACTGATAAATTTTGCGAAATTGTGTGAAAATAATCACACTATCCCAAGCAATTTATGCCTACGAGATCTTCTGCAAACTATACATCCATCTACGACCCATAGTTACCCTTTGTAGATAGGCCTAAAGGACCACTACTGACTATTTCCCATACACCTTTTGTACAAATGCTATCAACAGGTCGTATGACTTCCTATGAACTGTAAATAGGACTCGTACAAGACATCTGATAGATGATGCTAAATGACAAAAACTACGGAGCCTGTCTAAGAGTCATAGGATTTCCTACAGATCGTAGATAGGATTTCTAGTTCATAAATAAAATTCAAGTAGCTTTAGTTGTGAACTACTGGACTGACCTACGGTCCATGGAAACTTTGACGGGCTGTACTCTCAGTCCTTAGTTCCAACTACGGAAACTTAAAATGTGTCCTTCCTTCCTATGATTTGACCATACGGGTCGTAGAAGGTTCTATGACCCGTAGGAACCCAATCGTAAGACCAAAAATAATGCATTGTCTTGAATTTTTTTTAGTTTCGTTGATTTGTTTGTAGTTTTTCTTGATTTCTTTTACCGTCTTATTTGTTACTAACAAGTATTCCTATAGGTACTATGCCACAAAGAGGTAATTCATAAAGATGTGGGAAATCCACTGTCGCTTCTACGTCTTAGTTGCAATTACAAAATAAACCCATAGATGATGAATAGAGTGGGTTAGAAGACAACCCATGCATGGGTAAAGACTCACCTCAGGCACCCCGGACCACAAGAAAATAGTCCTAGCAATTGGAGATAATCCCAGACCCGGTTGGTATAGCTGGACCTCCCCAAACATCGACTCTCCAGTCTCAAGAGGGAGCTGTCTCACAAAGCGAAGAAGGTATTTCATCGAAAAAGTCTACACTGGGCTCTCATTGTGGATCTCAGTTGAGTTCTGATTTTGTTTGGGTTGCGGGTCAGCTAAATCATTTTGACATCTGGGGCATGTTCCAGATCTTTCTGAAGACGGTTGCTCCTAACGCAAGAAAACACCCTAGATGGCCTATTATTGAGGATTCAAGATTGTTTTCACACCTCTCCAGAGCTACATGCACTATCCAAACGACATCGGTGTGAGTGGATGGTAGAGTTCGTGGGCCAGTACAACAAAAATATGGTCTGGGAGTTTTATGCATCGCATGCAACTATAGTCAAGAAATGAATGTCGAAAAAGGGAAAAGAGCTAGCACAACCTCCTCTTCTAAGCACCATAGTTTGGGAAGTCTAATTGACATCTTGGATCAGACCATTCACCGATTTTTGCATGGCCCGAGTTATAAGCAGACTATGTCAACAACAGAGTTTGATTATAAGATGCAGTTTGTGCGTGATACAAAAGCGATGAAGGATGCCTTTCAAAAAGAGGATTTATTGAGATAGGTTGTTAGATACATTGCAGAGCAAGGGGTTGATTCGGACCGAGTACGCGGTCCGGGCCCAATTAAAAAGGCCTAACTCAACTTTATTGTAAACTTTTGTGGTCGATTGTCCGTTCTCACCTATCACCCACTATGACAGACAACCATCTGATTCATGATCGAACAGTGATGGTTGCATGTATCATGGCTGGATATAAGATTGATTTTCTTCGGGTACTTATTTAGGAGATATATGGGCGGGGCGAGCATTCTGGGTGACCATAACTCTTCCCTTTCCTGGGCTGATATTCTGCTTATGTCGCGAGTCTACGGTGCCACTACTCATGGGTATTGACCTATTGATTTCACAGACTCAGACACTAGATGTTGGGCTTATCTGGGTTATGTCAAACCCGGCTGCACCATTACGCGGCTCATAGTTCAGCATGTCGTAGATGACCACTTCTGGGTCTAAAGAGGGTGAGGTTCCCGCGGGAGATACTACTACTACTGAGCTCGGCAAGGCAACACACACATCAATTTTTCTCTGGCTGATAGCACACTATGTGCCCCCACTACATCGGCTCTCTCCACCTTGCCGATAGCCAGACTTCAGCGGCTAAAGACTCAAATGACGCAATTGTTACAACACTTTCGACCATGGATGTAGCAATTTGGTCAGGATTCTGAGGTGAGGAAGCAAGTTGTTATTTCAGAGCAGACTCAGGCCACACAGAGGAAGATAGATGCCTTCGAGCTGAGGATACTAGCTCAACCCCATGAAATTTTGGTTTGTGTGTTATATATGTGTGATTGATAAGTCATATATGTAGGATTTTTTTAGACATCATATGAACCGATTAGATAACATGACTTAGGCTGAAACATGAACCAGATACACTGATAATTTGATAGTTAAATGATGTGACATGTGTGTGAGGATACTTGTTCATTCGTACTGTGTATATCAATCTAGAACAAGTCTCGTTAGTCTTGCTAAGTTGGTTCAACTGTTAATTAGGAAATAATCATAGGCCATTGTTGAAATTGAGTCCACTAAAGCCTAAAATTAATCAACTAAATAAAAATTCTCCCTTCGATTCAAATTATTGAGCCTGAATTAGACCATTCTTTCAATTTACTCAATTCACCTTCCCCGTGATAATTGTTAACCTTTTTTTTGGTCTTGGTACCTCCTTGGACATCGTTCACCCTAACTCAAGTAAAAAAACCTAAGTTGAGGGTGGCTACTATAGAGGAAAACAAGAAAAGAAAGGGGTATGAAAAGAGTTGTGTATTTAGAAAAGAGAAAAATATTAAGATGGTGTGGTAGAATAAATAAAATAAAATAATAAAAGAGTGAAAAGTTGAAACGAAAAAAAAAGTAAGTCAAAGTCACACCCGAGCTTCAATGAATAATGAGAAGAAAAGAAATATTAATGTGATACCTGGATTGGTTGTTAAAGAGGAAAATAGTCAATGTAATGTCAAGGAGGGCAGAAAAGTCATTTAAAAAATCCAATTATACCATACATGGCATTGAGCCTACGTTACAAGCTAAGAAAGTCCTATATTAATCCTAATTTGGCAGTTTGAGAGTCAAGTATTGAAAATAAAGGCAAACATGTGGTATTGTGCATGTATTGTATTGAATTTAACTCTGAGAGTGAGCAATACTGAGTCCATGAAATTGAACTATAAATCTAAATATGTGTGAACAAAGGGATTTCTTTGCAATAAGGGCACAAGTTACATTGTCGAAGAGATGGTATCTCTGTGATTATGTATGTAAATATGTCTATTAGTATGTCTATGTCGTAAATTGATATGCATGTTGTTGTCTTGTTGTTGAACTTAATGATTGCACTGTAGTGAAAAGTGAAAAAATTAAGGGTTGATTGTTTGAAAAAATGCCATGTGATTGCTTGAGTTTTTGGGTTTACTTTTGCATCGTGTCGTTTAGAGTTAGTAATGTCTCTTGAGGACAAACAACAATTTTAAGTTGAGGGTGTTGATGTACCGCAAATTTACGATACTTATAATGTTTTACACTTGCATTTTGCATGTGTCTTAAGCCTTTGTTAAAAGATTTGATGCTATATTTATCTATGTTTGCAGGAAAGTAGGTTGTAACTGTCCGAAGATGGAATTCTATTAAAGCAACAGGTTTTTGATGAGCTACGAGTCAACCTACAAGCACTAGATTATACTACAAAACATAGGATTGACTCGTAGATGAAGGCTGGAGAAGAAGCTAGAAATTAGGTTAAGTAGGGGGAGACAAAAACATACTACGGGTCGTAGGATGACCTAAGAACCGTAGTATTGAGTCGTAGAAAGAGGCAAGAATTATGAGCCCCAGTATTGTAAATGACGTATTGCTAGGACAGACCGTACAAAGGTCTACGAGTAGTAGATCATGTTCGTAGGATGTGTCCAAATGGCCTTTGAAGAAGCTGCCTTCTACGGACGTGGTCTACGAGTCGTCGATCATGACCTGTAAAGTTGACTGTCGAAGCCCATTTTTCTTGTATTTCCTTTTTTGACTTTATTTAGTAGTAGATGTTTATAAATAGTCATTTTTATTTACGTTTTAAGTTTTAGACAATTGGATACTTAGTTTTGGCTTTGAAAATTATTTTGTGAATACTTTGTCCATTTAATTCTTGAAACATTGGTTTATAATATCATTTTTGTGCGTCAATTCAAGATTCTGAATTCCATCTACTCTAATTATAAGTTTATGATTTATTTTAACAAACTTATTAATTGTGATCACCCAAGCATGAGTAGCTAAATCTACAACTAGGGTTGTGGAACCATGAGTAATTAACAACGTAGACCTAATAATTAAGTAATTCTTAAATAGTATTTATGCATGTATTATTGATCTCTTCGTTTTGATTGTGTTTTAACGGTGTGCAACGTTAGAACCCGCCTTAGTCCTACTTGCCCGACCAAGAAAGTAACGAATGTGAAAATGATTAAACAATGAAATTTGGTGTGATAATCCACTGTTTACTAGCTTGAACCTAGAGCCCTATACTTCTTTAGGAAGGTGTAATTGGGGCGTATCAGCCTGCTCCACAGCCCTCAAATGACTAACAACCTGGGAAAGGTAGACCCCGTTGTTATCATGTGCTCCGACGCCAATTAGAGTGGCAAGGACAACCCTTTTATGAACTCTTGGCTCAAGTTTCGACCCATAGGGAATAATGTGGGAGTATGCCTGACCCATTACAAAAATCACAAAACGTACTCAGAAATGGACGAAGAGCCCTGCTAGGGACCAATCAACCCAACTCTATCCTGAGAAGCACCCACTACACCAAGAACAACACTTTTATATGGTGTACCCTCAAAAAGACTAAGGCCTCCTAACATTGAATCTCGAGGAGCCGAGGTAGTCAACAACCCTGACGGATCTTGTGCTGCCCTAGACTCTCTAAATGCTGAAGAACGTCTCCTAACCTAAGGCATGTGCCTAACTTAGGGCATCTAGCCCGACCAAGTGCTGAAACTCTGGTAGAATATGTTGATGCTCCATCCACATCCATCGAATATCTTGTGTCATCCATCTAAGAAAGAGTAGATTCTGAAGAAGCAATTTTAGAGGTTCATCAAAGCGAAAGCACACGATAAGGAATCAAAAAACAAAATTCTCTAAGAATGCCCTACAATCTCCCAAAGATAGAATACATGCATCTCTGCACCGATCCGTATGACTCTATTAGGCAGTTGCTCTCATACCAATGATGTCGGTCAACCAAAACGTATGAAACCAAATTTTCACGACCCAATTTCTCAGGTCATGATGGCACCTACTACATCCCACCAATAGATAAGCTTAACCCCCAGCCCGAAACTATAAGCAACGGGATATCACGTGGAAGATAACATTAAGAAACAACAAGTTAATAATACTGAGAAAAAGAGAGATCAACCGAAATATAATACAAGAAACCATCTCTAAGATATGACATTAGTCCCTAATCGAGCATCTAATAAAAATAGGAGTATAAGGCTTTTACAGATACAATACAAGTACAAACTATCTCCAAATACAACCTAAAGACTAGCCTATCCCAAAATAACTTTAAATTTCATGAGCTCAACCAAGTCTTCGAATCCACAAAGATGCTCCACACGAGATCCAAGTCAACGATGAGAACTCGGACTATAATTTGTAGGCTGCAGAAGTATAATATGAGTACCAATAAACAGTACTTACTAGACATCGACCGACTGAGCTCCAAAGTCAAGGCAAATATAAACAACAAATAAATAAGGAAAGTACAACACACATAATTAAACATGAGATATAACATGATAAGATAGGCACTAAGAAAGAAGAAGTAAGATACAAAGAGTAAAAATACTGAGTCAAATAACGTACCTTAAGCCACGAGCCACCTTGCTTGTTTATCCCGACGAGGGTTTATGAATCACTCAAACGAGTAACCTACTCACAAGCAAAGTTATGTTACATAATTCATGAACTACCTAAGGTCAGGGAGAACTAACATCAATAAATCTAAACAACAACCTAACAACTATTATATCAATATCACAAGAATACAGAATATAGTTAAACTATAAATTAATCGGACCTCATAAGCCTAGAAGGTACAAACAACAAACATAACCCAACCGACCCCCAAAAAATTGAAGGATACAACCAACAACTAATTATTCTAGTGATAGTCAATGCATATGAATGCATGAGATGCAGTAGAACCAGCTGAACCATCAATAACCAAGTATATATACCTACCCTCTGCCATTATCAAGTGAGGTAGGACTCATGGAGCTCTCTCTTCCTGTACAATGGAACACACAGTCAGAGGGACCCATATGGATGTGGGAAGTTCGTATACACTTCTTGGGCCCAAATTGGGACTTACGAGATATCATCTATGTCATGGTACCAGAGGTACAAGTAGCCAAAGAAATGCAAAAAAAGTGTCGACGCACCGACTAGTCAAGTAAAAGTTGAGCATATCCCAGATGCCTCTAATATTTCAAGTAGAAAATGATCACGTCCTCAACACCTCATAAACCTAGAAAACTAGCTTAACAAAGTGATCCAAGTGGTACGATTCCCGTTAAAACTAGTTTAAAATAGTAATCAAGTGAAAATAGTCTTTTTCCATAAATAGTAATGATGATCCAATGCATGAACCAAGATCGTACCAAAAAACACATGAGAATGACCAACAAATGCAGTGCATGTCATCACCAACATCCAAACAAGGCACATGCGATTATAAATATAATCCAGCCCTACCACGCTATTAAGGCAAAGAGACTTAAGATGGAATACAACTGGTCTCGACCACAGACTCGAACCCAATAATATAATAATAACTCAATAAAACATAATAGGCCTACTGTTAATCAACAAACAAATGAATCAGGAAGAGCTTCAGAATTAAATTATGGGAGAGAAATAACTCAAGGAACGATGCCTTACCCTAATCATATCGCTCCAGTACAACCAAGCACAACTAATGGCAACCTATGGCTATGATGAGTCACTAAGGTCTCAGGAACTAATACAAGATACACCATTTGAAATAAGCCCTAGTGAAAGAACCACACAACTACAAGAGCAATAAAGCACATTCTAAGGCATCTAAGGCTCAATCCTAGCCTAAGGCCTCAAGTATCAATTCTAAAAAGGATAGTCACGCTAAGTTATATTCTAACCAAGGCTACTAGCCTAAATTAAAGATTATTTCACCCACAACAAGCCCAACGATTCTACAGGAATCAAGAGAAGATATAATAAATGGAAGGAGATATAATACTTGATAAATACACTCCTAAATTACATGTAATTCATACTTTATATCATCTAATAAATCCCAATCAAGAAAGTAAATTATAGCCTACGTTGAAGTCGATCATTCAAGCTCAGAATCTACCACACAAGAGTTAGATGCTTCCAACACACCTCCAGTCACCTCCACACTAATAAATTGTTGATCAAAACATCAATACAAACAATTAAACACCAAAATTGCAATAATTAGAGATGGACCACAAATTGAGTAAAAACAAGAATGTGGACCCCATACCAAAAATTTCAAATTTGACTCCATTAAAAGATCCTAAATATCTCAAGGAACTTGTGCCCAAAAAATGAGAACAATCCGAGCTCAAAAATGGGCTAAAACGGCTCATGCAAAAAAATCACCATTAAAGGATACATGGCAGTCCCTTTGGGGTGAGAATTACCTCAAAACATTGCTCCCCCAACACTTCTCCAACCACTCCAATACATAACCACGTCAATTCAAGACAAATCTGAGGAAAGATTTTTGAATAACAGGCTAAGAATATTCTATTAAGTCCTTGTCTGTTATGTTGAAACACCCAAATCTAAGCTCTAGAACTCGAGATATCGGCTTTTAAATTTTGAGAAATGAGGTTGAAAATCGCTAAAAAGAAATATATAATAGCCAAGGCAATTCTCTGCGAACGCGGAGGGAAAACTTCACCTTTCTCCATAAATACGAGGACCAGGTCCGCTAACACGGAGGGAAAACTTGACCCTTCTCCACGAATGTGGGGACCAAATCTACAAACGTGGAGACCAACCCAAGATGCACTAGCAAGGGCTATGATGTGAGGCCAAAAATATATATCTTAAATCATTATTTGCCTCACATTTAGTATTTGTATTTGTCCCTTTTTAGCATGGATTTTATGAATTGTGCTAAATAGTGTATTTTATTTGTAGGAGAAAATTGGTGTAAAGATGAAGAAATTTGGACCTAAAACGAATTAAAGATGGAATATTATGGAAGAATCAAGCAAGCAGCTTAATGAAAAGATTATAGTATAATATTAATATTTATATATATGTTCAAAGTATTGCGGCAAAGAAAGGAAATTAAGGAAATTACAATATGAAACTAGGAGCTGCACACAAATTCTTGAAGGCGGCGGACAGAGAATGGTTCAAATGGAATTCAATTCCGTTTGGGTTTTGGTTTCCCAATTTATTTTGACTCAATTATTTTATTTAGGATTTTCTACCTCTATAAATAGTTCATAAAAATAATTATTAAATAATTATTATGGGAGATCAAATATAGGTCGTCAATACATTTTAGGGTTCTTTTCTTTTCTTCTTTTCTTAGAGATTAGTGGCTAAACGCCCCTGTTCTGGGGCTGTAGCTACGGATAATTGTTGAGTATCAACGGTTTTGAATTAATTCATGGTTATCGTTTTAAGCTACTTTTGTGTTCTTATTTTAGTATTTCTTGATTGGCCATCATAGATATAAATCTCTTGTCTACTCTTAAACTCGGGAGACTTTAAGGTAGATAGATCAAAGGATACATAAAGCTTGATCTTCCATTAAATTGAGTTGATTTGTGTTTAGGAGTGACGCCCGGACGAACACCTAGCTTGGTTATAAAACAGGAAGAAATATAAATGCTCACAAATTAGAACTGTCTATCCCCGCTCAACGATGTAGTTAGACAGCTAATTGGAGTAGGCGCTTAGAGGTCGGGAGACCATGATCATATAATTAACCTTGAAAATTAGTGGCTTGATAACCTAAATTAGTTCATTACCTGAGATACGATACATGAAATACAACGCATGTTGCAGCCCTGAAATTGTCTTTTACTTGTTTAAAATATCAATTTGAAGTCGTTCACATTAGTTACTTTATTTATTGCATTAGTCATATTAGTAATAAACAACATTCAATCTCTTTTAAAGTTTCTCTTGTCGATTTGTGGAATTAAGTTAGCAAATATAAGTTGATCATAAGTCCCTTGGGAACGATAACTCGTTTCTAAAAAGAACTATACTACTTGTGCAACCACGCACACTTGCGTGTGCATTTGGGCGCAACAGGCAACATCAACTAAACTTTAGAGTTGAAAAAACTCCGACGGAATGCTTGAGATTCATTTGGAAACCCATGCACGCAAATAAAATATGCTAAACTTTCATCCGAGGTTGTCTCGATAAAAAAATGGGTCTCATACCCAAAAATTGTTTCTAGCCAAATTCCATAAGGGGCTCACAATGAGCCCAATAGCCTCGAGATCTGCACGAAGAGTTGTTTTAGAACAAGCTCAATGTTTAGAAGCTTACGAAACCATTAGAGTTGCATATTGAGGTCATCATCTTGGAGTTTTGATCGAAATTAATCGTACAAACTCTAGAAGCTCCAAAATATGGAAACTTGCACAAAACTCAAACGAACAATCAGGCGATCAAATTGTAAGTCCCAACAAATCATAAATTATTTGTGGTTTCAACAAGAAAGATCTAAATGCTAAAAAGATCAGAAAACATATAAAATAACATGAAGGATCATCACAACTTCCTATATTGATTAATGTCTTCTTATGCCTCTTAATATGACTTGAATATTTTAGTGTGTTGTATTCTCTATTTGATGTCGGCGTATGATGACTCGATATGCATTTTATTAAGTTTTTTCCTTGGCTTCATCTATCTTAATCTCTTCTTTAGTTGAGTCCTTAGTATGTGAATTCTTTGTTTGAGTTCGTCCTCTCCATCTGTTTGGTTGAACTTAACTGTCCGTTCTAGGTGATTTTGTGGGTTTTAAAGTGATGATAACATTTTTATTTTCTCGTAAGCATGTTCCTTTGAGCCGACTGATATTAAATTGGGGGTACCTATTTGCCCTTTGTTGATTTTCAGTAAGCCTTTGCTATTTAATTGTTTATTTGCTTATTGTTAATTAGTCCATCTGTGTGAAGTATTTTGAACCTTGACATGTATTAATCTGGTAAAGATATTTATTCGAGTCGACCCAAATTGTTCTGATGTGACACATGTTATTCTATCTATATGAATCTTTTATTTTGGATAACTCGAATGTTCCTCCTGCTTCTTTGTTTCCAACTTGCTTTATGAAATATGAGTTGTGTATTTATTTTTTCTTCAGAATCTTGTTCTTTATATGGATGTAGTCATCATTTCTACCAATTTCTTTTGTAGCTTTGGATTCACTGGTTGAGGTCTTATATCAATGTAAGCTTAATCTTGTATAAAGTATTTAGTTGTAGTCATAGCTTGTCTATTTTGAATAATTTGTATTTGTTTGGTTTGAATTCTTGGTGTTGTAATTGTAGTTTTCTCCCATCCCATGTCTCCTTATGTTTGCCAAATGAGGTTCAAACTTTGCTTAATATAATCTATATATGCAAGCCTTGTTTGTAATAGTAAGTAGTTTGTAATTGATGTTTGAATTTGTCGACCGAACTTGGTCATTAATATTAACAGCCCTTTTCAAATTATATGCTAGCAAAATTTTGTTGTCTTCTGAAATAACTCCATGTTTGTTTGATTTAATTTCATATTTTAAAAAATGCTAAACATGTTGATTGTTCTTCAATGTTTTTGGCCAATCAGGAGTGATCCTTATAGTGGTAACAAAGAAGGACCATGTTTTGATTTATTAAGACTCCTAGTAAGCATATTTGTTCTGAGTTTTCTATTAAGAATTATGAGTTAGATAAATTTAAGTTTCAACATATTGATTTGCTTCGTCTAAAGTCAAAGTATCGATATTTAATACTATCACCCTTCTATCCTCAATGTAGAACTAAAACTTACTCCCTTTATTCTCTACCTTTTTTTTAATCTTTCGTTATGATTATAAAATGATTTATTTGGTGCATATTAGATAGTTATGAGTATTATTTGTTCTTACTGGTTCAATTTTCATGTCTTAGTGATAAGTTGCTATTAATTTAAAATTCAATGTATAGCTTAATAAAGCTTTTATGCATACTAGAAGTAATAAGAGCATGCTCATTTAAATTTGTTATCTGAATTGCGATGTGAAAAATTCCCTTTTTAGAGTACCATGGTTTGTTAATTCAATAGCTAAAAAATATTTTTTATTTGATATTCTTTCTTTGCCCTCTTCCAATTCCCTCTTTGTCTCTTGATTGTCCCAATCTTATTATGTTCATTTGATAGTTCTCTTTGTAATAATATGATTAATTTAAGTCACTTGAACTTCATTACAATGCCAATATGAAGGTTTCTTATTTGCTTTCTTTACCGCTATTAATTGGTTCTCTGTTCATTAGGAAATAGGTATATAGGTTTTTTTAGTTCCAAGTACGTAAGAATGTGACCAGTTCTTCTTTGTCATAACTTGAATAATATTGAAATCTCTTTAAAGTGAAAATATATGTTTAAGTTACTGTTGTGTTGGAACTTTCGTGGCTTCATTGTTTTAACTGTTAAGAGTTCTTAGGTTAAAAATTGTTTTAAAATTTGAGTTAGTGTAACACACACACACATTATATATATATATATATATATTTATTTATTTTATTTTATTTATTTTTTATTTTTTATTTTTTAATTATTATTATTATTTTTATTATTATTTTCTATTATATAGAAACATGAAAGGTGGGACGGCCAAGGACATATTCGTAATTATGCTATCATACAAGGGTAAAATATTAATTAGCATGATTGATATTTTAGCAAATCACACTACTTTTTCTTTCCATTCTAGATCGTTCTAGATCCTCTTTCTTCTGCTTCCAGTTCCAGATTATTATTATTATTATTATTATTATTATTATTATTATTATTATTAATAGTTGCTATGGCCTTAGAGCCAAAATGTTGGATCCTCTCCCTCAAATTCCTTATTTTCCCAGCGGTGCAACTTATGGGTATGAGCTAAATCAACTATTCCGTTGAAAATCCCAATTTGAAACATACAACATATAAGAGGAAGAGAGTTGATAAAGCATAAGCTCCAAATATTTACCAAGCTAGAAAAAAAATATGTAAGTCTACGCTTTATCTCTATTATTCTCTCAACCTAAGTCGACGCTTTCAAAAATGGCGTATTGCTCTTCACACTGAAGAACTATTTGATTCTCTTCATCTTCACAGCGGGTTACACGTTAGGTCTGTTCAATTTTTATTTTTTTACCCAATTCTTTATTATTATTTTTCATGAAAAATCAAAATTATAGTGCATCGTTTTGCTAATTTGTTGTTATTTGGGGGAATTTGGTTAATGGATCTAGAGCTAAAAGAAAGGGTGTATGGAGTTTACAATTTGTTCGAAAGTATTTGCATCGTGAGTTTGGATTTGGTTGCTAAGTGATTTTTATTTTTTTATTTTTTTCAACAATGACATTCTGATGAAAAGAATGCCACAAAAATAGGCAAAGCTGGAAAATTAAAGAGCATAAGATACATTTTTTGGGTTAATCTCTACTTCATTTTGTTAATGTTGTAGTTTATAGATATTTCTATTTCTTCAGTGGATGCCCAACCAGCAATATACTGAAATTGAACCTGTTTTATGTGTATGTTCCGCACAAAGACGAGCACAACATCACAACTTGTCCAAGTTAGCCGTTAATTGCTTCATTGACCTACCACACCAAGAGATCAAGGGAACAACCACTTGTTCCAACATATAAATTGCTAGACACTTAAGTGGTATGATCATTTTTCTAATTTTATTTTTCACTTGTAGCAAGATTTAATGGAGTATGCATATGTGGTTTTCTGATTTCTGACGTGCACCAGGTGTTTGAGAAAATGTCTAAGCTAGAAAAACTCATACTTCACTTACACTTTTAAGTAAAATTTGGATTTTGTGCACTCCTTTTAAATCCCTTGAATATTTTGAATTGTACCATAACTTGGTATTATCTCATTCCCTCATTAGTGAATGTTGCCACGTCTCATGTTAACATTACATGTGTTGATCCCTTTGCTAATCCTCTGTTATTTTATTTCATTTGCTCATGTTCTCAATTTCATGTCTTGTTTTAATGATTCAAGTTTTAACATCTTGTTTGAGATGAAAAATATTGAAATAACTAATATTTAAGTACAAATTCATAAAAATTCACCTGGCTCTTACAATAAGTAGTTGGTTATATATGTATGTATGTTTATCATAGTTTATGTTAGTTTTGAACTACTCTGATTTTAAAGAGGTAAATTAAAATTTGTTTTCTTTGTATGTTACCAACTTATGGTAATCTGTCTACTTACATATAGTATTGTTCATTATGTGAAGGAAATTAGCTTATTTTGGTGATACCTATGCAAATATGATTATTTGACCAACACTTTTCTATTCCATTTGATACATATGGCATATTGTCGGAGCCTGAAGGGTTTGTACACTCATTTGACACCCATCCAACGGCTCCAAATTGCTCAACACCCTAATAGACCAACTGTTCAAGATCATATACTAAATATGACGGAGAAGATATGTGTTGATTTTTTTTTTGTCCATTATAGTTATTAGCAATTTTTTTGACAGTGCAACTCAAGGAATCTTAATCCTATGTTATGCATAAAGTGGATAGAGCTCCATGGAGATCGTGCTGGCTATGATGATCCAGCCATGGTGAGTGATATTGGGAGCATTGAAGGTAGAAGTTATCTCTTCATTGGTCATCAACTTTGCAATGACAACCCATTTATGAGCTATGGGTATGCTTAAAAAATTCTCATTCATAGCATTATTACAAATTTCTATCACTAAGCATTCCAAGTAATCTGTTCTGTGGTTAATAACAAGTTAATTTGAACTGATTTTTTCATTAATTAAGCAACAAGTTGTTAGGCTGAAGTTGTTGCTCATAACCTCTCAACATGTTCCCAGTTTGATTTTTGCTCAAGTTATCAGATTTTTGGAGAGTCTATGTAGTGTCTAGTTGTTTGAAAGAAATGTTGCTTAATTTGATACCTCAAGGTTAGTTTTGTAAAAAGATGAATTGATAACTACTAAATCTTAGCCTTGCAACTAAAGAAAGGCTTTGAGAATGATGAAATATGTTGATCATAGTGTCTTTCCTATTGTTACATTTGTTGACACTCCAGGGTTTTTGCTGATTTAAGATCTAAAGAGCTAGGTCAGGTGTGAGTCTTTACCTTGACTTTCAAATATTGTGTTATTAGATAACATTTGGTCATGTAGAATCTATAATCACCTCCAATATTTTCATGTAGGGTGAGCCAATAGCCCCCAATTTAAGGGCAATGTTTGGGCTGAGAGTTGCAATCATAACAATTTTAACTAATAAAGGTGGTTCAGGCAAAACACTTGCCATTGGATGTGCAAACAAGTGGTTAATGTTGGAAAACTCAGCATTTTATGTTGCTAGGTAAGTTTGGTTCATTTGTACTTCTTCCATAAATTTATTTTGCTACTTAGCATGCATGTGATAGTCTGAAGAATAAGACGTTCAGGTTCAAATATATTTTTTGTGCCTGCAGAGATATAAGCAATATATGAACTCTCAACTAACTATATAAACCAAAAACATATTGTGTTAGCTTAAAAATGCGGACACATTGTACATATGTTGAGGCATGGATTTTGTAGTTGTTGTTTTAACAATTCTTGCATTGTTTCCTTAAATATCTTGATCTTTTCCATATTTTAACGTCTGTGCTTCTTTGACCAATCCTGAAGCTTGTGCTACAATATTATGGAAGTCTTCACAAGCAACTCCAAAGGTATATGAGAAAAAGTTTTTCCAGTTTGTGAAAAAAATGGTTTATCATACGAAAATTCTTATTGAATAAGCAGCTGAGAAACTGAGGATCACAACTTAAGAACATTACAGACTCTAGATAGCAGATGCAATTATTCCAGTAAGTACCATCTCTATACTTTTCACCTTTATACTTAATTTGGTTTTAGAAAGGGAAAGATTTGAATCTATGGTGAAGGGTTGGTGATGTCAAGTAGTGTGAAAGAAAAAATGTTTAGCTGGACTTTTAGAAGACGGGGAAACAATGCAAAACATGAGATTGTTGCTCTTTTATCACTATGTTGACAAAGTTCTTAATGAACTAGAGAAGAATTTTGCACATTTAAAGAATAGTTTTTCATCCCTTATCTATTTTTTGTGCACTCACAAGGTTCTTATATATGTATAGAAGATCGGATTTATTCATAAAAAATATATCTTTTGTAAGGTTATCTACATTTGATATACTTCTTGTATATGGGTGTGTTATTTTGCTTCTTTTGCTGTTGGATTTATTACTTTTTCGAAAAGAAAAAAAAAAGTAGACACAACTTGTGTTCTAAGTTGATCTTGTTTATGCTTTTAGTGTTATTGCACACTTCTAATTTACAAGAAAGGTTATATGCAAGTCTAATAAGTATTAACTACATGAAATTTTCTCGAACTTGAAAAAATGAGATTGATGACTAAAGTCGGTTGTTTAAAGATTGACTGGTGTGTTCCTTATACCTAAGCAAACAAAGAAGTGGAAAATATAGATTTTCCTCTTCGTGAGAAGTGGATTATTGTTGGTCTACATACCTAATTTGTGTCTAATTAAGCAGGTTCTTTGGTGTATCAAATTAGTGATATCTTACTGGTTGGTTTTGCCTAAAAAGAAAAAAGAAAGTGTAAGATCACTCCTTTGTATTTGTGAATTAATTTCAATTTCACATTTTTATTTGAATTTTGTTTGTCAGTATTCATTTAAGGTGTACTAGGAACCGATACAAACTCGAAGGAGACTGGTGATGAACCATGTAGGCATTGAAGCAGTTGCCTGTGATTTCAATGGTAACCGTGCTCTCTCAAGTCTGGATACAGAAGGTTGCTGTGAAGAAAGAATGCTTAGGTTGGGTAGCTTGCCAAAAATTACTTCAACAAACAAAAGACGATATCCTAATAAAGAGCCTAACAATCGCATAGGTGGATGTCTCTTGGAAGGTAGTTCATATAGTGGAATAACTTTTCAAGAAATTATTTCTGGATCTTTTCCAATGTATAATGACAATCCATGGTTTTCTTGGTACCTTTATTATTCTGATAGACTTTCTTAAAACTGTCATTTCAACAGTGAAATATGTGCAGGATGAATCACTTGGTACGATTTTTAATGTTGATAAAAGCACGAGGGAGGAATTGACATCATACTCATCTACTATAGAAAATCATGGTATGTTCTTATTGTCTGCATCATTCTTTAACACCAAACAATTCAATAATGTATGGTGTGCTTACATAGCTTGTTTTTATTTATTTTGAGACATCTAAGATGGACCATTATCAAATAGCCACTGAGGGAATGGTAATGATGGTCTCTTCTTTAATTGATTCCTGCACATGCTTGTTTTCATCAACTGTTTTGTGTCAATTTGGTTGCAACATGTGATACTATAAGAAACTCAATGTGTGATCAATTATTTTTGTACATTGTTTGCATTAATTTCTGGCATCTCCATATAGTTGTTGCTTGTCATCATTGTCTTATCAAAGAAAAAAAAAGTAAGGAATTGGTAATTGGTTTATTCTTAAATGATGAAAGGATCCTATATTGGTTTGAGAAAGAATCAAATTTTTGATGTATACTTAGATTGTAGTGATGATTTTTGGCCTTTATTGACTTTGTGCCCTCCTTGAGTCACCTCTAAAGGAGTATAACTTGACTATTGGGTATATAAGTAGATTTTTTTTCACTGCTTCTTGATTTGAGTTAATAAGTTGTCTCGCTTCCTGTCTCTCTCTCACACACACAAATGTTCTCTTTCTACCATAGTATTTTTAAAATGTCCCTTTGAATTTTTATCGGTTTAAAGCTTTCTATTTCAATATGTTTAACCTCTTATTCACTTTTTGGAATAGGGTAAGCAGCTATTTGTAAATTACAAAGCAGCGAAATATTTCTCGCAATGGACAATATTTGCATTATCGATATGTGATTTATGTGTCCATGGTGCAAAGTACGAACAGTGGTAGAAATACATATTGTTGATCATGTATCATACGATGGTAGATAGGAACTAATGAGACATACGCTTGGATTTGATTTTGCAAGTATATTAAAGGAAGTATTAGAAAAGTAACTATTTCAGTGCTTGTGAGCTTATGATTAATCTTGAAATTTTATGATTGTTTAGAGTCTACACATATGTGAACGCAAGATTAGACACAAATAAATGACATCAAAATTCACGTTGTTGGGCCCGTGCATAGCACGGGCAATACTCATCTAGTATATGTGTGTGTGTGTGTGTGTTAATTCCATGTCTTTTAGTTACTTGAATATATGATAATGACCAATTTTGCTCTTTTTCCTCTATATTTTTTTTTACGTATATGCATGTTACCAGTTGCCATGTTACTTCATTATGGATTGATTAATCATTGCTCTCTTTCAATTACTCTTATAAAATTGTGTGCTTTCAACATGTCTTTTATTATTTTCTTTGTTTATTTTAGTTGAATTATATGTTAATCTATATCCCCTTGTTTGCATGTGATGTCTATCTGAGTGTCTTGTGGACTTCTTTTTTTCTTTACATTTTCGAGTTGAGTCATAGAGTCTTAATTTTCTTTATCGAGTCGGCCTCGTGTTTGTATGGGAAAACAGAAACTGATATACAAGGCAAACATAAGCTAATATACATAAACAAGCGTTGTATACAATCAATATACGTCCAATATACAATATATACAACAAGTATATGGTAATTATATACATAATGATACAACAAAATTGGGCTAGGCCCAAAATGAAGTGTCTTAAAAGACTGAATTACTTAGAATTAAGACAGAAAGATAGAATGAACTTGTTAGCCCAATACTCTGAATTTGGACAGAAGCCCAAATTTATCTCTCTATTATTATTGTATATTTCTTTTGATTGTATTTAATTCCAACTTATACTTTTAGATTAACTTAATTAAATCGACAAATCATCTTTTGGTATAATGATTTTTCTATTTAAGTGATTTATTTAATTGTCTTTCTTTACTTAGTCATTTTTTGACAAAACTTTATCTTTAAATTATTTCAAGTATCTTAAATTATTATGTTTTCTAAATAACTTTAAATATATTTTCCTTTAAATATTTTTCCAAAGTTAGTCATAAAATTTTCAAGTCGTTGGATAATTGCGTGTTAGCGGACATTTCAAGTGCGTAAAACCTTCTTGACATGGAAATAAGAACCCCTACCCTTTCTTTGAAATTTCAAAAGATTTTTTCGCTTTACACCTAGTCAAATAAGATGGACATGAGTATCAAATGAAATCAGTATTTCAAACCTGCTAGTAATAAAATTTTACAGATCACTAACCTTACCTTGGACATACCAATGTCTCACAATAATTTTAGTTAGGTTCATCAAACACATATACACGTAAAACATGTACAATAATAGTATCCAACTCTAAATAATCAAATAGTCGCATGATCGGAGAGTTCATATCCCCTACTAATCTCATTACTGTATTATGTGATATAATCCATCAATCTCACATGTACACGCACATGATAAAGAGTTTTTAATTATGCCTATTTGTAGGGGTCACTAGGTGTTCATGACCGAGGAGTTCTTATCCTCTTGATGTCCCAATATTATTATGTTCATTTGATTGTTCTCTTTGTAATAATATGATTAATTTAAGTCACTTGAGCTTCATTATAATGCCACTATGAAGGTTTCTTATATATTTTCTCTACCGCTATTAATTGGTTCTCGGTTCATTAGAAATAAGTATATAGTTTTTTTTTGTTCCAAGTACGTAAGATTGTGATCAGTTCTTCTTTGTCATAACTTGAATAATATTGAAATCTCTTTAAAGTGAAAATATATGTTTAAGTTACTGTTGTGTTGGAACTTTCGTGGCTTGATTGTTTTAACTTTTAAGAGTTCTTAGGTTAAAATTGTTTTAACTTTTAAGAGTTCTTAGGTTAAAAATTGTTTTAAAATTTGAGTTAGTGTAATATATGTGTGCGCGTGTGCGTGTGTTAATTCCATGTCTTTTAGTTACTTGAATATATGATAATGACCAATTTTGCTCTTTTTCCTCTATTTTTTTTTTACATATATGCATGTTACCAGTTGCCATGTTACTTCATTATGGATCAAATGATCATTGCTCTCTTTCAATTACTCTTTTAAAATTGTGTGCTTTCAACATGTTTTTTATTTTTTTCTTTGTTTATTTTAGTTGAATTATATGTTAATCTATATCCCCTTGTTTGCATGTGATGTCTATCCGAGTGTCTTGTGGACTTCTTTTTTTCTTTACATTTTTGAGTTGAGTCATACAGTCTTAATTTTCTTTATTGAGTCGGCCTCGTGTTTGTATGGGAAAACAGGAACTGATATACAAGGCAAACATAAGCTAATATACATAAACAAGTGTTGTATACAATCAATATACGTCCATTATACAATATATACAACAAGTATATAGTAATTATATACATAATGATACAACAAAATTGGGCTAGGCCCAAAATGAAGTGTCTTTAAAGACTGAATTACTTAGAATTAGGACAAAAAGAAAGAATGAACTTGTTAGCCCAATACTCTGAATTGGACAGAAGCCCAAATTTATCTCTCTCTTATTATTGTATATTTCTTTTGATTGTATTTAATTCCAACTTATACTTTTAGATTAACTTAATTAAATCGACAAATCATCTTTTGGTATAATGAATTTTTCTATTTAAGTGATTTATTTAAGAGCAACTTACATAATGACTACATTTATAGGGCTAACTTATTTTCAAACATACACTGACAGCAATGTAAGTTAAGATAAGATCTTTAGAAAAACATGTTTAGTATTCGTACGTACATATGGATGATTTTCTGATAATGAATATCCGTGCGATCTAAAATAAATTGATCAAGGAATTTTTCTGGTGAAGGCTCGAATTCTTTTGTTAATTGTTTTTTTGATTTACTTCATTATTATTTTTGTTTTAAACGTCTACTGGTCATGACTTGGTGCAAAATACAAAGACATTTTATAATGGTGGTAATTAATGTATGAATAATTTAGAAGAATTGATAAGTTAATTTGTAATTAAGTTTTTTATCACACTATTTTAGATTTACTGGTAAAGCACAATATGCCATTTTTCTAGAACTTACTTCAAACAAGTCTTACCTTAATCACATAGGACAAATTATTGAGTATTAAACAACTCCAGAAATGAACATGAAGATCACTATTTATTCTAAACCTCTAATTATTTAATGGAACAATATATGGGAGGTGGTATATGAGTTCTAATTGTTCCAAAATACATCCAACTATGTTATCTTGCTCTGACTGCATTCTACGAGTATTGAAGTTTCCCCTTACTATATTTTTTTTTCTAACATAAGAAAGGAAGACCAACTATCCCTTATCAATTACAACACATGTTGCTACAAAAACAATTTAGCACTAAATTGAAATCTTAGTATATTTGTTGGTTGCCAAAAAGTTTACTTAAAGCAATCCAACTTTCACGAGGATAATTTTCTACTCAATATATCAAATAATAGTACTTTACATTAGTTGAATCACATATAGATCAACCAATTGAGATGTTATATATGTGCCTTATGACTTATTAATATCTTTTTTTTTCAACATCCTTTCAATTTCAGTTTCTTTTAATTTACGATTGGTGTGTTTACTTGTTTTATGGAGGTGCTCCAAAACATCTTTCTATATATGTTGTGATATTTAGAATGACAAAAAGTTGATACTCAACTGATGACTATAGCTCATGTTTACAAGAAGCATACAGTGCACCCAAGCTATTTGATGAATAATGCTTGAACTAATCTTTTTTTATATGCATTTATCATTAGCATGCACCATGTATGAATAAAAAAATAATTAATTACTTCTTTTTTACTTAACGTGGTCTATTGCAAGTGATATAATTTTTCATATGCTCTCTATCCAAAAGTCAGTGATTCATTTGCTTTAGTTTTTCTTCTTCTAGGTTAATTTTTCAATCCATAAGGAAGAACAAGTTGCACGGTTTTGTCCAAAAGATCATGGAGAATGTAATCTACATTATATTGCGACATTATGATTGAACTTATACAAATTGCAATAATACTTGAAATTAATCACTTGAGAGTCTACTTAATAATTTTCGATATGTGGAGTACTACTTTACTTTACAAGGCCTTGGTATTTGAAATAATTTCTCTGAAATTATCCATGCAAAGTTATTAGAATCTTTAACTCTATATTTTGTTTATTTTGAATGGACAAGTTCTTCTTACTTGTTTATGTTTCTCCATCTCAACTGAGGGAGAAGTTCTATTTTTTTTAGTGGTGTTTTATTGTCTCGCAAATTTGTGATGGTTCTTTATATTTCAAGTTGAGATATTACCTATTAGAACATCAGAAAGAAAAAGAGGGAAGGAAAAAAACATCCCATACAAAAAAAAAGGAAAAGAGAATATTGTATGTATGAGAGATATGATCTTTCTGAAGATTGAAAGCGCTTTCAGCTCAGTTGACATAACAATGTAGCCCTAGGGAGTGTGTTTGTGACAGGAGGATCATCTTTTATTATTATATACTAGGTTAGGATATTACAATTGTTTTTATCATTACAAATATACAAGTGTCTTTACCTATACTATTGTATCTACACAAATATACAACTGCTTTTATGTATACTAATATACAATATGATCTTTGTTATTTTATTTTTATCTTTTAGTGTAGTTGACATAACAATGTAGCCCTAGGGAGAGTGTTTGTGACATGAGGATCTTCTTTTATTATCATACAAGATTTGGATATTACAATTGTCTTTATCATTACAAATATACAAGTGCCTTTACCTATCTACATAGATATACAACTGCTTTTATGTATACTAATATACAAGTTCATATACAATGTTTCTATTTAAAGAAAATTATGCCATACCTGTGTACACAAGAAGAGGAATGTATTTATGCTACAAGGGTTTGAACTATGGAAAGAAGAAAAACAATAGAAGACTAGCCTATTTGAGATAGCAAAAGACTGAAGGCAGACTCAAATAGATTTCTATACTTTTGTGTACTTATGATGCAAATCATATACTTGTAATTATCATGAATCAAATAATAGTATTCAAAATATAGTTTATCTTTCGATTACGTCAACAATTTGAAATGGCAAATATGTTCTAGCCAATGATGTGTGACGAGAACCTTATGACCACCATGGTATGATTTTGCTCTTTTGTACCCCACACAATGTTCATATATCTATAATGTTTTATTCATCAGACTTCATATGTGTTTACTGTAATATAAATACTTATACTATTGATCACTATTGTCTATTTTATCCTTCAATATGAATCCATGCTTGCTTGATTTTATTGTACGATGGAGAAATCACAAAGGTCAATATTAATATAAAAGTACCCAAGAACTTATCATGTACATGATAACATCATACTTTACTCATGTTTATAGAGACATTCGGTCAAAGTATCAACTGCTTTAACTATATTATTACTATTATTATTATGTAAACTACATCAAACCAACGAGAAAAACATATATCAAATTTAAATATGTAGGGCATTGCCTATCTAGTATATATATATATATATATATGTTAATTCCATGTCTTTTAGTTACTTGAATATATGATAATGACCAATTTTGCTCTTTTTCCTCTATTTTTTTTTACGTATATGCATGTTACCAGTTTCCATGTTACTTCATTATGGATCGAATGATCATTGCTCTCTTTCAATTACTCTTTTAAAATTGTGTGCTTTCAACATGTCTTTTATTATTTTCTTTGTTTATTTTAGTTGAATTATATGTTAATCTATATCCCCTTGTTTGCATGTGATGTCTATCCGAGTGTCTTGTGGACTTCTTTTTTTCTTTACATTTTCGAGTTGAGTCATAGAGTCTTAATTTTCTTTATCGAGTCGGCCTCGTGTTTGTATGGGAAAACAGAAACTGATATACTAGGCAAACATAAGCTAATATACATAAACAAGCGTTGTATACAATCAATATACGTCCAATATACAATATATACAACAAGTATATAGTAATTATATACATAATGATACAACAAAATTGGGCTAGGTCCAAAATGAAGTGTCTTAAAAGACTGAATTACTTAGAATTAAGACAGAAAGATAGAGTGAACTTGTTAGCCCAATACTCTGAATTTGGACAGAAGCCCAAATTTATCTCTCTCTTATTATTGTATATTTCTTTTGATTGTATTTAATTCCAACTTATACTTTTAGATTAACTTAATTAAATCGACAAATCATCTTTTGGTATAATGAATTTTTCTATTTAAGTGATTTATTTAATTGTCTTTCTTTACTTGGTCATTTTTTTGACAAAACTCTCTTTAAATTATTTCAAGTATCTTAAATTATTATGTTTTCTAAATGACTTTAAATATATTTTCCTTCAAATATTTTTCCAAAGTTAGTCATCAAGTTTTCAAGTCGTTGGATAATTGCGTGTTAGCGGACATTTCAATTACGTAAAACCTTCTTGAAATGGAAATAAGAACCCCTACCCTTAGGAATTTCAAAATAATTTTTTGTTTTACACCTAGTCAAATAAGATGGACATGCATTTCAAACACGCTAGTAACCTTGGACATACCAATGTCTCACAATAATTTTACTTAGGATCATCAAATAGTAGCATGACCAAGGAGTTCATATACCCTACCAATCTCACTATTGTACAATGTTATATAATCTATCAATCTCATATGTACACACGATAAAAAGTTTTTAATTATGTTGGTGTTCATGTATCGTATCAATGTGGTACCCGATCTAATACACACAACTACTTGTACATCGGACTCGAGGTGAATGTATTGTTACCATAAGAGCATATTGTGGTAAGTAAATTTAAAGAATTTATTTGAATGACCAAAATAGAGTTAAAAAGGATAATTTTGTCTAAAAATTCGTTTATTTTAATTTTTGGTTTTCGAGAAGATGATTTGGCTCTAGTGACCACCCAAACCCTCAGCCTTTTCTTCTCCGTCACCTGTTCCCGACTCGCGCATCTCTCTCTTTCTCTCTGCAACAGTTCTCATCAATAGCTCTCGGAACCCTAAAACTCTCTCTGGCTTGTGCTTCGGTCTTCAAATCCACATTCACTCTCATTTGACTCTTCCATTTCACTCTCTCCCCTTTTTCTCCGATTGATTTTTCTGTATCGTTCCTCTATCTCGACAAGGCCATGGCAGAAGGAAATCTTGATCTTCCTGACGATCTTCTTTCCTCTAAGACTTCCGATCACTCCAAAGGTGCTCTATAGTTTCTTTAATTTTGATTTACAATTAGTTTAGGGCTTATTTTTGAATCTTCAATTTAGTAAATTCTAGGGCTTCAGATCAGGTATCCTCTTTATCTGTATTTGGTTCTCTGGATTTGCTTTCTTTGACATTTCAGTCTATCCAATTGTTCTATTGCCAACTCAAAATACACTGTAGCGGCCAGTCTTCTGGTCAATCTTAATTGACGAGGGATTGATGCTTGTCAACATTTATTTTACATTAGGAAGTTGTTGATTTTCTCACCTTCTTCCAGTGTTTGGATCTACAAGTAGCTGCAACTAGATTTTCTTATTTATTTATTTATTTACTTTTGCTCCCACTTTGTCATGTTTTACAGTTGCTAACAAACATCTGCTTGCAGGTAATGATGACAACAAGCCTTTCATGGGTCAGCTTGATATTTCCAAAGGTATTTCTCTTTCATTTTTTTTAATTTTTGATTACATGCGGACTCTGGATCTTCTTCTGATATATACTTTTTACATTCACTTGTAATTCTCCTTGACCTTGCTTTAGATCAAGCAATGGTGGACAGCAGCATTCCTTTGTCTCCACAGTGGCTTTATGTTAAATCAAGTGACACAAAGATGGTGAGTTTGCTTACTTTTCAGACTAGCTGATTTATACTCATCAATGGATAATTCCATCATACAAACTATACTCATAAGTTTGAGACAAATTCTCGTCAGACCAGTCGAGATATGGATGTATAATATCCCCTCCCTCTTGCAGTTACAACATCATCTCAAACTCAATAGATCATATAAAGTCATTGTCAACTATAAAAATGTTTTTTTTTGTACATGATTGAAACTTTTTACTTGCTTTGTGTATGGTATGATGAATTGTATTTTTTTTCCCTTGATAACCGAGAAATCCGTCTGTGACCCGCTCTTTGGACCAATCACAGCCTTCTAAACTCGGTGGATAATGGGCCCGCCCCTCTACCCTTCTCCACTTAAATTCCGGGCTTCGCTTTGCATGGTATGATGAATTGTCCTTATTAGTCAAAACTAAAAAGGAATTGGTTTGTTCCATCCGGAGATTCCCCTTTCTAAGTATAAATATAGGGAACCCTTGAGAATGAAGTGTTCTCTTGTTGAATTAGACAGTCTTCGTGAAATCTTGTCGGTGTCGGCATTTAACCATATTAGACATAACAAAGATATTGACTTTGATCTTTTAGTACCCATATGTGTTGACTAAGTGTGTGTGGTCTGCTTTAGACGGAAAGTTTCACCCCTTTGAAGGATCACACTAAGCATAACAGTTTTTGTTTGTTAATCCTGTGATTTTATATGGTATTTACCGCCCATGACCACAGAGGAAATACTTCTGTCATGCATGTCATCCATTACTTGTGGCTTCATAACAGATCTACGTCTTAAAACTGAGATTTAGAAAGTCACTGTCGATTCAAGCTCCTCTTATTGATCTAAACAAAAAAAGATACCTTGAAACACCCCAAAAACACTTTTCCTTTAAACTTCAACTGAGTTCGGTCACGTTGTAGCATTATTTCCTCCTAGACTTTATACGTATGAAATTCTTGAAGTGTCTGTTACCGATTTCTGTTGCAATGTTAAGCAGAACTGAAGAAAATTTTGCTTTATTTGCCTGTAATCTTTTTGAGAGTTGGATTTCCATTCCCCTCTCTCTCTCTCTATATATATATATATATCTCAAATGCCAGATGTTCAGATGTTACACATGCCCATATTTCTTTTTTACTGCTTGAAGTTTCTAGTAAAATGTTTTCTACTGGGTTTTATTCATCATAGGAACCGCGTCCACCAAGCTCTCTGTCACTTGGAAGTTCTGTTGATTCAAGTCAGAAGGAGGCTTGGCGTACAGATGTACCTGACGACAAGAAGGATTGGAGAAGAACGACAGTGGAGACTGAGAGCAGTCGCCGGTGGCGTGAGGAAGAAAGGGAAACTGGCTTGCTTGGTCGGAGAGAACGAAGGAAAACCGATCGCCGTGCTGAGCATGATGTTAATAACCGCAATTCTGGGCTTGATACAAGGCGTGATAACAAGTGGTCTTCTAGGTGGGGTCCTGATGACAAAGAAAAAGAAAATCGCAGTGAGAAAAGGATAGATGTAGATAAGGAAGATGTTCATAATGATGGTCAAACATTTGTGGCTAACCGTACTGTCTCAGAACGGGAGTCAGATTCTCGTGACAAGTGGCGTCCACGCTATAAAATGGAGGGCAACTCTGCTGCTCCAAGTTCCTATCGAGCTGCTCCAGGTTTTGGACAGGAGAGAGGAAAAGTAGAAGGGTCAAATGTGGGATTTAACTTGGGTCGTGGGAGGTCTACTGGGACTATTATAAGACCTTCCTCTGGGGGTGCAATTGGTGCTTCACCATTTGAGAATTCTGTCGCTGGAAAATCAAGAATCTCGACTGGCATATTCAGTTATCCACGGGGGAAAACTCTTGACATATACCGCAGGCAAAAGCTTGGCTCATCTCTTTGTAGCATGCCTGAAAATATGGAAGAAGTTCCCCCAGTTACCCAAGTAATTGCTATTGAACCATTAGCTTTTGTTGTTCCTGATGCTGAGGAAGAGGTGAGCTACATCAATTACTTCATTTGTTCAGAATTGTAGGTTTTCTAAGTGTTCAAAAAATATTTGATACCATAAAGTTGCTTGATCAATCTTATTATAGGCTGTTCTCAATGATATATGGAAGGGTAAAATTACCGGTGGTGGTGTTTCTCACAATTCTTTTAGAAAGGGTCAATCAATGGATAATGTCACAGGTAATTGTTTCTTGAACACTATGTCTGGATGCGGTACTGACTGCTACTCCCATCCCTATCCTTTGTCTTTTTGTTGGAGTATGATAAGAGATTCTCTCTGAATTTGCTTTTATATCTTCCAGAAACAGGGGATACAGAGCCCAACAATACAAAAATGGGTGCTCCCTTCGCTGATGTCACTGAAGAGACAGTTGATAGATTATTGAAAACTTCAATAGGTGTTGAAGAAGCCAATACCTATAGCTTTGTTTACGAGAACGGTGTCAAGGTCAAGTGTGATGGTGAGTAAATTATTACCTCTATTTAAATCAGCTCTTCTCATCAAGGTTGATTTTTCTGTTGACTTCTGACAAAGGAACTTGTTTGTGATTCAGGAGGAGATAATCATGAAGGACTGAAAGACAATGTTTCTGAAGCTATTGCTGCAGATGGAAGTTTGTTTACCAGGAAGAGAACTGACAATAGTGACTGCCTTAACTACATTAGTGGGTCCCAATCTGATATTTCTGTGCAGAGCTTACCAGATTCCGGAGTAACCAGGACACCTATCTTTGAGAACAATCAACATGTTGCTTTTGATGGCAGTTTGAAGGTGTCTGATGATTCAAATTCTGTATTTGTGAAGTCCTCTTCTGAAAATTATTGGAACAACCTTCTAGGAAGGGGTATTCCACCAGAGGAGTTGAGTTTGTACTATCGTGATCCTCAGGGCGAAATCCAGGGGCCATTTCTCGGAGCTGACATCATTTCATGGTTTGATCAGGGATTTTTTGGTATGGACTTACTAGTTCGCTTGGAAGATGCCCCTGAAGATTCACCTTTCTTTGAACTTTGTGATGTAATGCCGCATTTGAAATTTGAACATGAGCATGTTGGTAACACCAATCTTTCCCAGGCAGAACCATCTGCTGTACTAGAGGGGAAGTTGGATTCTGGTTTACGTAGCTCAGCTTCTGTTTCTGAGATGGTTGGTTCTGCTGCCTTTGATGGCTCGAGCTGGCCGCCATCTGATTGTGATGGCCTTGGTGGACTTCATATTCAGTCAATACCTGATCATCCAGCTCGTCAATTTAAACCTCCATATTCACATAGTGAAGACTTTAACAATTTTGTTGCTCAAGATGAAGGTGAGTTAGCATATTTAGCTGAATGCATAGCCTCCTGTGGCTTTGGAGGTGGGAATCTGGCCTCTTTCCCTGCATATAGGCCATTAAGGTCATGGCCATTGATATTTAATGTGGTTGACCTTTATCTGTTATTTTGCTATTTAATTTTTAAGTTTCCATCTATATTTGCAGAAATTGTGTTTCCAGGAAGACCTGGAAGCGGTGGCAATGCTATTGGAAAAACTTCCACAGGCCTTACTGATCCTTCAAATATCCACCGTGCAACTCCAAGCACAATGTGTGAGGGTGGAGTTCCAAATCATGAACAGACATTGCACCCACTTGGCTTATTATGGTCAGAGCTTGAAGGTACTGCAGGAAAGAGTGGTCCTATCTCAGATGCTCCTTTTAGAGGAAGTGGCCAGGATCAAGTTCTAAACTCTGGTGCTGCGAGGGTTGGGCCATTTGGTGCCAAGACGGACTCAACCTCTGCTCTGGAGACATGGACTGATGCTTATAGAAGAAATGCTGGATCTGAACCCAACATATATCAAGAAGCTATGGATGCCAGCTGCTTGTTGCACCAGGACCATGAACTGAACCGGTTTGAGTTGGCAGACAAACTGTTTTCCCAACAACTTCAGCAACAGCATCCTCATAATTTGATATCCTCTCATAATAGTCACTTAAATGAAGCTATGATGGAACGTGGCACAAATCATAATTCAATACACCAACCACAGTTGGCGAGTCAGACTGGGCAGGATCTGGAACACTTTATGGCGCTTCAGCTGCAACAGCAGAGACAGTTGCAGCTTCAACAACTGCAGCAACAACAACAGTTCCATCAACAGCAAATGCTAATGAAAGAACAAGAGTCCCATGCTAGGCAGCTGGTTCTCGAACAATTATTGCAGAGACAAGTACGTGAACCAAGTTACACACAATCACGTCTTGATGCTATTAGGCATAGCAGTGCTCTGGAGCAGGTGTTGATAGAGCAACAAATTCTGAGTGAACTGCAACAGCGTCCACATCTTCCACCAAGACATGCTGAACCATCTATTGAGCATCTCATTCAAGCAAAGTTTGGTCAAATACCACATCAAGGGCCTCAAAGTGATTTAATGGAGCTCCTATCACGGGCAAAACATGGACAGTTGCATCCTTTGGAGCATCAAGCCCTTCAACAAGAACAAGCACATGAGAGGTTAAGACAACGTTTGGAAATGGAGGAAGACAGACAGATTGGTGCTGTCTGGCCTGCTGATGAAACTGGTCAGTATCTAAGAAATCCAGGTGTTGCTCGTCGAGCAAACTCTGGATTTGGTCCATTAGATATTTACCAACAGCAACAGATACCCCCTCCGGAAGAGCATGTTAGTCATCTGGAAAGGAATTTGTCAATGCAGGATAGACTTCAGCGGGGTCTCTATGACACTGGATTTCTGCCTTTGGAACGGACGATGTCAGTACCTGGTGGTGGTCCTGGTGTTAATTTGGATGCCATAAATCCTCTAGTGCGCGCACAAGGTTTAGAAATGCAAGATCCAAATTCAAGAATGCACTCAGCTGGTCACATGCCTGGTTTCTCGACTGGCATCCACTTGCAATCTCCTCACCGTCCTCTATTTTCAAATCAGTTTCATGCTCCAAATGGAGATACAATGGAAAATCATTGGTCTGAAAGAAATGGTCAGTTACCAGCTGATTGGATGGAAACTAGGATGCAGCAACTACATCTCAATGGTGAGAGACAAAGAAGGGATTTTGATGTCAAAAGGGCTTCTGAAGATCAAAGTATGTGGATGTCAGCTGGTGCTAATGATGACAGTTCAAAGCGATTACTTATGGAACTGCTCCAGCAAAAATCTGGTCAGCAGTCAACTGATCAAGCAGAAATGACCAGAGGGATTTTGTTTGAGAGGGGCTTTCACTCCGGTCACTTTTCTACGACAAATGCTTCAAACCGTTCATTCAACCCTCTTTTGGACCAGGATATGAGTCTAAACCAAGCTATCACTGTTGGGTCATATGGTTCTAATTCAGGTTTTCCACCACAGAGAGATCATGTAAATGAGATTGCCGATAGTCTTGATGCTTGTGAGAGATTTCCCTTCAAATCTCATTCTGGAGCTTTAGCTGAAGCTCAACCTGTCTTTTCCAGCATCAATGAAGCCTCTCAGGTAATTTACAAGATCCCAGACCTACATCTTATATGTGTTGGCAATGAAGATACACTCTTACATGTCATGATGATTATCTGTAGGTACATTTAGAGGCTCGCGAAAGTATCGTTAGGCAAACTGGTGTGCCGACTGTAGAAGGGGAAATGCCAATTAACTTGCTCAGCAGGCACACTTCACTTGGTACTGGAGGTTACTCTCTCTATATATACACAATTACACACACATATGTTGTGTATTATATTGAATGCTTATATATGTGCGTCTGTGCTTGTATATCAATCTTATTAAAAGAAGGTTTTATTGTTTGAAAGATTGTAATGTTTTTAAATCATCTTCAGGTGGAAGTCTTGACTTTTACAATGACAAGAGTGATAGAAGGGATTCGGCTACAGAGGAAATTCCTAAGGAACGGTATGTGCTATCTCTGTTTCTTCCTGGAAAGGACTTATTTTTATGTATGTCATTCTCATGGGTGTAGTTGGTAGTTTGGGAAATCAAGTAAAGTTTGTGCTTCAGTAGCTGCAACAATTTTATTCATATAAAAATTTTTGAAAGAAGAAATCACTACTTATAATTCCTGGAGTGTAGAATTTATTGCCAAGTTTCTATTACAGAAAGAATGTACTCTAGTTATAGAAGTAGATTGGCTTACTAAGAAACTTTTTTGCTTTAGAGTACTGAACGTTTAGCTATGATATTTCACTTGCCTACATTATTTTACTGATAATTATACGTCGTATTTTTGTTTTTATGATAAAGTGAAATATCAATGGTTTAGCATCGCCTCTTCAGGAAATGCTCATTCACAAAGAAAAGTATGTCTTAGAGCCTTGATCACGACACTGAACCGCACATTAAGCAAGGCGAAGTGCTCAACGCGTTCTGAGCCTCGCTTCAGGGATTAAGCATGCCTTTGATAACTCAACGAGTTGTGTTTTAATCTTGTAAAACCGTGTTATGCTAATATGTCTGATTGTAACTTTTACATGGTGCTACTTCTTCCTTGCTCAAAAAGTTCTGTTCCTCTTCTTTTTCCTTTCAATGGTTAATATTTTCTTTAATCAGTGTTTTTTCTTGTATAAGTCACGGAAGAGTTTTACCATCCTGTATATAGGACTAGCTCCTTCCCTCAATGAAGATTATGTTGTGATTTTGCTTTCCTGATATGCATCTGAATTTTGTTTCTATTTGGGTAGGATGGCTGTGACATCAAAAAGGTCAGATAACATCTTGCCGAAGCACCCACCTGAATTGCGCGTTTCTTCAACCCAGGAGGGTCTATCTGAGACAACTTCTGATAGCCTAGTGAGAGGCAAAAATCCTTCAGATGCCATGGCTTCTGAAGGTAGGATGTCTTTCTCCTTTTTGTTGCTATCACTGTTTACTATTTTGTCTTGATATTTCTATATTTGCTAGATATTTTGCACCTTGAAGATGTGAGAAATATACTACTCCCTGTGTCCCAATTTATGTGATACTCCTTTTTGGTCTGTCCAAAATAATGATTCTTTCTCTTTTTAGTAACACTTTGAACTTCCCATTTTACCCTTAATGAGATGATTTCTAGCTACAAATATCTATGACTTAATTTAAATCATTAAGTTTTAAAAGTCTTCATTTCCTTCTTGAACTCCATGCCTGGTTGTTACATAAATTGGAACGGAGGGAGTAGCTAATTTGATGTCTGCTCTTCCTTTATGGCTTGTAAGAGTTAATTGCCAATCCCCTTGCACCACACTCATTCTATCCATCCTAATTGCTAACCCATCCTTTTATGAATTCTGTCACTAGGGGGTAAGAGGGAAGCTGGAGGTAATGCAGCAAATCAAGTTCCCAGTGCTATGACGTCTGACAAGAAAGACGGGCGCTTCCGACGAACTGCATCTTGTAGTGATGCTGATGTTTCAGAGACATCATTCAGTGACATGCTTAAGAGTAATGCTAAGAAGCCAACAGCTCAGGAAGCACATGCATCAGAGGCATTGGATGCAACACACCGTAGTGGTAAGAAGAAAGGAAAGAAAGGAAGACAAATTGATCCTGCTCTTCTTGGTTTCAAGGTTACAAGCAATCGCATCATGATGGGTGAGATACAACGCATAGAAGATTAGTTACTGTACAGTTGGTAACTTGTGTCCCGATTTCTTGTGCTGTACATTTTCGCGTCATCTGTGAAATTTCCATAACACATTTTCTTTTACTCCATCCCATTTTGTGTAGGGGTGGCTTGAGATATAGTTAGTGTTAGGTAGTGTAGACAATTAGTTGTGTGGATTGAATCTTTATAGATACAACCAATCAAGTAGAGTAGAGGAACATTCTAACAGAATGTTTTCCTTTAGCCAATGAGATAAGGGCAAAAGAATATACCAATAAGCTCTGAAAGAGTAAAGTACTTTTAGAACATCTCTCCCTTTTAAGCTTTTTTCCTTTGGTTCTCCCTCTCTTCTTTTTTTAAGTTAGTTTTCATTTTTCATATTAGTTGTCCATTTTTCCTTTTACATGTCCTTCAAGAAATTACAAATAAAATGACAGTTTTAATAGTTACTCCTTGAAAAATTATTTTGCAACTTTACAAATCTTGTTTACACGTCTAAAAACAATTAACTGTTAAGGTAAAATGAGAAAAAATAATTAATTATATTTTTCTTTAGTTATTTGACAAGTAATTTTAGATAACAATTTTGTTTATCCCAAAAATAGTATTAATTGAATTGAAAAAACTGACAGTAAAGGAAACAAAAATCATAATAATAAATGAAGAAGAATAAGTTTGAATTTTACCTTTTCACAGAGAAATTATTAGGGTTCCTTTGAAGGGGAAAATTGGGTGGGTGGGTTCACTACTAAAAAACTGCCGAAAAAACGACGGTCTGCGTCGCTTTTTTGGTCAAATTCGCCGGAAAAGCGACGCAATCATACACCGCTTTTTGGGTTGACGCTTTTCAAAAAGCGACGGACAACGTCGCAAAAAAAAGATGGACTGCGTCGCTTTCTGATTATTTTTTTTCAGGAAAGCGACGGACAGCGTTTCTTTTTTTATATTTTCATTTTTTAAATTTTCAAAAAGCGATGCAATCCGTCGCTTTTTTGGAAATTTAAATTTTGAAAATCCCAGAAAAGCGATAGACTAAAGGACCCTGTCTGTCGCTTTTCTGGAAATTAATTTTTTGAAAAACCCAAAAAAGCGACGGTTTAAAGGACCCTGTCCGTTGCTTTTCTGGGTTTATTTGAAAAATTTAATGCAAAAAAGCAACGGACGAAACCACCCTGTCCGTCACTTTTTTCTGCATATTTTTGATATGCTGCCCACCTGCAAATATAAATCAATTCAATTCAATTTTAACCAGCCCAATCAAACAAAATACAATCTAAACATCCCACACAAGATATAAAACAACAAAATTAAATCAATCTTTAAAAATATCTAAATCACAATACAAAAACATATAAAGTCATTCAAAATTTGATTCAAAATTAAAAAAGAGTTCATAAACTAAAGCTATAAAAGATAATCAAGGAGTGCAGTCTATATAAACATCCTCCTCCTTACTGTCGTCGTCAGCCCTCGACAGGAGACGATGTAGATGTAGGTCGACGAGCAAGGTTCAACACTTGTTCTTTGATTTGCTGAACTGTCACACTCATGTTTTCTTGTTCAACTACTCTTTTTCGCTCAGACTCTTGCAGTGCTGCTGTTAGTTTTTCTATCTGTGCCGACATAGCAGCGATCCGAACACCGTCAATTGCCTCGGCTTGATGTAACGATCCAATACCTTCTAAGCCTGACACGAGTCGTCGTACATCATTTCGAGAGCCTCGACCATAGACTCTACCCTTGTATGTCTCCCCTACCATTTTTTCTGTCCAAATTTGACTGGACAATTCTTTATTATATCAAGGAATTTTTTCTCTTGGTTCGCTAACTCTTATACCTTTACAGGCTCAAGCCTGAGGTGAAAGCCCGGTTTTCCCCTTCAACATCTGCTCTCTAGTTAAGTAAGGCAGACTGGGCTAAAGGTAACTTTTTGCTCACCCGGTGAAAGACATAGTAGGTAATATTCTATTTTTCAAAGAGAAAAATGATCAAAAGTAGATCTGACCTGAACAAGTACATTTGACCTTTCAGGTGTCATTTGGACACGTACTGGTGATATTCACTCTGTATAATAAAAATAAAAATTAGCATTATATATATATATATATATATTCATTATTAATATTAATTAAATAACTTACAAAAGTTCGTTCTGCCCTTTCCTCCACCCACATATCCGAATTTGACTCATTTTCTTTCTTCTTCACATAGTCTTCTTGAAAACCTCTGGTACAAGGGGAGTATGCCCCATTTCTTTTTCCTATAAATAAAAATGAAATTTATATTATAACGATATTAATCAACTAATTATTTATTTAAAAGTTTGAGTTAGAACTTATCATCTCTCTTGTAATTGTTCCAACGCTCTTTGCACCTCCAGTATGCAATGAGCCACCCTTAATACTGCCTCTAGCCTTTTTGGCTTGTTTGGACATCGCCTTGAACTTATCTATGTTCCAATATTGGTGCAATTCATCAAACACATGAGGCAACATTCAACTCGGACACTAATTAGTATCCCAAACTTTCTTTAGCCAGCTAGACAGTCTGGCGGATGCCTTCTCTCTAATGTGATCGCAATGACCATATTAAACCTCGGTTCTCAAGTACACATAGTCTGAAAAAAATGAATATTGTTAGATAATTAAAAAAAGTAAAGTATATTAAAATTATTAAACTTAACTAAAAATTGAACCATGACTGTATCTGGTTCAAAAAATTTTAAGCACCTACATCCATTACAAGGACACCTGACCAATCCATTATTCTTGAAAATATCAAATGTCATTGTTTGTTCAATAAAATCTCTAACACCGTCAATAAACTTAGGTTTCAAACCAACACCGATTTCATAATGCATATTATACATCCACAAATGATGATCCATCTATAAAAATATAGATATTCAATTATATTATAAATTAAATTTAATAATAATTTTACTACATTAAGCTAATTTATATTGTTAATATAAATACTACATTTCAAGATCTACAAAAGTTAAAGCTTAATTAATTAATGAATACTAATTAATTAAGTTCAAATTAAGTTCAAGTTCTTGTTAAGTTCAAAGTTAAGTTTATATTCCTAATTAACTTTTCAAGTTATTATAAATTAATTAAGTTCTAATTAATTAAGGTCAACAAGATTTCAAGTTAATATTCCTAATTAAGTTCAAGTTATAGTAAATTCAAGTTATAATTAATTATAAGTTCTAATTAAGTTATAATTCAAATCCCTAAAATCTCAAATTCAAACTAGCTAGTCCTAAAATTCCAAATTCAAACTATTAGTCCTAGAATCTCAAATATAATTCAATCAAGTCCTAAATTTCAAATTCAAACTATTAGTCCTAGAATCTCAAATATAATTCAATCAAGTCCTAAATTTCAAATTCAAACTATTAGTCCTAGAATCTCAAATATAATTCAATCAAGTCCTAAATTTCAAATTCAAACTAGTTTTAAAATCACAAATTCAAACTAGTCCTAAAATCCCAAAATCAAATTAGTGCTAAAATTTCAAATTCAAACTAGCTAGTCCTAAAAATTCCAAATTCAAACTATTAGTCCTAAAATCTCAAATATAATTCAAACTAGTCCCAAAATTCAAATTAAATTCAAACTAGTCTTACAATCACAAATTCAAACTAGTCCTAAAATTTCAAAATCAAATAGTGCTAAAATACCAAATTCAAACTAGCTAGTCCTAATCCCAAATTCAAACTATTAGTCCTAAAATCTCAAATATAATTCAAGCCTAGTTAGTCCTAAAATTCGAAAATCAAACTAACTCAAATAATACCCAAATTGAAACAAGTCCTTAAATACCCTAATTCAAACTAGTCCTAAAATCCAAAACCAGACTAATTAACTCAAGAAATACCAAAATTCAAACAAATCCTAAGATACCCTAATTCAAACTAACCCTAACATTAAAAATCTCAATTCACTCACTAACTAATAATCCCAAATTCAAACTAACAATCAATAAACACAAATTCAATAAAAAAATTATAATTAAATAACTAACAAAATCAAATATAGCTCAAATTGATTATTTTTTTTGTTGATAAATTAAACCCTAACCTTAAAGGGAAAGGAGGGAATGAAGAGAGAGGGGAAGGAGGAGGAGGCGGCGACGGAAGCTCCTCCAAGCTACTGCTTGCGAGCACCGGCGAAGAGGTACGACGGAACGACGGACGGTGGACGCCGGAGTGGAGAGAAAGAAGAGAGAATGAGGTATTTTGAAAATGGGAAAATGGGGAAATGGGGAAAAATTCCCGTCTATCTTTCGGATATTTAATAAAAAGTGACGGATAGCGTGTCTATGTCCGTCACTTTTAAAAAAAAATAGTTGACCAATATTTTGACCAAAATGCGACGGACTAAGAGACATTGTCCGTCGCTTTTTAAAAATAATTGACCATATATTTTGACCAATAAGCAACAGACTTAAAGATGTCGTCCGTCGCTTTTATAAAAAAATAATTAATAAAATTAAATAAATTAATTAGCGACAGATAGCGTGGTTATTTTTTAATTTATATATAATTATTTTTAATAAAAGCGACGGATGGCGTCGCTATTTATATTAAATAAATAATTATTAATTATATATTTATTTGGCGCAAAAAATCACGGAAAATAGTGACGGACTAAGAGATGCCGTCTGTCGCTTTTTGTAAAATAATTTAAAAAATAATTATTTTTCAAAGAAGTGACGGACAGTGTGGCAAATGGCGTCGCTTTTTGGAGCGACGCCATCCGTCACTTTTTTATCCGTCGTTTTTTAGCAGTTTTTTAGTAATGGTTAGGATATTACCGTTGAAGAATAAGTTTGAATTTTATATTTTCACGGAGTAAAATTATTCCTTCAAAGATTAAATTTTTTTTAAGCTTGAAGAGCTAAAATTTGAGATATATCAAGTAGAAAACAAGAAATTAGGTCCCAATTTCATACCTTGAGCAGATTTTGAGTTGATTGGGGTGAGGGAGAAGAACAAATTAGAGTTCCTTTGAAGGTGAAAATTGGGTGGGTGGGTTAGGATATTACCGTTGAAGTGAAAAAGTGGATTTAATACATTTTTTTTAAAAAAGTTAAAAGGTAAAATTAGATGATTAACGTGCCCAATAAAGATATTTCAACACATGTGTAGCGCTGGTGATGAGAGGGTTGAAAAAATATCACTTGAGAGATATTAAAGGAGGTATTTAAACTCTCGTATAGTTTAAGTGCTAAAGTAAATGTTGCAGTAAAATTCATAAGAATTTTTATGTATTTTCTTTAAATTAATTGATATGGTACACCTGTACAAAAACACGGCACTATACTAATATTTTCATAATAGTCATACTTATTCAAAATAACTAGATAAGGGTGCCCGTGCAAGGCACGCACATATTGTGGAGATAAAAGTAGTTGTAAAGAAAGACGTGCAAATATGCAACATGATTAAAATAAATACCGACATTACACATTTCATAGTAGGTTACATATATTTTGCGAAATGTTATACATGGACTTTTTCAGAGAGATAACTTTTGAATTATGGAATTTCTAAACAAAAGTAGGTTCTTTCAGGTTGAAACCTCTTTTTTATTACCTGAAAATAAATTAAAGGAGTGAATAGTAACAAAATTTGACGGATATAGGAAAGAGAAGCAGGTATGCATCTGAAACCTCAAATTGTACAGAAAATAACATATGACTTTGGAGATAAGCTATTTAAATTCGAGAAAATCCAATTGACAAAAGCATGAAAGAAATTATCTCCCAACTTTATTCTGTTGTTTTCATTCGCCTATATATTTTGAACACAAAGAAATAGTCATTTGGTTTTTCTCTATTAGGAGTGAAAGATGATTATTAACTTCAACCACATTAGCTAGCCAATAAGAACAAAGTACAAAGTACTACTGAGCGCAACTACTTGTATGTGTAAATGAAAATAGAAGCTTGTCCTGGAATCTTTACTTTCTTGCACATTTAACTGGCAAGAAATCACATCATAATTGACACTAATCATAAACACGAAACGAAAACAGAAGCCAAGTACAAAACCAATGAAATCCTCGAGTCATTTCCCTGCAACTTATCTAGTCAAGTTATTCATAAGCAGAGAACTAAATTGCCATGGAATATACTGAAAGCTTCGCCAATGAGCAATTCATGAAATATTAACTCTCATACAGTTATCTCACAGAGGAATAATTATGCATATACGTGTACAAGCTTATAGTAATTATTAGTAGCTTATGAAGCAGTTGGCTATGGTTAGCAAAAGCTCCAATTTATGTATAACAAATCTCCCGAATTCACATTAGCAAAAATCTTCCCAAATGATAACATCAGCACGAATGCCTTTGTATATAAGAAAGTGAAAGAAAAGAGTATGTACCACGCAAGCAATGAAATCAAGGATATAAATATAGAACGTGTTACGTATGGATGTGCATAAGTATCCAACACGGGTGCGTACCAAGATATGCCTTAAAAGCACAGATAATTGTTACTACAAATCAATTAACAAATACCACAATACATTAACCACAAAAAATCGTAGTCAGGAACCTAATCTGGAATACTAATGAACCAAAGTCATCATCTATATTTCAAGTTACACAAGTAACTTAAACAAATTAACCTCAATCCAACAGAGAAATTAAAACTCTGAACCTCCTGGACAGAGGTACATAAGCAAAATAAAGATACTTAAAAGAACAAAATTGCATAAGGACAGATATATTACAGTTTTTTCAGTCACAACATGGAATGTCCCGGGGATTGAAATTGCAGCTCCATCACCCATTGTGATCCCATTTAGAGGAGCTACCTGCGTGAGAATCATAAAAGTCCTTTAATTGTAAGAAGACGATTGATTGTAATGTAGTTATAGTGGATGTAAAATCAGGCTTTTAGCAAGAAATAAGATTGACGAAATATTTAATTTTTGATAAATATTCCAAGATGCAGATGAGTTAGCAAAAGCATTGGCAATGGCCAAAGATAACCAATAAGCCCACTATGTCACTAAGAAGAACCAAAGAGTGCAACCAATTTGCATAAAAAATGTTGATTTAAGTAAGGTCTACTGAAAATCTGCCGACGATAGTTTTCTTCTTTTCTTGAGTTTCTTCTCTAGATCAAGCTCGCGAAAACTTAATGTCGTGTAGAATCAAAGGCACTTCAATAGATTAGTATGAGACGGGTGAATGTTATAGTTAACAGTCACTGTTCGGATGGCTTAGAGATGTAGCCATATTTAGTAAGTTTAAGGGCGATAAGTAGCTTTATTTTGGTATTGTCAGTCTGTTGTTTCAAGCAAAGAAATGACACCAAATGAATGCACAGATGCTTCAAAGTAAAAGCAACCTTTGATATTACCGAGTAGAAAATGAAGAAGAAGTAAACCCAGTAAATCAAAAGAAAATCAAATCTTCTTCTTGGAGGTTTGTTTGGATTTGACAAACGAACCAAATTAAAATTAAGCATAAAGGGAAGCTAGCAATTCAGATTAATTAGTAAAGAGAACATTGAAGAGGACATAAACCTAGCAAATAAAGACAGAAGGCAGACCTCCAGTAAGGGATCTTTTTTGCAGATTCAAGAGGCAAGACTTTAAATTGAAAGAAAACCCACAAAATTGATGAATGGAAACAGAGAACATACCAAAAGCATTGTCAAATGTGGAAGATTGAAGATCCAACATGTGGATCTTTTCTGTGGATGTAGAAACACATGCAACAAACAAATCTGAAACTGGAAAAAGGAAATTACCAGCTTATCCTTTTGGTCGTCCGAAAAAACTGACTCTCAATAAAACACTTACCACAACTGAGAGCTCAGACCGAGAAAAATTAGCCACAGAATATATGAACTTTGAAGATAAAGAAAGTATTTTTCCTCGTCGTTTGATTTCTTCCTTCTTTGTCCTTTAAATTGAGTATCGAATTATATTGAAATGAAACTCCGAGGAAGAGATGCTGCTAGGTTTAGGAAATTTCACTTAGTCTTCTATGTAGAAGTAGAGGTTATGACCTCAAATCCACCAGCAAATGTCATAATTGTTTAAATAAAACAGTATAAAGGAGCATTCTTTTCGTGCATTTTTCTCTGTAGGATCTCAGGCTTAATAAACTTTAACTCAAATGTGGATGAACAAATCACAATTACCTAGAGAGTTGGCACTTCAGTTGGCGTTCATTCATTGACAAGTGATAAACATAAGTTCGACCAAGCTTAAGTAAGAAATGCATATCACATACGTCAGGACTATATGTTTCAAAGTCTTTATTTTGATAAACCATAACAGGGCAGTCAATCAAGAAGATCCCCCTTTTAAACCTATATCAGAAGTAAAGCAGTTTAGTTTCATAGGATTAACCTTTTGAAGCAAAGTATAGGTGATACGAAAATCAATTGCCATAACCTCATACGAAAGTATTTATTTATAATTTAAGGAGCGAGTGAAGGGAAAGGAAAGTGGAGCTCTAGAACTGTGTAAACGTCTGGCACTAAACTATAGTTTGCTATTCCGAGTAGAAAAATATGTTGCGATTATCCAAAGAGAAATATAGAAATAGTGTAAATTTTTTCCATGATGCATAAAGTAATAGACACCGAGGAAAAATCACCACAAAAGTAGGCATAAAACATCAAACCTTCAGCAGAATATACAATAATGAAGCAAATTACAGAAAGTCATGTACTTCTCCAACGGAATTATCAATGCAAGCCAACCAAATCATATTAAAAATGAAAAAAGAGCCACAGAGAATGGAATTGATGGGTGCAATAGGAGGTCCAAAACCATGATTAGAAATCATAAAGAATGAAGGACACTGAGGAATTTTTACATAGGATTTTTATTAAAGTATTTCTACTGTTGGAATTTTTTTACCTGTTTAAGATGCCTTCTTTTTTTTTTACCTGTTTAAGATACATTTTTTTTACCCATTGAAAACTCGGACAAATCAAAATCAAATTAAGCTCTATTTTAGTTGTATCTCATCAATTCATTAAACAATAAGTAGTAAGTCGACTAACCTATTTTTGAGTCAGAGGTCCAAGCAAAACCTAAATATCCAGATTCTGGACTCAAGTAATATAGATGAAGAACCTCCAAAATCCAGTAAAAAAGAATGAGCTAGGCGTTGTGCAAAGGTGGAGTTGAAGCTTCTGTGCGAACACCCAAATTGAGGATTTGCAGTCTACCTTGAAGGAAATAATCAGTATGGAGGCAAATCGGAGAACTTACCGTAGAGGCGAAATGACCGCCGGAGAAACTTTCAAGGCTTGGTGGCGGAGGAAAATAATGGCTCCTAATCTATCGAGAGAGTCAGGAGCAAAATCAGAGCAAGCGGCACAGAGAGATATGCAAATATTTTTAGAATCAGCAAATATGGAAGATTGAAGACCCAAGGCGTGGATCTTTTCTGCGGATGCACACACGCGGCAAACAAAGAAGGAATTGAAAAGAGGAAATTACCAGCCTACCCTTTTGGTAGTCTGACGAAACCACGTGGAAACCCAGAAGGCAAACAGGTGGAGTTTGTTAATCGGTCAAATTAGGAGTAAAATGACGGAACCAGCCTTCGTCGTCCAAGCCAAGTACAACATATTTGAAGCATAATATTTAAAAAATATTAACAAAATGTCTATAGTGTTGGATTGATAGCAACAGGTAACAACACGTGTTTGTAATCTAGGGATAAGATGGTACCTATCTTACTATGATTTTAAAGGGGCAAATTACGGGAGTACCCTTGGTCGTCCAAGGGCACCACCACTTCTATAGAATGAGATATAAATTCTCCCACCAATATAAGGGAGTTCACGGTTTGGATAAAAACCGATTCAAACCGAAAAATCGAATCAAACCGATTAAATAAGTCGATTTTATTTAGGGTTTGGTTTTGTTTGGTTTTAGATTTTTAAAAAATCGATAGTATTTGATTTGGTTATGGTTTTGTTCGAAAAAAACCGAAGAAATAACCGAATCAAACTGATAAATAATACACATAAATTTTATTATTATACATGCATAATATACTATTTTATAAACAATTTTAAAAATCTTATATATGTATTCATCAAAATTTATTTATAATTGACTTATGAAAGTAAAAATGTCTTATGAAAGTAAAAATGTCCAAGGTAAGAACTTCTATCTTATTGGTTTCATGTATATGAGTGTGTATGACAATTCTTTGTGGGATTTAAAATGTCAATGTCTCTTCCTTCTAGGACAAAACTAGTGAATTTTGAAGCTTTATTCATAGTAAATTCAATGATCGAAAGTTTTATAATGTCAGTCATTCTAACTATTTTTCACTTTGAATGGATTATTGTAACTTTTTTCACGTTTTGAATAAATTATTTCTTTTAATTTTATGTATATAGTTAATAACCGAATAACCGAACCAAACCGAACTGAAATCGATACCAACCAAACCGATAAATATATATTATATTAGGTTTGGTTTGGTTTTGATAATTTTAAAACCGATTAAGTTGGTTTGGTTTTGGTTTTGACCAATAACCGACCCAAACCAACCCGTGAAATATAATTAAGAGCCTATTTGATATTGTTGTTGGGAGACCAGAAGTATTTTTTTTAAAAAATTAAGTGTTTGACAAATCTTTAAAAGTGTTTTTAAATGGATGCAAAAGCAATTTTTCTACTGTTGGGAAGAAACTAAAATTTTATGCTTTTTAAAAAAAGCAGAAGCAGAAGCAGATTTTTTTTAAGACTAAAATATCCCTTGCATATATACATATTTATCAATATATCACGTATTAATTAATTAACATATCTCATAAGTTTGGTTGATTTTCATTCAAGAATTTTTTTTATATAATAAATTATTTATTTTATTTATGTTATTATATTATTATTTATATTTTATATTGTATATATTATTTTATGTATTATTCTACAAAATTAGAAATAAAAATAACAATAATATTTTTTGCAGGATTAAAAAAAGAATAAACTACCTTATTAGACATACATTACTACTATATATACTAATATTATCTTTACTTTCAAAAAATTACACATATTACCACTTTTAATATTTCATACCATATATTAATATATTATTTGAAGATACAATTAGATTATTAGATACCCACATACCTTAAAACTAGGATTGATTAATTATCTGCTTAATTAACTCTTTCACTCCAAATCAACCACTATCTCTTAATTCTCTCCTTCCATATTTATCACTCAATTATGTCTCCTCCTTTATGATTTAAGAATTTCATCGTACAATTTCATTCCAACAATAGCTAATCTACTCTCTTCTTCTCAAGATATCATCACCATGGCCGACAAATTCTCCTGAACCCAAATATTATTATGTATTGTTCATTTATAACTAGATCAAATCAAAGTAACTGCTACAGAGAAAACTTGAATTCAGAGTGGGTCTTGATTGTTTGTCTTCGGAAGAAATGGATCTTAGTTTTGATTATGTTATGCCACAACGCAAAAGGATCAAAGGGAGTATTGTAGAGAGTTTTTGTTTGCTGGTGTTCTTCTAAGGCTTTCTTTGGTTACCGTGACATGGATTTGGTAGTACCAATATTACTTTGATATAGCCCTTGAAACATGTGTATCCAATAAGTAGTAATCTTAATTAAGATCTGAGTTGTATTTTTAGTAATGGGGTGTTTGACCATGTATATGTATCTACCATTAAATTTTCGGATACATGATATTTAACAACACGATGATATTAATGATACGACAGATACTCTACAATCGTGATTTGTTCCTAAATTCATGTGTTTCAGCTACATTTCATATTTAGAGACACATAATTAAATGTATATGCTTATTATGTATTCGAGATACATGTTTTTGGATATAACGTATGAAATTTAAATACACATAATTAGATGTATATGCTTCTTCTTTTTGTATATTTCATATTTAGATACACATAATTAGATGTATATGCTTACTATGTATTCGAGATACATGTTTTTGGATATAACATATGCAATTGATACTTGATACATCAAATTAATACTAGATACATATAAAAGATACATGAAATTAATATTATATATATAACATAAAATTAATACTAGATACCTATAACAAATACATGAAATTAAAGCTAGATACTTCTATGATACATATGAATGTACTTGCAGGGCACTCATGTATCTAAGTGTTTAGTTTGTTGGATACATCATAAATTGATAATAGATACATCAAATTAATGTATTTATTATTTTAAGAGTAATAATTTGAAATTAATCAAATTGCATTACCAAGATATACATGTTTTTATCTTATATTAATAATATTAATGAATTTACTATTTCAAAGAATAATAAAATGAAATTAATTATCTATGTATTTTGAAAATCCTCAATTACTCCTCTAATTAAGGAAATTAGTTCCAACCAATTAATTTAACTAAATAAATTGTGTATCTCAATTGTAAAATTCGACAGATACATGTATCTCATGGATTCAGACTCGTGTATCCTAAACATAAAATATGGTACAAAAAGTAATATTTAAAACTATTGGGAATCTTAATAATTAAGACCTAAACTAGTGGGATTTATGTGGTTTGCCCTTAAAAAAAATAGAGAAAAGTAACAATTTAAGATCTAGGCCCTCCCAAAAAAGTAACAAATAAAAAAAATTCTTTTCTGAATTTACGTATTATTTAATTTTTAAAAAAACTTTAGAGTATTATATATATAAAAAAGATAATAGCTAAGAATGAATCCAAAAAAATAGGTAGCAAAAAAAAAATATTTCTCTTTTCAATATTTTCAACAATATTTTTCTATGAATAATATTGATTGAAAATTTGAATATGTAAATTTGAATTAATTAAATTAAAAATGTAATTAAAGTTTCTGATTAGATGTTTAAAATAGTTTCTCTCTATAAAATAATTTTATTATTAAAAAGTCCATTGATACTTTGCCATTTTTCGTAATTTGACTCTCAAAACTCATTTTTTAAAAAAAATTAGCCAAACACAAGTTGCTTATTAAAAAACACTTTTCAAATGAATTTAACAAACACAAATTATTTTTTTTGAAAAATACTTTTCTGAAAAGCTATTTTAAAAAGTATTTTTAAAAATAAGCAATTTTTAACAATAATGCCAAACATACTTTCTATACTATTAACCTTTAAAAAACGTGAGTAATTGTCGTTGAAAAGATCAGTTTCCTTTTCTGACGTCTTTCTTTATTTTCTTTTTATATCATATTTTTTTCTTGCTATTTTAGTATCTTTGTTTTATTTTTTTAATTTTATACGAATACTAGTTTCTTAGTAATTAAAATGTAGATATTATAAATTAGATTGTTGTTCTTTATTTTGTGTATTTTTCCCCCTGAATTTAGCGAAATTAATAATAAAAATATAAGAATTTATTTTAGTAAATTACTCAAGACTAAGAAGCCTAGTAAGATTAATTGAAATAAAAGAAAAGTCAAGATTATGTGTCAAAATTATATAACTTTCTTTTTAATTCAAATGAACCGTGTATTATACAAAAGGAAAAATAAAAAAGAGAAGAATTAAAAAAGGTGAACGTGGTGGATCTGGATCCCACATTATAAAGTCAACAAAATAATTTCTTTATACAATTAATGATAGTTCTATGTTCTAACTTCATAAAAATTCCCTTCCATTTATATATTTCTAGAAAGTTAGGGAATAGTAGGAGTAATAATTTAACTTTATTACTACTTAGTAGAAGAGGCTATGAGCAGGCATGTCTTCGCCAATGTAACAACCCGATAATAAGACCAACACAATTCAAACTCAAACAATCGATAAATCTATTTCATTAACTAGTAATTGGAATTACAAAGGAATTTAAGAACTAAATAGAAATTGAAGAACACAAGTAAAAGAAAGGGATGAGAAGTAGAACTCAAAGAAAGGGATGAGATGGCTAGACATTTTTCTCAACAATTTGCATAAACCTATTTTGCTCTCCTAAGTCTCTATTTATCAACCCGGATCCCATACATAGATACTTAATTAATTCAGATTTGGGCTGCTTTGTCAATACTGGTCTAGGCCCATTCATAACAATACCTTCTGCCCCTTGTCCTCAAGGTTCAAGTATACCAAATTGATATCATTGTGAGGATTCTCATTGGAGCTATTAAGGAAGCTATACATACTAACATCAACAAGTTAGAAGCAGGTGTAGGCAGGCAGTACTCTTATAACTTTACCGATGAGCAGTACATTGCTCCAAATTATCACAGGGCGACTCCAACCTTCCGCTTTTAGGAGATAAGTGACTCAAAAAACATAATCTCAACATTGTAGATATGTGATATAACACTCATTAGCAACTTCGTATGACCTTTTGGTGCAATATAACCCTTTGTTACTATGTATTCCTTGTTAGCTAAAGGAATCAGAAAGCTAGTTGTATCCCTATGAAGAGAAAGAACAACCTACGCTTTAGTCCATTCACTCTTTCGAGCTGAATGTGTGGAAAAAGGATTAGGATTCACTCTCGCGAGATGAACCCATGACAACCCAATACCCACAGACCATCAATCAATAATCTTGGTTTCAAAACCTCTCTCACGAGCAGGCCAAAAATACGACAGTAGAACTGCATTTGCAACTAAAATTCTTTAATTTAAACCACAATTAATGATTGAAATCACTTTTAAACAACATTTAAACTAACAATTAGCAATACCCGTAAACTAAATCAGTCCATAATCACATAATCACATCCCAAGAATTGGGGTTTTAGCTAGACATGATAAAAAGATAAAAATGGTTACCAAATTGTGTTTCCATCAACTAGGTATGATTGATTTTGTCTTTACAAAGGTCCAAATTGAAGAATCTCAAAGACCCACTTCCAATTTCTCAAAATTAGAAAACTTCAATTCTTTAAAGCTTAAGGAAAACTTGTCTCAATACTCAGAGTTCAAACTGAAAAATAAATGAATTCTAAAGATTGTTCAGAATAAAAATTTTATTCTAAGCTTAATGTTTGAAAATGTATTTATAGTTGCCAAAAATATGCTGCGAAGGGCCATTCGGAGCAGTAAGTCGGGCTCGTCGATCAACTCAGTGATCCGCCATTTGGTCCTTTCCATTGCCCTTTTGCCTTGGCCTTCAACATCCTCCAGGTCTGTAACTTTGGGCGATCTAGTTATGCAATGCGGAATCACTCGACGATCCGCCGACTGCTCCCTTCTCTCGCCAACTTGATTTTCTCCTTCAGGGCTTGGCACACTGTAACTTTAGGCGGTAAAATGGCCATTAGGCGACTCGCCTAATGGACTTGGTGATCGCCAGGCTCTCTTTTCTTCCTTCTTTCAGCTCACTTTATTACTTTTTGCAAATTAGTGCCCTTACTTGGTTCCTCAATCCAAATACCTGGAAATCAAGGATTTTTTATCAGTTATTGGCACAATATAAGCATTTGAAGACACTAAATCTATCCAAATAAAGCCCTAAATGAGTTATCTCTTTCATTATTTAATTAGAATTTCAATAGCCCTCTCTCCATATCAACTAAAGCACACCTAGTAGCAAGGAATGGTCTTTCTAAGATGATAGGCACTTCAAAGTCAACCTCACAGTCTAATATCACAAAATTCACCGAAATTATCAATTCCTCAACTTCAACCAAAACATCTTATAGCATCCTAAAAGGTTTCTTCACAGTACGATCAACCATAAGTAGCCGCATTTCAGTTAGTTTGGGGGCTCTCAAATCCAACTTTTAGAATACAGATAATAGTATCAAAGTTATGCTAGTACACAAGTCACATAGTGCCTTATCAAAGTGTAACATGCCAATAGTACATGGAATAGTAAACGCTCTAAGATCCCCCTTCTTTTGCACTAACAATCCAATAGCAATGACACTGCAATGTTGCAACTTATCACCCCTTTAAAAAATGACAGTCTTTTTTTAGTCACTAGATATTTCATAAACTTAGCATAGTCCGACATCTGTTTGAGTGCTTCAATCAAAGGAACATTTATCGATAGTTGTTTCAACCTGGAGATTAACTTGCAGTATTTTCCTTCCTAAGTTTTTTTGACCAATCTTTAAGGGAAATGAGGCAGAGGTATGGGCATTGGAATGATATTTTGAGTAACTTCCGCTTCTTTCTCATTTAGATCTTTAAGTTGTTCCACTATTTCAACTTCATCCTATTTTGGTTCCTTTGCACTTTCCACCTCAGTCGGCACATGAGGGTAAATAGTCTATTTTCCACCTCGAGTAGTAATTGCCATGCATTGTCCATCATTCCTCAGATTTGGAAAGTATTATTGGTAAGTGTTCCTTGTTGGCGTGGATTCACACTTAAAGATAGTTGACTCAATTGTTGCTTAATCTATTTAATGGACACTGCCTGTGAATTTACCTTTTTCCCAATGCTTGATAAATCAGTGCACATCTTCTTCACACTGTCATATGTCGAGTCAAATCTTTTCATCATCTTTGACATCATATCCTCAATGTGATTCAAGCTTGATCCTCCATCTCAATCTCCTTATGGAACATATGTACCACTCTTATAGTTTCTGTTGTTATACCCATTCATGCTATAATTATTATCATGATTGTAGTGCCCTTCTTGGTTTTAATTGTTGTAGTTTCGACCTTGATTTCCTTGACCTTGGCGCCAATTATTCTGATTGGATTCCTGAGCGTTAGTCTGTAAATCCCCTATTTGCTTATCTACACAATTGACATCTTCTTCATAAGCATACTCATCATGCGGTGGTGCTCTATTATTGTAGTTTACTGCATTAACTTTCTCAGCACCCCCACCCAAATGTTTCAACACCAATCCAACCTCTGTTCTCAATTGTTCCACATATTGACGCATATCTTCACTCGCTTAATCATGATTTACTTATATTGAAAATGAGCTTTTTGTGGTAGCTTAAGTTCTAGTACTTTATACTTTATTATTCTTTGAAATCTTTTTCAGCTTCTCTGCAATCTGTTGGAATGAGTTAGCTTGTATGATCCTCCAGTGATAGTATCTAGCACAACTTTACCATTTCATCTAACTCTATAAAAGTTTTCCTTGAGTGACTCATCATCAGTTTGGTGGTTCGAACACTTCTAATGAAAGCTATAAATCTATCTTAAGAATCACTAATCGACTCCCTAAGTAGAGCCATGAAATTGTTGAGTTTATCTTTAAGCTTTAACTTCTTTGACAACATGAAGTATTTTTCTAGGAACACACTATGTAGCTCAGTCCAGTGGTAATTGAGTTGTAAGGAAGCTCAGATAACACAGTCAGATCTCCTCTCAATGATAATAGGAGCACTCGTTACCCAGTCACATTCATATCTAAGTCTGGCCTTCCCACACTACACTTACAAATGTCGATGCCTTTACTTAGATGGGCATATGGATCCTTGGATTGCAGACCGTGAAATAACCCTTTGGATGTAAGCATTTCCATCAGCCTACTTGTAACCAGAAATATATGTTTGAGTGGTAGTTGAGGTCCAATTATGGCACTCATTAATCCCATATCCTTGTGATCAACCTTGTAATTATCATGCACATCATATGCTTGTTGATCATGCACTAACACAAGGTTGTTTTGGTTGTTTACTAGTACCTCCCCTACTCCTGAAAGTTGGACTCTAGTTTCATCCTCCTGACCTGCTCCGATTGGATCATCGTTTAGTCCTATATTTCGGCCACGTCCGACCATTTTTCGCAGTTTTTTGGCTAAATCTGGATTAAAAAGGGTTAGGAATTGCCTTGACTTCGTGTACTTAACATACACTTCAAACAAAACCTGTAGAAAACAAAAACAAAATAAAACGTAAATTGGAAAATAATTGACTAATAGTGCAATAACAAAATAAGTATAATTAAAAGCCTTATTCTTGAAGCATTGGTTTATAATATCGTTTTTGTGCTTTACTAACCGTTGTATAATAGCCTTAACCCAGAGTGAGGGATAATTTGAATTGATGCACAAAAACGATATTATAAACCAATGCTTCAAGAATTTAATGGACAAAGTGTTCACAAAATAATTCTCAAAGACAAAAACTAAGTATCGAATTGTTTAACACTTAAAACATAAAAAAATAACTATTTATAAACATCTAATCCTAAATAAAGTCAAAAAAGGAAATATAGAAAAGGTAGGCTTCGATAGTCAACTCTACGGGTCATGATCTACGACTCGTACCGTAGAAGGCAACTTTTTCAAAGGACATTTGACACTTCTAAAGGACTTGATCTACGACTTGTACATGTAGAACTTTGTATGGTCTATCCTGGCTATCCATCATTTACAATACTGGGGCTCATAATTCGTACCTCTTTCTATGACTTAAAACTACGGTTCGTAAGTCATCCTACAGCTCGTAATATGCTTTCATCTCCCCATACTTAGCCAAATTTCTAGGTTTTTCTTCATCTTTTATCTATGAGTCAATCCCACGACTCGTAGATCGCCTCGTAGTTCATAAGCATGTTGCTTAAATAGAATTCCATCCTCGGACTATCACAACCTACTTTCCTATAAACAGAGATAAAAATAGCATCAAATCTACAAATAACGGCTTAAGACACATATAAAACTTCAAGTTTAAAGCATTATAAGTATTGTAAATTTGTGGTACATTAGAGGCGTGCCTTGAGACATACAGAGATAGTTGCAAGATGCCTCATCATTGGTACAATGGTTGCATTATTTTACTTTGAGGTGGGTATCATCTCAATGAGGTTCTTTTTCCTTCTTGACCTATCAAGTCTATAGTGGTATCACCTCAAGTTTCGGGGGGTATGATGTAGGTCGTGCTGCCTATGGAAGGTAGAGCTTAGTCAGATTTCTCACGGTGATCATTTCAAGCCTTCAACTATTGGGGCTCATTTTACTACAGTTTGGCCTTTAGCTATTGTTGACACCCAATTTTGGACCTCCACATTATAGATTAATAATCGAGCTTCTTCAATTTCAAATGATTTAAAATAATTAATTTTATAAAATTTCAAAATAATATAATAAAAATAGTTTGCAAGTTATTTTCAAATAGTTTTGTCATCTCTTTTTTATAATTTTTAAATAATATATATATATATATATATATATATATATATACATAAATTATGTATATAATTAGTATATTTTATGAATATTCAAAAATCGTCTCAAAAAGATTCTGTTTTTAATTAAATGTTTTGTTAATTAGTTTAGCTTTATTATAGTTTATATTTTTGAGTCAATTAATTTGCAAGTACATTAATTATTTTATTTCGTTGGGATTAAGAAGCTCAGTAATTAATCGATACTAATTCGTCTTATTTAATTTTAGCCGAATTCACCAACTAAACTCAAATTGGCTAAATTTTTAATTCCAATTGGCTACAATTATAATTCATTTGGCCATTATTTCAATTGAGAAATCTAACTACGATTTTAATCTTCTTAAAACTATCTTTTCAGCCAATTTCTGGACCAAAATCAGCCCAAATCTCAGCCCACAACAACTCTCTCACAATACAATACTTATAACTTTCAGCAAGCCCACCATTTTCTCCTAAACTTAGCCCAAGCCCATTCCAATACATACAACAACACAACAATACGCACAACATACATATGCGTACATCAACTAGTACACCCATCTCATGCCTTACGTGTCTTCTTCCTCAACGTGACCAAATGTACTCCTCTTCCCCAACCCATAACCCTAATGACCCTAAGTGATCACATCCAACCACCCTCACGCCCCCTTTTCCCCTTTTTCAGGGATTTCCAAATCTCTTCCACTGTTGGCCTTTGAAAAGAGGAAAGAAAGCCAAAAGATTTTGAATTTTCTCAATGGATTTCCCCTCCAAAATTGATCTCAATCTTCTCTATAAATTGTCTCTTCTTTTATGTGTTTAAGGAGGAGAGAAGTTGGAGACAAGGCATTTTTACCCTTTAAAACTAGAGGTTTTTTTTATCGAAAGGACAAAAATTCGAGAGCTAGTCTTTATTTTGTATCAATTCTCTTCTTGTTCGAGTTAAGCTCATAGTAGGGGATAGGCTTCACGATCAAGCTCATCGTTCTAGTCTCGCTACTCCAGAAAAGGTACATGATCTCTCCCCTTTTAATTTTTCACTCTGATTCTAGTTGTTCGTCTCTTTGATTGGTTGCTTGATTCGATAATCTCAAAAAGGAATGGTGTCTTTGTTGATAGTTTAGTCTTCTGCTATTGAGCATGACTTGAATATATTTGTGAATGTGGTGAACATATTTTGAGTTGATTTGTGTGATTTTAGTCTAGTCGAGTCCTATTTGAACCATGATTATGAGTTGAGTTGTTGTTCTAACCTGCTTAGAATGCATCGAGTTTCCATAATAAGTAGTTTTGATTTGGTTTAGGTCGTAGATGATTTTTTCTGACTAAATTTGTTAATGTTCTTATTTTTTGCCTTCCATAGTTGTATTATATTTAGTTTCAAATTGTTCTATTTGTATTGGTTTAGTCGTGGTTGTTATGAATCTACAATAATAACCAGATTCACTCTTTTACATTAAGCGAATGTGGAAATCATGATATATAGTTGCTTAAGCTTGTTTTAGTGTCTTTATTAATCCTCATCTTGAGTCTATTTCACTTGAATGTTGTTAGACCTATTTGTTGTTGCCTGTATCGTGTTCTGCCTTCATGCGATATATTCTTCAATTGTCTATTAGCGAGATACGTACGCACCACAACGGTTCAGTCTAGTAACAACGTTTGACCTGATTCTTGCATCAATGAGATACGTAGGTGCCACAACAGTTTGGTCATATCTCCCATAAGATTTATATTTTCCTTTACAATAGAAACTGAGACATAATTCTTGAGAGGGACTAAAAAATTCTTAAGAAGAGGATCTCTCCAACAAGTCAAGACTGAAGATACATTTTGAGTTGCAACTGGGACAAAATTTTTGAGAAAAAATTCTACAAGTCATATATCAACAGTTCGAGATACTCCAAGACATCTAACTGGGACAGAAGTTTTTGAGGATGGCATCAAAAATTTCTTCAAGCATCACTAGAAGTTTGTAGTTAATTTTGAACATTGTAAGCATGATTAGAAGTTTAAAGCTAACTTCAATTGATCTCTGGCATTGTTAAAGTTCATAGTCAACTTCAATAATCTTTGACACCGTTGGATTTCAAATCCAGCTACAAAACTTTCCAATTCTAATAGATATCCAGAGGACCGTGTCAAAAATTTCTCAAGCTTTAAGGATCTTTAGAATTCTCCAAAACAAGCTATCGGACATGCCAAAAGTTTTGAACCAAGGACGTTCACTTAAGCTATGCATGACATTTGACAATGACCATTTCCAAATTAATTCTCGAAAAAATCTTTTCCTTAATTTTTTTTAATATGTCAAATATTTTGTATAATTTCATCTTATGTCTATAGAGAAGCAAGATATTAGAGCGATCAACTGAATATAGCAAGACAAGGAGCAAGCGAATGAAGAAGTCAACACAAATCACTTTGTTTTAAAAAATAACAATTTTTTTTTGTGGATAGGTGTAAGATTGCCTTAAGATCATCATATTCCTCCATTCAACGAATATGGAGAATTCAAAAGGGCAAAGATCTCCCCAAAAATTGACGGTCTTTTTGTTGGTACAAGAAAGTTATTGAAGTTCTTTAGAAGAAAAAGAAGCAGTTCAGAATATGAGCAACATCACCTCGTTCAAATCTCCAACAAAGCATGAGTCGCAATGAACACAAAATGTTCAAAATAGGAACAAGTGAAAGCATCACTCTCAACATGTACAAACATCTTTAATGACGTCAAATTACATATTTTAGCACCAAGAACGTTTGAAGAATATTCATAAATCTCGTTGATATCAGATGCGGTAATGTGAACCACCTAGAGAGACATCGTTTTTACCACCCAGAGGGACATTTCTATAGTATTATCAAATGAGATAATACCACCACCTAGAGGGACATCGCCTTTATCACGCAGAGAGTCATTCATGTCATATTATCAATGTATTTAATACCAATGCCAAGAGGGCCATTACATATTCAAACCGTCGGGAGGGCCATCAAATATGCAAATGCCAAAAGGGCCATTGCATCTTCAAATGCCAAGAGGGTCATTACATATTCAAACCGCCAAGACGGTCATCATATATGCAAATACCAAAATTGTTCATTACATCTTCAAATACCAAGAGGGCCATTACATATTCAAACCATCGGGAGGGCCATTATGTATTCAAAATGCTAAGAGGGCCATTTTGTATTCAAAATGTCAAGAGGGACATTGCATCTTCAAATGCCACAGGGCCATTACATATTCAAAAACCACCGAGATGGCCATTACATATTCAAAATGCCAAGAGGGACATTGCATCTTCAAATGCCAAGAGGGACATTACACATTCAAACCGCTGGGAGAGTCATCTTATATGCAAATTCCAAAAGGGTCATTGTATCTTCAAATGCCAAGAGGGCTATTACATATTCAAACCGCCGGGAGGCCCATCATATATGTAAATGCCAAAAAGGCCATTGCATCTTCAAATGCCAAATGGGCCATTACAAATTCAAACCACCGAGAGAACAATTACATCTTCAAAATGACAAGAGGGCCGTTGCATATTCAAACCACTAAGAGGGAAATCTGGATTATATTATCAGAGGTGATAATATCATTGCTGAGAGAGTCATTCATATCATCCACTGAAAGAGGTGATATCATTGCCGAGAGTGTTATCATTGTAGCATCACATCAATTCATTATTTACCGCGTCAAAACCGATGGAGGCTGACGTCAGAACATTTAAAGAAAATAACATGTGTCAAATACGATAAAATATATCACTTCTCTATTTAAATTATAGTTTCTACTAATAAGTTTATTTCAGTCTTTGTCGAAAGCATCAAAGAAGATAAATTCTCAAACCAAACCATAGGTGTGGAGACACCAAAAAGGATGCAGTACAATGTGAAACTTTTTCTTAGCAGCAAACTGGGACATTGTTCGGAGAGGAGTATCAAACTTTTAGGACGTGAGCTAAGGAGAAACTTTCACTACAATAAAACCACACCCCTATCAAAAGTCATGTGGACAGTTCTTTGGGTTTATTGGTATTAATTTTGCATACGAAAAACTTCGACTCTCACCGGGGGAAACTTTCCCATCTGAGTGACACTGCACCAAGAGTTTTGGAGATTATGTCTATGTAAGTTCTTACTTATGGATGTGAAGTACACCACATTCATGTCTAAGAGGTTCCAAGCCTATTTTTCATACTCAACTTATTTGTTACTCTTTCAGAACCAAAAGTTATCTTAGCATACTAGATTTTCTTTTCAACCGATCGAGTCGAACTAAAAATAGCCTGATTTTCTGAGTTGAGGGATATGTAGGTGGGATCAATGTTGAAAACTCATCTGTACTCTGAAATTTTCTCCTAAATCTTATTCTCGAGCATTCTGGTTCCTTCATAATTTGATATCAGAATAGCTTTTGAATTCTTTCAAAATGATGCATTAAATTAAGCATATCGAACTACAAGTGGCCTGAATTCTCATATAGCCTGAGATATGTAGGAAACCCAATTTATGGGTTTGGTCATAATTCCTAAGTTCTGTACCAAAATCCCTTTCCTAAATGATGAAGATGGGGTCGGTCAAAATTGGATTCGTCAATTTCATTCACCTCGAATTTCTTTCATCAATCCAAGTCAAACGAGGGATAACTCTTGGTGATGATTATTACGAGTGTGGACAGGTAGGCCACTTTGTTGGCGATCATCAGAGGGCCTTAGTGCAGGTGGATAGAGTTGATCCTGAGTTTTCGCATAGGTAGACAGGATGCCTCATCGCATTTTCCACACCAGGCTCCCGTCTTTGGAGGTTGCTAAGATTGTAGAGGGTGTGAATACTGATCTATGGAGTGCTCTAGGCGGGAGTTGATCATCTATACATTGTTGACATTTATTACTCTCCAAACTAGGGTGGTCAGACCTTGTCGTTTTTGTGGAGAGCTTGGCAATCGCTCTTGAGCTTTTCCCCAACGTGGTACAATTGTGGGATATTTTTAGTTGGGTTAGTACCATGGGTTGACGGTACCTTCAGTCAGAAATGCTGCCCTGAGTGGTAATGGGGTTGTTTCAGTTGTTTAGGTCGAGGCTGGTAATGACCCACTTTATACTTCTATACGCCGACTGGAGGATGAAGCCCATGTATCCCTTCTTTGGATATGCATTTATTTTTTATCTCATTTTTTCTTATTTTATGTGGTTTTGGGGATTTCATACCTATTCGTGCCTATTTGACTTGTTAGTTATCTCGTAATTGTTTTGACAACTTTACTTGGGATTATGTTGGTGTTTTATATCTTATAATTGAGTCATTTTAGTAGTGGATCGACTAGGTCATTGTTATGTGATTGGTAGTAGTGGTTGAGTAACTCCCCATGCTTTTTCCTTAGTAGTGTTGTTGTGATCGTATCGTCAATATAATTGGTTTTCATTTTTTTTCCTTTACAGTATGTTTTTACTATGATGTCGATCTTTGGTAGGTAAATGGTTGGAATAGATTTACCCGATTTAGAAATTTATTGTGATGTTGGACCCAGTTGGCTTAGGAGGTTGCCCTAGTTGTGTGTCATCCTTTTAGAATAGTAGTTGGGAGATTTCTGGTTGTCGAAGTTGTGTGTAGGGTAGTTTGAATTTTGTGGTGTTGTGGTAGTCCTAGTTGCCCGCTTCTTTCATTTGTCTTAGTCTTATTCACAATCGCGAAGTTGTGATGCGCTCTTTAGGTCTTTTTGGATTCATCTTGTTCTGGTAGTCTTGGTGCCTATTTATGGCTAGTCGGGATTTGGAGGTATGATATCTTATTGCACTTTGTTTCTGTTGTTAGTTCTCTACAATTGTGTTAATAACTCTCAAGGTTTGATTTTTGATTGGGAGTTAGAGTGGCGGTGTTCATTGGTGGCTTCAGACTTTAACCTTCGTTGCAGGATGGGAATTTACTTAGAAGGTTTATCTACATGATGGGGTCAGAGTAATTCATAGAATCTATGATTTTGTATTTGTTCAAGAGAGGTTTGCTTTTGGTGTATTGGGTAGCTTGCAATGTTTGTTAATGGGAGTTGGTACACCTGAGCCAATACCAATCGGTTAACTATGTTTTTACACTGCCACTGGCTTGGTTTCCTTTGGATTGGGGTGGTTGGCTTAGATTTGCGGTGGCAGAGTAGTTTATGGGCACATAATGTCAGTTTTATAGTAGTTCCCTAGGTAGAAGTAGGTCACCAGAGCTGGGCCAGTGCAACATTTTCGTTCACGGGATGATCATCCTTTGAAGTAGAGTGTTTCATTTCAGAAGGTTGCATTTAAGCTAGGGTTGTTTGTTTTTGGAGTTAGGTATAGATTTTAATCTTTGTCCTTGGCTAAGTTCCTTGTTTTATCTATTGTCGTTCCTTAGTGTTCAGGTGGAGCATGCCATTCATCTAAGGTTTGTGTTGTGTGGGTTGGTAGGTAGGATTCAGTTGGTGTTGGAGATGTTCAGTACAACTAAGGACCGATAGAACCCTCTTGATGACTAGAAAGTGTTTGATTTGGAGAATAGGACATGTATATTGTTTGGTGAGTTGAGTGCATCTACCATGGTCTTGTGTTCGCTCAATTCGATGGTTTCGGTGTGGTACTGGTTTTCTCAAATGAATATGGTGTTTTCAGTCAAGTTCGGTTAAGTTAGGCCAGAGTTGGAGCCCAAAGAGGAATTGGAAGAGTTTTTGGAGTTTCGAAGTGAACTTGAAAATTTTCCTCTTAGCATGAGTTTTGTGTTAGTATTGTTCGATTCGAGAGAGTGTCTGAGAATCTGACGGAGCATGCGAGACCAATACCTTTATATTTTCATGCCTTCAGGCTGTACCTATCCTTCTACTATTGTGGGTGAAAGTCTTTTTTAGTAGTTGATGTTGTAATGACCCTCCAGGTCGTTTCCTTCATTTTTTAAAATCTTTTTATCATTATGACTTGATGGGACTCACAGTTCGGTCACTAGACCGTTCATTTGAGTTTTGTGTAAGTTTCTACATTTTGGAGCTTCTAAAGTTTGTACGGTTGATTTTGATCAAAACTCCTGGAAGACGGCCTCAAAATGCAATTCTGGCAGTTCCATAAGCTTGAAAACATCGAGTTTGATTTAGAATGACCCTTTTAGCGGATCACAAGGCTTCCGGGCTCATTCTGAGCCTTTTTGTGGAATTTTGCTAAAATAGAGTTTAGATATGGGACCTATTTTTCATTGAGATGACCTTGGATAGAAGTTTCTATGGTTCCATTGAGTCCGAAATGTCGAATTTGGTGGGGTAGCATATTTCATTTGTGTGCACGGGGTACCGAAAGAATCTCGAGCATCCCATCAGAGTTTTTTCAACTCCAAAGTTTAATTGATGCAGCCTTTGCTGGTACATCTTGGGTTGGTCTCCGCGTTCGCAGACCTGGTCCCTGATACCCCTAAATTACACCTTCCAAAAGAACTATAAGCGGACGTCGTTCAAATAAAGAACCTAATCGAGGTTTGAGTCGATCCACGAGGAATGAAGTCTATAGACTTAGCTTAATTGTTTGTTAGTTGTACTTTTAGTCAAGTTATTTCCCTAAAGGGGGGGGGGGGGGTTGTTAGCTTAATACACACACTCTCACAAAAGAAATTCAGTATCGTAAATGCATAATATCATAGGCTTGCCCTTATTTTCAATACTTTGACTCTCGAACCGTTATACTAGGATGACTATAGGACTTTTTTAGCTTGTAGCGGAAGTCCTTAATTTTGGTACCAAATATTATTCACTCTTCGAAACACTAAAAAACAAATATTACAATTCACGAAGTTATCGAGACTAAATAAACCATTTTTTAAACCATAATAAATATATCCTAATATAAAATTAAAACTTGTAACATAGGCTCAAGGTCATGTGTGGTATATTTAGATTTAAAGTAATTTTTCTGTCGTGCTTGGAATAACATTGACTTATTTCATATTTTACAACCAATACTCATTTCACTTTTATTTTCTTTTTCCTCATTTTTCATTAACGCTCGGGTGTTGCTTTCACTTTTTTTCTTTTTCTCTTCAATATTTTCTTCTGATTTTTATTTATTTCTTTTTCTTGTTTTTTTCGCGGCCACACCTCCTTATTTTCCTATTTACTTATTATACAACTCTTTTCATACCCCTTTCTTTTTTCGTTTTCCTCTATAGTAACCACCCTCAACATAGACTTTTAGCTTGAGTTGAGGTGCACGATGTCCAGGAAGGGACCAAAGCCAAAACAAAGGTTAACATTTTATGAACATAAAAGGTGAATTGGGTAATTCAAAAATGGTCTATTTAAGGCTTAAAGATTTGGATCGAGAGGAATATCTTCATTTGGTCAGTTGTTTTAGGCTTACTGGACTACATTTCGACAATGCCCTATGATCCCTAACTAATTAACAGTTCAATTAACCTAGCAAGACTAACATAGCAAGTTCTAGATGGGAACATATTGTAAGAAAGAACAATAACCTCACACACACATGACACATCATTTCATTATCACTTATCAATGTATCTAGTTCATGCTTTAGCTTAAGTCGTGCTATCCTATCAATTCCTATCATGTCATACAAAGATTCTAACATAGTCAACTTATCAGTAACACAGATATAACACAAAGCACAAAATTTTGGAGGGATATCATTTTTTATCAACATTACCATCATGTTATTACTCTAGTCTATTTTCACAATTTACATCATAAACATATCGGTTCAACAAATTACCGGTCAGTATTCTCAGCTCTTCGGTGATCGGCCTTTTGGATTTTCCCTTCTCATTCTAGGATGATGTTTTCCAGGAAATATGAAACATGTCATATACACACCATCGATTGGACTGCCCCGCTACTCGTACCAGTTGTGAAGGTATCTCAGTTGATGTTGCCTTGTCACTAGACTATGAAGAACCAGAGTCAGACTCTGATCCGGAGTGTGAACCAGAGTTTGACCTGAACTTTGAGTCCCACTATCATCCCTCGAGGCTTGTTCCTTCTCAACAGACTAGGGAGAAGCATGTGCTGGGGGTGAGACAATATTAACCAGCTCTGGAACCTCTGTCATTTTCTAAGTTTGGTTCCGGGTGGTCCGAGGCTCAGTCAGAGAATCAATCCACATGTTGTAGATATCCTCGAACCCACTGTCCTCATCATCGGTTTACTGATTCTTAAGCTAAGTCTTGACTTGAGTCCCGATCCTCTTAGGTGGTGAGGTGGATTCTCCCTCTTGTCTCAGCATTGTACCTGTAGGGTAACTATTAGTTACTCAAAAGTACAAAAAGAAAGCAAAGAAATGAAAAGAAATCAAAGAAAAACAAAAAAATTATTTTATATTGTACTATTTTTGGCACTTCGACAGGGTTCCTACAGATCATAAAGGGTTCTACGGCGTGTAGGTACTAGTCGTAGAAAGGCAAAGTTACAAACATGTCACAAAAGTTGGATCTACAGATTGACAACATGGTCCGTCAAAATTTCTATGATCGTAGGTCAAATCGTAGTTCCTAAACTTAGCTATTGGAATTGCACTACTTGGACTACGGGACTGAGCTATGAGCCATGGAAATTTCTACGGATCGTAGACAAACTCTTAGCACCCAACTTCAATTTTTAATCTTTCAGAAATTTTGTACGAGTCATATCTATGTTCCGTTGAAATTATCTATATATTATATATATCCAAATTTTCAGTTTTACTATTTGATTTTTAATTATTTTTTAAAATCAAATCTCAAATAATTATTAAAAACAATGAGGATACTTTATTTTAAAAACAAAGTGCAATTATATAAGTACGACTATTTAATTTTGAATAGCATATACTATTTATATATATATATATATATATATATATATTATTTTATTTTATTTTATTTTTAAAATTTGAATAGCATATATACATATACTTTTAATAAATATATTGATTAATTATGACTTTGATAGAAAAATTGCATAAGGAAAATATTGAATAGGGAGTAAATAATTTTTTAAAAACCTTTCTCTCTCTATACGTGACGAATAATGACTCTCTTTTAGAAAAGTACATTATAACTCAATGTAACTCGTTATTAGTTTTGAGAAAAAAATTGATTTATATAAGATAACTTCAATATTTTTATTTATATATATTTCACTAATTTTTCAACACTATCTTTTCTGACTCATATCCGATCAATTCTTCTTCATTGGATTCTCCGTTTCATTATTTTATAGTATCTTTTGAGATCAGTCTTCTTATCGATATTTGAAAATAACAATTGCAACGAAGTTTTGGTTTTGCTAAATTCTTATCTATATTTTTCTCTGTAATTATCCAAATTTTGAATTTTTCATTGATATTTTGTAAGAAATTGTATAGTAATTCTTCTTCTATTCAGAAATACATTCTATATCATATCAATGCAAACATTTGATATTGATTATATTGTATTAGCATAAAATTAAAAAAAATGATATATAAGATTAGCATTTTAGAAAGATTTAGCATATTTAAAAATGAAAATTGTGCCTTTAAGATTTTATCATTTTGTAGTAGATAATCTTATGTGCATAAGTGACTTACCTTTTTTTTTATAAGACTTTATTAACTTATATTACTTGATCTTTTGGCACAGAAGTACCCTCATAAAGCATATATGTATACTTTTCATCAAATATATTTTTAAATATTTTTAAAAATACTTTATCGCAGTGTACAAAAGTTGATCTAAACACCATGATCATCAAAAGAAAAAAAATCTAACTTTAAAAGGTAATTCAAATAGATTAGCAAAAGAATGAAGATGCATGTCTACTTATCATGCTTTAAGAAGACAAATAGTACTTAATTTAATAATCAAGTAATTAAAATTGTTTTATGCTTAACATTATTATTATTATAATCCTATAAATTTTTTTAAGTTACATTTTATTTTTGTTTAGCGATTAAATTTTATTATATCTTTATTCTTCTAATAAGATGATGATATAGATTGTGCGAGAGTATTATGAATTTGAATAAACTAATAAATAAATAAATGAAATAATGCTAAAAATCATTATGTCAAATTCAAATAATAAACTAAACTTATATATTGATTTGTTTTCACAAGTATTCTATTATAATCCATCAATGTGCTAAATACTAACATTCTATCATAAACTTTACAATATCTTTTAATAATAGTTGAATTTAAAATTATCAATAAGTCACCGCGCAACGCGCAAGGATGTATACTAGTTATAAAGAGACATCCTAGAAAGAAAGAGAAATATACACCTAGTCAAATCAAATGGACATGAGTATTACATGAAATCAGTATTTCAACATGCCAGTAATAAAATTTCACAGATCACTAACCTTACTATCGACATACCGATGTTACTTAGATTATAACTCAATCCCAATTGTGTTGCTGCAGCCTTGGTCATGATATTGGCCTCTGCACCACTTGTGTCGACCATGGCACGAGCGAGTCGTCCATTGATCGTGATGTCTACATATTATATGTCATATTATTTTGCATATCACTAACCTTACGTTCGACATACTGATGTTACTTGGATTATAACTCATTTCCAACTTTGTTGTTGCAGTCTTGGTCATGATTGGCCTCTGCACCTGTGTAGACCATGGCACGAGTGAGTCGTCCATTGATCGTGATGTCTACATATTGTATGTCGTATTATTTCGGCCGCTCTGATTGCTTTGTGATAGCTCTACATAGTCCAATCAAGCCCAATTGCGTCGTGTCTGAACCTTGCCTTAGTTATCGATCCATCTTTCTCCTTCCATTCCCGTAATATGGCTCCAAGGTTCTTTAGTTCAGGGAATGTTGCATAATCATGCGGCCCACCACATATATAGCAACCGTCTCTTTGTAGTCTCTACCTGTACCACCCCATATCCTAGATAGACCAGAATGCAGATTTCCAGAAGTACAGGTACCACCTACGGAGGCCATTTACGGATTGTAGGTTGGACCACGGTCCATGATTCACAGAAAAACCCCATAAAACCTCGACCGTAGGTGGGACCACGGTCCGTGGAACGTGGTCCGCCGAAAACCCAGAAAACCCCGACCCACGGCCTGGCTCATGTGGTTTTATTATCGGTTATTAGTAGCTCCCACAGTTCAGTCAGATTCTATTACATTGACCATTTATCATTACATTCAGTATTCAATTTCAGCATGTTATAAATTGGTCATTGCATTCAGTTAGCTCAGTATTCAGTATCTATATCATGTTCAGATTATACCATTGCTTTATTTCTTTGTTCAGTTATATGTTATTTCAGCTTTACTCTATCATACATGCTCAGTACCTTTCAAGTACTGACGCATACTCTACGCTACATCTTCTTGTGATGTAGGTTCAAATTCTCAGCATCCAGATCAACAGCATCAGTGGTGAGTCCTCATTCTTCGAGGACAACAGTAATGCTATCTTTTCATTATTTCAGTCATTTAGTTTCAGTTTTGCTACACTTAGCTAGGGAATGTCCCAACACTTCTAGTCAGTTAAAGGCTATTTTCAAACATAGCTAGATTAAACTTAGTATTTGAGTTTGATGTTTCTTTGGTATTAAACTATCAGTTTGATATTAATTTTTAGTATATAGGTATTTCCTATCATTTCAGATTTACTTATTATTAGTTTCCGCAACAGTTTTATTTCTCAGTTTATCTTTAGTATGCTCATGATTATGCCAGCAGCAGGGTTAGCTTGGGGTCAATTGTGATCATAGGTCTCGTGTCCGCGTCTCATAGCTCGGGGAGTGACACTAACTTTCTCTCTGTATCACTTTGACGTCCCGACTTTTTGCCATCAGATTTATAGGTGTCATGATTCCTGGATGTGGCTGTTGCTTCTTGATTTCCCCATGATATCCCCCACATTGGTCATAATTACCTCTTACCTCATTCCTCTGGCTCGATTAGGCTTGTCATGCCTAAGGTATGTCAAAGCTTCGGTTTGCATGATGGTGGTGTAACCGTTCAGAATGGGGGAAAATCTTCTTTGGTAGTGGAAGTTAAGGAAAAGCAAGGTAGTGATCCTATATTGCTCGCACTCAATGGTGCATTCTATCAACAGAGAGTTGAGGTTTTCTCCCAAGGGGGAGATGGTGTGTTTCGCTACTAGGGTCGATTATGTGTTCCTAATGTGGGCGAATTGAGGCAACATATTCTTGTAGAGTCCCATAACTCCAGCTATTCTATCCATCCAAGCGCCACTAAGATGTACCGCGATCTGCGGGAAGTCTATTGGTGGAATGGTATGAAAAGAGATATAGCAGATTTGTGGCAAAGTGCCCCAATTGCCAGCAAGTCAAGGTAGAACATTAGAAACCCAGGAGATATGACTCAAGAGATTGACATTCCTACTTGGAAGTGGGAAGTGATCAACATGGACTTCATCACAGGTTTACCTCGTACTCGCAGATAGCATGACTCCATTTGGGTGATAGTTGACAGAGTTACTAAGTCTTCTCACTTTTTGGCAGTCAAGACTACAGATTCGGCGGAGGACTACGCCAAGCTTTATATTAATGAGATTGTGAGGTTGCATGGGGTTCCTTTGTCTATCATCTCAGATAGAGGTCCTCAGTTTACCTCTCATTTCTGGAAGTAATTTCAGAAAGGTCTTGGTACTCAGGTTAATCTTAGCACAACATTTCATCCACAAACGGATGGTCAGGCAGAGCATACCATTCAGACCTTAGGGGACATGTTGAGAGCTTGTGTGATCGAATTCAAGGGTAGTTGGGATAATCACCTTCCTCTTATAGAGTTCGCCTACAACAATAGCTACCATTCCAGCATTCAGATAGCCCCTTATGAAACATTATATGTGCGGAGATGTAGATCTCTTGTTGGTTGGTTCGAAGCAGCCTTGATAGGGCCAAATACAGTCTTCGATGCTATGGAGAAAGTGCAACTCATTAGAGATAGACTTAAGACAGCCCAAAGTCGCCAGAAGTCTTATACAAATGTAAGGAGAAGGGAACTAGATATCTAAGTTAATGATTGGGTTTTCCTGAAAGTGTCACCTATGAAGGGGGTGATGAGATTTGGCAAGAAAGGGAAGCTCATTCCCAGATATGTAGGCGTTTATCGGATCTTGAAAAGGATTGGTAAGTGGTTTATGAGTTAGAGTTGCTAGCAGATTTAACAACAGTGCATCCAGTCTTTCACATTTCACTATTGAAGAAGTGTGTGGGTGATTCAGCATCCGTGGTGCCATTAGAGAGTATGACAGTAAAAGATAGCCCTTCTTATGAGGATGTACTAGTTGAGATCCTTGATCGTCAGGTTAGAAGGTTGAGAAACAAATAAGTCGCTTCAGTCAAGGTTTTGTGAATGAGTCAGTCCGTAGAGAGAGCTACTTGGGAAACAGAAGCAAAAGCAGCCATGAAGTCCAAGTACCCTTTCCTCTTTCCTTCCGATTCCACTCCAGCTTGAGGTAATAGTTCCTCTTCAGTTTTTCAGTCATTCATGTGTAGATTCAGTCTTAGTAGCATGTTCCTTCAGTTTGTACTTGGATTTTCAGCGTATTTGAATGTTCTTGGAACTCAGTTCAGTCAGAAATTCAGTTTCCAGTGTTTAGTGGTAGGGATTGCAGCCCTTCCCTCCTTTCCAGCTAGTTTAGTCTTCATTCGAGGACGAATGTTCCCAAGGGGGAGATAATGTAACACCCCGTATCCTAGATAGACCAAAATGCAGATTTCCAGAAGTGCAGGTGCCACCTACGGATCATAGGTTGGACCATGGTCCGTGGAATGTGGTCCACAAAAAAACCCCAAAAAACCTCGATCGTATGTGGGACCACTGTCCATGGAACGTGGTCCACCGAAAACTTAGAAACCTTGACCCACGGTCAAGACCTACGTACCGTAAGTTGGACCATGGTCCGTAGATCTTGGTTTACAGATCCCAGTCTCTAAGCCAAACGACGAAGGACCAGGACCAGGTCCGTCGGTCACTCTGACAGCAGTTAAGACGGGGGTCTTTTGGTCTTTTCCTATTTTGTTTAACCCCTAAACTATGTCATTTTAACCTTAAACTACGTGGTTTTGATTAGTTTTAGCCTAGAAACATAACCAGAACTTACCTAAGTCAGATTATTCATCAAAACTTAGAAAAATTAGAACGCTAAGAGGAGAAAGAAGTCAAGAACCCTAGTTCAAGAACACAGTAAGATTCTATCAGTTCCTGCCCCGAAATTGAAAGATTTCTCCGTGGAATTCATCACCAGGTATGTGGGATTTCACTAGTGGGTTCCTTTCACCCATTAGGTCCTTAGTTTTCAGTCAGTTTTTTTATTCCCTTATTATGACTAGACCTAGGGTTTCTTGAATGATTAAGATTATTGGGTTCTTAGCTGTTAGAATGATCCAAATCAGATTAGCATGTTAATATTCAGTCTATTGCATGAATTTCAGAAACCTAGCTATGTAGTTCTTTAGTTCTTGAATTACACATACTAGGCTAGATATTTCAGTTATTTCAGATATACATGCCTCAGTCTTAAATGTGTCACTATAAGTTATTTATGCGCATTCTCGGTTTGCATGTCATTTTGAGCTATCCAGTATATCACAGTAATTCAGTCATAATGTGTTAATCACTTAATCCATTGGGAGTAGTACAATACTGAGTTGGACTAGGGTTAGTCACCCATATAGTCCCAGAATTACGAGCCACGTAGGTTGTAAGCCCCGTATGTGGGAATCATTTTAGTGATCACGCCAGCATGCCTTTATACCTTTGGCCGGGTGTATTGGGTCCTCTCGATGAGGCGTATACATCGGACTCCACATTTAGCCCATGTGGTTTTATTATCGGTTATTAATAGCTCCCATAGTTCAGTCAGATTCTATTGCATTGACCATTTATCAGTACATTCAGTATTCAATTTTAGCATGTTATAAATTGGTCATCGCATTCAGTTAGCTCAGTATTCAGTATCTATATCATGTTCAGATTATATCATTGCTTTATTTCTTTGTTCAGTTATATGTTATTTCAGCTTTACTCTATCCTGCATGCTCAGTACCTTTCAAGTACTGTCGCATACTCTGCGCTACATCTTTTTGTGATGTAGGTTCAGATTCTCAGCATCCAGATCACGCTTAGATCGGTTCCCGATCTCCAGTTCACCAGCATCAGTGGTGAGTCCTCATTCTTCGAGGACAACAGTCATGCTATCATTTCATTATTTCAGTCTCTTAGTTTTAGTTTTGCTAAACTTAGCTGGGGCATGTCCTAGCACTTCTAGTCAGTTAGAGGCTATTTTCAGACATAGCTAGATTCAACTTAGTATTTGAGTTTGTTGTTTCTTTTGTATTAAACTCTCATATTTGATATTCAGTTTTAGTATATAGGTATTTCCCATCATTTCAAATTTACTTATTATTAGCTTCCACAATTTTTTTATTTCTCATTTTAACTTTAGTATGCTAATGATTATGCCAGCAGGGTTAGCTTGGGGTCACTTGTGATCATAGGTCTCGTGTCCGCGTCTCGGGGGTAGCTCGGGGCGTGACACTAACTTTCTCTCTATATCACTTTGACGTCCCGACTTCTTGCCGTCAGATTTATAGGTGTCATGATTCCTGGGATGTGGCTGCTGCTTCTTGATATCCCCATGATATCCCCCACATTGGTCATAATTACCTCTCACCTCCTTCCTCTGGCTCGATTGGGCTTGTCATGCCTAAGGTATGTCAAAGCTTCGGTTTGCATGATGGCTTCAGCAATAGTTTTGACTTGTCAGCGTTCTAACTCCGTTCTAGACCAATTTTGAAGCTCATGCATGAATTGGAACAACATATCTTCATCCGTGAGGTTGGTAATCTAAAACGTGAGGGTGGTAAACTTTTTCACATACGCTCATATGCCACATGTCTGCTTCAACTCCCTAAACTTGTGTTTGGCCTCATAGATGACGTTGTTAGGGAAGAAAACCTTCTTGAACTCCATTCAGAATTGCTCCCAGGTGTTGATGGTGCAAAACCCATTCCTTGTCTCAGACTCTTTATGCCTCCACCACAACATGGCCATCTTTGAGGGGTACAACACCGCATTGTTGATCTTATTCTCATCACTATTAACCATGTTGCACTTGAAGTAATTCTTTAAATGCTACATGAAATTCTCCACCTCTTGCGCGTCACGGACACCTTTGAACATCGGTGACTTGAGAGCCTCAATCTTGACTTCCCTATCTCCATTGGGTGTCGCAGATCCTCCAGCTTCCAATTTTCCCTTGAGGACTTCCATCTCGACCTTCATGGTTTCAATCGTGCTTAATACATCCGTGAGTCGACACTCTAAGGAACTGATGATTTCATTCATCTCATACTTTGCATGCCTACGTGCCTCCAACTCTTTGCGGATGTTATCATTCTCTTCAAGGGTGAGTCCTCGAGAGTCTTGAACTTGCCATCGACTTTGTTCAAGTGCTTGCCTAAGATCTCCATAGCCTGTCTCGCCATGTCCATCCTTGCGATTCACTCTTCTCCGGGTGTGACGTCAATTGGCTCCTCACCTCGTTCATCGTCACTCTCTTAAGTGGTAGAATGTGGATGAGATGTTAGCGATTCACTTGGTGTATGATCGAATAGAAATTCCTCGCTACTCTTAAGGTTTTTTCTTTCCTTTCGGTGTTTCTTTCCACCATCCAGCTTGGCGTTAGTGGTGCTAGCAGCGTTGATGTCTCCCTCGTTAGTCATTCCCTTGGTTTCAACCTTTGCCCTGATACCACGTTGTCATGGACTTCGACTAATGCTCTGTACGGCACTTGACAACTTACTCACAAACTTTCACGATCTTGTAAGCTCAAGTAAGCTCTTTGAAACTTAGATCTCTAGAATATTCCACTAAGGACTATTGTTCTTCCAATGTAACCCTTCCACATGGACAACTTTATGCCACGTGGCGCCTAAGTGGAATGATGATGTGGCGGGTCATGACACAGTACTCTGTATTTGGTAAGGAGCCCAAATTTATCTCTCTTATTATTGTATATTTCTTTTGATTATATTTAATTCTAACTTATATTTTTAGAATAAATTAAAACGACAACTCATCTTTTGTTATAATGATTTTTTCTATCTAAATGATTTATTTAATTGTCTTTCTGTACTTAGTCATTTTTTGACAAAACTTTCTCTTTAAATTATTTCAAGTATCTTAAATTATTATGTTTTCTGAATAACTTTAAATATCTTTTCCTTTAAATATTTTTCCAAAGTTAGTCATAAAGTTTTCAAGTTGTTGGATAATTGTGTGTTAGCGGACATTTCAAGTGCGTTAAACCTTCTTGAAATGGAAATAAGAACCCCTACCCTTTCTTTGAAATTTCAAAAGAATTTTTCACTTTACATCTAGTCAAATAAGACGGACATAAGTATCAAATGAAATTAGTATTTCAAACCTGCTAGTAATAAAATTTCACAGATCACTAACCTTACCTTGGACATACCAATGTCTCACAATAATTTTAGTTAGGATCATCAAACACATATACATGTAAAACATGTACAATAATAGTATCCAACTCTAAATAATCAAATAGTCGCATGATCGGGGAATTCATATCCCCTACTAATCTCATTACTGTATTATGTGATATAATCCATCAATCTCATATGTACACGCACATGATAAAGAGTTTTTAATTATGCCAATTTGCAGGGGTCACTAGGTGTTCATAACCGAGGAGTTCTTACCCTCTTGATTGTCCCAATCTTAGTATGTTCATTTGATTGTTCTCTTTGTAATAATATGATTAATTTAAGTCACTTGAGCTTCATTACAATGCCACTATGAAGGTTTCTTATTTGTTTTCTCTACCACTACTAATTGGTTCTCGGTTAATTAGGAAATAGGTATATAGTTTTTTTTAGTTCCAAGTACATAAGATTGTGATCAGTTCTTCTTTGTCATAACTTGAATACTATTGAAATCTCTTTAAAGTGAAAATATATATTTAAGTTATTGTTGTGTTGGAACTTTCGTGGCTTGATTGTTTTAACTTTTAAGAGTTCTTAGGTTAAAAACTGTTTTAAAATTTGAGTTAGTGTAACATATATATATATATGTTAATTCCATGTCTTTTAGTTACTTGAATATATGATAATGACCAATTTTGCTCTTTTTCCACTATTTTTTTTACGTATATGCATGTTACCAGTTGCCATGTTACTTCATTATGGATCAAATGATCATTGCTCTCTTTCAGTTACTCTTTTAAAATTGTGTGCTTTCAACATGTCTTTTATTATTTTCTTTGTTTATTTTAGTTGAATTATATGTTAATCTATATCCTCTTGTTTGCATGTGATGTCTATCCGAGTGTCTTGTGGACTTCTTTTTTTCTTTACATTTTCGAGTTGAGTCATAGAGTCTTAATTTTCTTTATCGAGTCGGCCTCGTGTTTGTATGGGAAAACAGAAACTGATATACAAGGCAAACATAAGCTAATATACATAAACAAGCGTTGTATACAATCAATATACGTCCAATATACAATATATACAACAAGTATATACTAATTATATACATAATGATACAACAAAATTGGGTTAGGCCCAAAATGAAGTGTCTTAAAAGACTGAATTACTTAGAATTAGGACAGAAAGAAAGAATGAACTTGTTAGCCCAATACTCTGAATTTGGACAGAAGCCCAAATTTATCTCTCTTATTATTGTATATTTCTTTTGATTGTATTTAATTCCAACTTATACTTTTAGATTAACTTAATTAAATCGACAAATCATTTTTTGGTATAATGAATTTTTCTATTCAAGTCATTTATTTAATTGTCTTTTTCTTTACTTAGTCATTTTTTGACAAAACTTTCTCTTTAAATTATTTCAAGTATGTTAAATTATTATGTTTTCTAAATAACTTTAAATATATTTTCCTTTAAATATTTTTCCAAAGTTAGTCATAAAGTTTTCAAGTCGTTGGATAATTGCGTGTTAACGGACATTTCAAGTGCGTAAAACCTTCTTGAAATGGAAATAAGAACCCCTACCCTTAGGAATTTCAAAATAATTTTTTGTTTTACACCTAGTCAAATAAGATGGACATGCATTTCAAACACGCTAGTAACCTTGGACATACCAATGTCTCACAATAATTTTACTTATGATCATCAAATAGTAGCATGACCAAGGAGTTCATATACCCTACCAATCTCACTATTGTACAATGTTATATAATCTATCAATCTCATATGTACACACGATAAAAAGTTTTTAATTATGTTAGTGTTCATGTATCGTATCAATGTGGTACCCGATCTAATACACACAACTACTTGTACATCGGACTCGAGGTGAATGTATTGTTACCATAAGAGCATATTGTGGTAAGTAAATTTAAAGAATTTATTTGAATGACCAAAATAGAGTTAAAAAGGATAATTTTGTCTAAAAATTCGTTTATTTTAATTTTTGGTTTTCGAGAAGATGATTTGGCTCTAGTGACCACCCAAACCCTCAGCCTTTTCTTCTCCGTCACCTGTTCCCGACTCGCGCATCTCTCTCTTTCTCTCTGCAACAGTTCTCATCAATAGCTCTCGGAACCCTAAAACTCTCTCTGGCTTGTGCTTCGGTCTTCAAATCCACATTCACTCTCATTTGACTTTTCCATTTCACTCTCTCCCCTTTTTCTCCGATTGATTTTTCTGTATCGTTCCTCTATCTCGACAAGGCCATGGCAGAAGGAAATCTTGATCTTCCTGACGATCTTCTTTCCTCTAAGACTTCCGATCACTCCAAAGGTGCTCTATAGTTTCTTTAATTTTGATTTACAATTAGTTTAGGGCTTATTTTTGAATCTTCAATTTAGTAAATTCTAGGGCTTCAGATCAGGTATCCTCTTTATCTGTATTTGGTTCTCTGGATTTGCTTTCTTTGACATTTCAGTCTATCCAATTGTTCTATTGCCAACTCAAAATACACTGTAGCGGCCAGTCTTCTGGTCAATCTTAATTGACGAGGGATTGATGCTTGTCAACATTTATTTTACATTAGGAAGTTGTTGATTTTCTCACCTTCTTCCAGTGTTTGGATCTACAAGTAGCTGCAACTAGATTTTCTTATTTATTTATTTATTTACTTTTGCTCCCACTTTGTCATGTTTTACAGTTGCTAACAAACATCTGCTTGCAGGTAATGATGACAACAAGCCTTTCATGGGTCAGCTTGATATTTCCAAAGGTATTTCTCTTTCATTTTTTTTAATTTTTGATTACATGCGGACTCTGGATCTTCTTCTGATATATACTTTTTACATTCTCTTGTAATTCTCCTTGACCTTGCTTTAGATCAAGCAATGGTGGACAGCAGCATTCCTTTGTCTCCACAGTGGCTTTATGTTAAACCAAGTGACACAAAGATGGTGAGTTTGATTACTTTTCAGACTAGCTGATTTATACTCATCAATGGATAATTCCATCATACAAACTATACTCATAAGTAGAATTCAAAACTTGACAGTTATTTTTTGACCCTAAGATCTGCTTTTCTGGCATTATCGTCTTATACTTATTTTAGTCTCTTATTATTTGGAATACTTGAGAGATGGTTTGCAGTTTGAGACAAATTCTCGTCAGACCAGTCGAGATATGGATGTATAATAGCCCCTCCCTCCTGCAGTTACAACATCATCTCATACTCAATAGATCATATAAAGTCATTGTCAACTATAAAAATGTTTTTTTTTGTACATGATTGAGACTTTTTACTTGCTTTCTGTATGGTATGATGAATTGTATTTTTTTTCCCTTGATAACCGAGAAATCCGTCTGTGACCCGCCCTTTGGACCAATCACAACCTTCTAAACTCGGTGGAAATGGGCCCGCCTCTCTACCCTTCTCCACTTAAATGCCGGGCTTCGCTTTGCATGGTATGATGAATTGTACTTATTAGTCAAAACTAAAAAGGAATTGGTTTGTTCCATCCGGAGATTCCCCTTTCTAAGTATAAATATAGGGAATCCTTGAGAATGAAGTGTTTTCTTGTTGAATTAGACAGTCTTTGTGAAATCTTGTCGGTGTCGGCATTTAACCATATTAGACATAACAAAGATATTGACTTTTATCTTTTAGTACCCATATGTGTTGACTAAGTGTGTGTGGTCTGCTTAAGACGGAAAATTTCACCCCTTTGAAGGATCACACTAAGCATAAAGTTTTTGTTTGTTAATCCTGTGATTTTATATGGTATTTACCGCCCATGACCACAGAGGAAATACTTCTGTCATGCATGTCGTCCATTACTTGTGGCTTCATAACAGATCTACGTCTTAAAACTGAGATTTAGAAAGTCACTGTCGATCCAAGCTCCTCTTATTGATCTAAACAAAAAAAGATGCCTTGAAATACCCCAAAAACACTTTCCCTTTAAACTTCAACTGAGTTCGGTCACGTTGTAGCATTATTTCCTCCTAGATTTTATACGTATGAAATTCTTGAAGTGTCTGTTACCGATTTCTGTTGCAATGTTAAGCAGAACTGAAGAAAATTTTGCTTTATTTGCCTGTAATCTTTTTGAGATTTGGATTTCCATTCCCCTCTCTCTCTATATATATATATCTCAAAGTGCCAGATGTTCAGATGTTACACATGCCCATAATTCTTTTATACTGCTGGAAGTTTCTAGTAAAATGTTTTCTACTGGGTTTTATTCATCATAGGAACCGCGTCCACCAAGCTCTCTGTCACTTGGAAGTTCTGTTGATTCAAGTCAGAAGGAGGCTTGGCGTACAGATGTACCTGACGACAAGAAGGATTGGAGAAGAACGACAGTGGAGACTGAGAGCAGTCGCCGGTGGCGTGAGGAAGAAAGGGAAACTGGCTTGCTTGGTCGGAGAGAACGAAGGAAAACCGATCGCCGTGCTGAGCATGATGTTAATAACCGCAATTCTGGGCTTGATACAAGGCGTGATAACAAGTGGTCTTCTAGGTGGGGTCCTGATGACAAAGAAAAAGAAAATCGCAGTGAGAAAAGGATAGATGTAGATAAGGAAGATGCTCATAATGATGGTCAAACATTTGTGGCTAACCGTACTGCCTCAGAACGGGAGTCAGATTCTCGTGACAAGTGGCGTCCACGCTATAAAATGGAGGGCAACTCTGCTGCTCCAAGTTCCTATCGAGCTGCTCCAGGTTTTGGACAGGAGAGAGGAAAAGTAGAAGGGTCAAATGTGGGATTTAACTTGGGTCGTGGGAGGTCTACTGGGACTATTATAAGACCTTCCTCAGTGGGTGCCATTGGTGCTTCACCATTTGAGAATTCTGTTCCTGGAAAATCAAGAATCTCGACTGGCATATTCAGTTATCCAAGGGGGAAAACTCTTGACATATACCGCAGGCAAAAGCTTGGCTCATCTCTTTGTAGCATGCCTGAAAATATGGAAGAAGCTCCCCCAGTTACTCAAGTAATTGCTATTGAACCATTAGCTTTTGTTGTTCCTGATGCTGAGGAGGAGGTGAGCTACATCTATTACTTCATTTGTTCAGACTTGTAGGTTTTCTAAGTGCTCAAAAATTTGATTCCATAAAGTTGCTTGATCAATCTTATTATAGGCTGTTCTCAATGATATATGGAAGGGTAAAATTACTGGTGGTGGCGTTTCTCACAATTCTTTTAGAAAGGGTCAATCAATGGATAATGTTACAGGTAATTGTTTCTCGAATGCTATGTCCGGATGCAGTACTGACTGCTACTCCCATCCTATCCATTGTCTTTTTGGTGGAGTAGGATAAGAGATTCTCTCTGAATTTGTTTTTGTATCTTCCAGAAACAGGGGATACAGAGCCCAACAATACAAAAATGGGTGCTCCCTCCACTGATGTCACTGAAGAGACAGTTGATAGGTTGCTGAAAACTTCAATAGGTGTTAAAGAAGCCAATACCTATAGCTTTGTTTACGAGAACGGTGTCAAGGTCAAGTTTGATGGTGAGTAAAGTATTACCTCTATTTAAATCCGCTCTTCTCATCAAGGTTGATTTTCCTGTTGACTTCTGACAAAGGAACTTGTTTGCGATTCAGGAGGAGATAATCTTGAAGGACTGAAAGACAATGATTTTGAAGCTGCAGATGGAAGTTTGTTGACCAGGAAGATAACTGACAATAGTGACTGCTTTAAATACATTAGTGGGTCCCAATCTGATATTTCTGTGCAGAGCTTACCAGATTCCGGAGTAACCAGGACACCTATCTTTGAGAGCAATCAACATGTTGCTTTTGATGGCAGTTTGAAGGTGTCTGATGATTCAAATTCTGTATTTATGAAGTCCTCTTCTGAAATCTATTGGAACAACCTTCTAGGAAGGGGTATTCCACCAGAGGAGTTGAGTTTGTACTATCGTGATCCTCAGGGCGAAATCCAGGGGCCATTTCTCGGAGCTGACATCATTTCATGGTTTGATCAGGGATTTTTTGGTATGGACTTACTAGTTCGCTTGGAAGATGCCCCTGAAGATTCACCTTTCTTTGAACTTGGTGACGTAATGCCGCATTTGAAATTTGAACATGAACATTTTGGTAACACCAATCTTTCCCAGGCAGAACCATCTGCTGTACTAGAGGGGAAGTTGGATTCTGATTTATGTAGCTCAGCTTCTGTTTCTGAGATGGTTGGTTCTGCTGCCTTTGATGGCTCGAGCTGGCCGCCATCTGATTTTGATGGCCTTGGTGGGCATCGTATTCAGTCAATACCTGATCATCCAGCTCGTCTATTTAAACCTCCATATTCACAAAATGAAGACTATAACGATTTTGTTGCTCAAGATGAAGGTGAGTTAGCATTTTCAACTTGGATCCTTATTGATTATGTCAATGCATAACTTCCTGTGGCTTTGGAGGTCGGAATGTAGCCTTTTTTTCCTGAAAATAGGCCAGCAAGATCATGGTCATTGATATTTAATGTGGTTGGCCTTTATCTGTTGTTTTGCTATTTAATTCTTTATGTTTCCATCTTCACTTGCAGAAATTGTGTTTCCAGGAAGACCTGGAAGCGGTGGTAATCCTATTGGAAAAACTTCCACTGGTCGTACTGATCCTTCAAATATCCACCGTGCAACTCCAAGCGCAATGTGTGAGGGTGGAGTTCCAAATCATGAAGAGACATTGCATCCACTTGGTTTATTATGGTCAGAGCTTGAAGGCACTACCGGAAAGAGTGGTCCTATCTCAGATGTTCCTTTTAGAGGAAGTGGCCAGGATCAAGTTCTAAACTCTGGTGCTGCAAGGGTTGGGCCATTTGGTGCCAAGATGGACTCAACCTCTGCTGCGGAGACATGGACTGATGCTTATAGAAGAAATGCTGGATCTGAACCCAACTTATATCAAGATGCTATGGATGCCAGCCGCTTATTGCACCAGGACCATGAAATGAGCCGGTTTGAGTTAGCAGAGAAGCTGTTTTCCCAACAACTTCAGCAACAACATCCTCATAATTTGATGTCCTCTCATAATAGTCACTTCAATGAAGCTTTGATGGAACGTGGGGCAAATCATAATTCAATACACCAACCACAGTTGGCGAGTCAGGCTGGGCAGGATCTAGAACACTTTATGGCGCTTCAGCTGCAACAGCAGAGACAGTTACAGCTTCAACAGCTGCATCAACAGCAACAGTTCCATCAACAGCAAATGCTAATGAAAGAACAACAGTCCCATGCTAGGCAGCTGGTTCTTGAACAATTATTGCAGAGTCAAGTACGGGATCCAAGTCACACGCAATCACGTCTTGATGCTATTAGGCATAACAGTGCTCTGGAGCAGGTGTTGATAAAGCAACAAATTCTTAGTGAACTGCAACAGCGTCCACATCTTCCTCCAAGACATGCTGAACCATCTATTGAGCATCTCATTCAAGCAAAGTTTGGTCAAATGTCGCATCAAGGGCCTCAAAATGATTTAATGGAGCTCCTATCACGGGCAAAACATGGACAGTTGCACCCTTTAGAGCAACAAGTCCGTCAACAAGAACAAGCACATGAAAGGTTAAGACAACGTTTGGAAATGGATGAAGATAGACAGATTGGTGCTGTCTGGCCTGTTGATGAAACTGGTCAGTATCTAAGAAATCCAGGTGTTGCTCGTCGAGCAAACTCTGGATTTGGTCCATTAGATATTTACCAACAGCAACAGATACCCCCTCCTGAAGAGCATGCTAGTCATCTGGAAAGGAATTTGTCAATGCAGGATAGACTTCAGCGGGGCCTCTATGACACTGGATTTATGCCCTTGGAACGGACGATGTCAGTACCTGGTGGTGGTCCTGGTGTTAGTTTGGATGCCGTAAATCCTCTAGTACATGCACAAGGTTTAGAAATGCAAGATCCAAATTCAAGAATGCACTCAGCTGGTCATATGCCTGGTTTCTCGACTGGCATCCACTTGCAATCTTCTCACCGTCCTCTGTTTTCAAATCAATTTCATGCTCCAAATGTAGATACAATTGAAAATCATTGGTCCGAAAGAAATGGTCAGTTACCACCTGATTGGATGGATACTAGGATGCAGCAACTACATCTTAACGGTGAGAGGCAAAGAAGAGATTTTGATGTCAAAAGGGCTTCTGAAGATCAAAGTATGTGGATGTCAGCTGGTGCTAATGATGACAGTTCAAAGCGATTACTTATGGAACTGCTCCAGCAAAAGTCTGGCCAGCAGTCAACTGAGCAAGCAGAAATGACCAGAGGGATTTTGTTTGAGAGGGGCTTACACTCCGGTCACTTTTCTGTGACAAATGCTTCAAACCGTTCGTTCAACCCTCTTTTGGAACAGGATACGAGTCTAAACCAAGCTTTTACTGTTGGATCATATGGTTCTAATTCAGATTTGCCACCACAGAGAGATCATGTAAATGAGATTGCCGATAGTCTTGATGTTTGTGAGAGATTGCCCTTCAAATCTCATTCTGGAGCTTTAGCTGAAGCTCAACCTGTCTTTTCCAGCATCAATGATGCCTCTCAGGTGATTTACAAGATCCCAGACTTACATCTTTATATGTGTTGGCAATGAAGCTACGCTCTTACATGTCACGATGGTTATCTGTAGGTACATTTAGAGGCTCACGAAAGTATTGTTAGGCAAGCTGGTGTGACGACTGTAGAAGGGGAAACACCAATTAACTTGCTTAGCAGGCACACTGCACTCGGGACTGGAGGTTTCTCTCTCTCTCTCTCTCTCTCTCTATATATATATATATATATATATACACACATTTAAATATACATATGTTGTGTATTGCATTGAATACTTATGTGTGTCTGTGCTCGTAAATTCTTTTATTAAAAGAAGTTTTATTGTTTGACAGATTGTAATGTTTTCAAATTATCTTCACGTGGAAGTCTTGACTTCTACAATGACAAGAGTGATAGAGGGGATTCGGCTATGGAGGAAATTCCTAAGGAACGGTATGTGCTATCTTCTGTTTCTTCCTGGAAAGAACTTATTTTTATGTATGTCATTCTGATGGGTTAGTTCGGGAAATCAAGTAAAGTTTGTGCTTCAGTAGCTGCAACAATTTTATTCATATAAAATTCTTTGAAAGAGGAAATCACTACTTGTAATTCCTGGAGTGTAGAATTAATTGCCAAGATTCTATTACAAAAAGAATGTACTCTAATTATAAGGTTGGCTTACTAACAAATGTTTTTGCTTTAGAGTACCGAACATTTTAGTTATGATATTTCACTTGCCTACCATCTTCATTTTACTGATATTCTTACGTCGTATATGAGTATTTTGTTTTTATCAGAGGAAGTAAATTTTACAAAATCAGTACCAAGTTGGTACTGTGAGGAGTACAAAACAGTGTAGTATTGCAGATCTTCCCCTATTTCCTCATATTGTCCTAAAAGTTCCAATAGGTTTGTCAAGTTTTCTACCCTGCAGACCTTACGCCGGTTGTAACCCGAGAAGATTGGCACTGTGATTACCACTAGTTTTTGGTCTTAGGAAAGGTGATGTTTTGGCACCAATTTGGATGTTCAAAAACTTTCTCCCATTCTGTATGTTTAGACGAATCACTGTCATATATTGAATTTTTTTTGTAGTTGTGTTTTAATCCTGTAAAACTGCGTTGTGCAAATGTCTGATTTTAACTTTTACATGGTGCTACTTCTTCCTTGCTCAAAAAGTTTTGTTCCTCATCTTTTTCTTTTCAATGGTTAAATTTTTTTTGTGTAAGTCATGGAAGAGTTACTATTTTGTATATATGACTAGCTCCCATCCCTCAATGAAGATTATGTTGTGATTTTTCTTTCCTGTTATGCATTGGTATTTTTTTTCTATTTGGGTAGGATGGCTGTGACATCAAAAAGGCCAGATAACATCTTGCCGAAGCGTCCACCTGTCTTGCGCATTTCTTCAACCCAGGAGGGTCTATCGGAGATAAATTTTGATAGCCTTGCGAGAGGCAAAAATCCTTCAGATGGCATGGCTTCTGAAGGTAGGATGACTTTCTCCTTTTTGTTGCTATCGCTGTCTTCTGATTGTGTCTTGATGTTGCTATATTTGCTAGCTATTTTGCACCTTGAAGATGTGAGGAATATACTACTTGTCCCAATTTATGTGACACTTTCTTTTTGGTCGGTCCAAAAATAATGATTTTTTATATTTTTATTAACACTTTACTTTAAACTTTCCATTTAACCTAGATTAAGATGATTTCTAGCCACACAAATGTCTATAACTTATTTTGAGTCACAAGTTTCAAAAGTCTTCATCTCCTTCTTGAACTCCAAGCCCTTTTTTTTACAACATAAATTGGGACGGAGGGAGTAGTTAATTTGATATCTGCTATTCCTTTGTGGCTTGTAACAGTTATTGTTAATCCCCTTGCACCACACTCACTCTCTCCATCCTAATTGCTAACTTATATTTGTATCAATTCTGTCACTAGGGGGTAAGAGGGAAGCGGGAGGTAATGCTGCAAATCAAGTTCCTGGTGCTGCGACGTCTGTAAAGAAAGATGGGCGCTTTCGTCGAACTGCATCTTGTAGTGACTCTGATGTTTCAGAGACATCATTCAGTGACATGCTTAAGAGTAATGCTAAGAAGCCAACAGCTCAGGAAGCACATGCATCAGAGGCAATCGATGCAACACACCGTAGTGGTAAGAAGAAAGGAAAGAAAGGAAGACAAATTGATCCTGCTCTTCTTGGTTTCAAGGTTACAAGTAATCGCATCATGATGGGTGAGATACAACGGATAGAAGATTAGTTGCTGTACAGTTGTAACTTATGTCCCAATGACAATATCTTGTGCTGTACATTTTCGAGTCATCTGTAAAATTTCCATAACACATTTTCTTTTACTCCATCCCATTTTGTGTAGGGATGGCTGTTGAGATGTAGTTAGTGTAGCCAATTAGTTGAGTTATCTTGTGTCGATTGAATCAAGTAGAGCAGAGTAATATCCTAACAGAATATACCAATAAGCTCTGAAAGTGTAAAGAAGGTGCTTGTCATGACCTTCCTATGTCCTCTACAAGTACGAGAGTGGGAGTAATTATGTTCATAAACTACTAACGTTAGGCCTCAATTATGACTCCTTAGCTGTGGTTTCACTATTTACAATTCACGGCTGCACTTTGAGTTTTCTATACCTTGTACTCAATTGTATTTTTTTGCGTTTCTGAGTAAAAAAAAATACAAATACAACATAACTAAGAAGAGTAAATCACGGATGATTTTTTTTTTATATTGTAAATGATGTAAAATTACTCACTCAAATCTTACGTTTCAAACAAGACTCAAAACACCAGTTCTTCCTAAAAAATAATAATTCAAAATTGCGGATCGATGACCTAATCAAATTGAAATACAAAATCGCAAAATCGCTGTCGAGCTTCAACCTAATGTCTTTTACAATAAATTCCTTTTTCGTTTTTGAATAGTGATACTACATTGTAAATTATTAACTAAAATTGATCATTAATATTCAAAGTATGCATCTAAATTGTTCGTGATAGAACATTCGTATGAAAAGCATCCAATTGTAGTAGTGCAATATTATAAGCAGGCAACAGAAATACAAAATGCAAATTTATACGAGTAAATATTTGAATACAAATACAGTTGAAGATAAGCTAGCACTTGTGCAATGAAATGTCAAGCTATGTGAAGCACTGGTCAAACTTGAGTTCAGGCAAAGTGAGTATGATCACTCTTTGCTTATCAAAAAGATATCAGAAGGAACACATATTATACTCTCTTCGTTTCGAAAAGATGACATAATTTAATTTGAAATGGAGTTTAAGAAAATAAAGAAGACTTTTTAATATTGTAGTCTTAAATTAAAGTTATGTTGAATGTATCAAAATGCCATTGAATCTTATGAGTTATGACCTAAAACATATCATGTAGAAAACTGAAATTTTGTAATACACTAAAGATAACACTAAATTCCGTTGCGTTCATAACAATCATCATGTCTAAAAATAACACTAAATTTCACTGCGTTCATATATATATATATATATATATATATATACATACTACCTTAAAAACATGAACTCCCAAACTTAAATGTTGAATTACTATATTACCCCTAATTAAAAATACTCAATTTATTTTATTTATTAATTTAATTAATTTTATTATATTGAATGTAGATACCTTTTCAAATTAAAGGATTGTGACTTTTTCAATGAGTTGTGACCTTTCCAAAGGGTTATGACTTTTTTGATGGGTTGTGACTTTTTCGATGAGTTGTGACTTTTCCGAAGGGTTGTGATTTTTTTGAAGGATTGTGCCTTTTCTGATGAGTTGTGCCTTTTTCAAAGGGTTGTGACTTTTTCGATAAGCAATATCTTTTCCGATAAGCAGTGACTTTTTTGAAAGGTTGTGTCTTTTCGGATAAGGCACAATTAACACCTATTCATACTACTATTTGGTAGATATAAATAGAGGGGTTTCCTCACACTTTTAAACTACAATTTATTAAGTTCTCTATTCTTCTTCTTAAAAAATCTCAAGTGTTATTTGCAAAAATTGATCAAGTTCGAAATTCAACGAAATTTGAGGTATGTTATAAGAAAGAGTTGGTGAAAAAATTGTAGCAAATCATTCATCAATTCACACTCGTATTTTTTCTTACCATTTTCATGAGTTAACAGTGACGAAAAGTTGTGGGAGAGACAATAATATTAAACAGATATGAAAAAAGGCATATGATTTGGGTAAGATATTTCTTCTTTGTTTTTTTTTTTTTTTAATTCTTTTCCCTCAAACGAAGGAGTTACTTCCTAATTTTGCTAAAACAATGGGTATCAACGTAGTCTATTGAATTATTAGTTTTGATGTTAAATTCGCTATTTCAAAAATAGATTTTCATTTTTACTTATAATATGATAACATGACCATGATAATACTTATTTTTAATAGATATGTATGTAAAAATGAACGGAGAAAGTAAAGTGTTGGTGGTAAGAGATTTAAATCAAATGGAACACTAGAGTGAATATAGCATGAACATATATTTTCGTTCTTCCTTCATTTCCATATAATTTTTCTTTATGTCACAAGATACACTCTTTACTAGCTATATAAAAATAGATAAGAAAGTAGTGATTGATGATCTTAAATCAAATTAATGATTCTATAAATAATACTTTAAATTTTATTCATCTATTAATTTTTATTATTGAAAATTTATACATTTGATATCACGATACAACTTCTATAAGATACTAGATACTTTCATTAGACAACAACTATATGATATGTATGCGGCAGAAAAAAGGAGAAGACTACAATTCAACAAAGATAAGGTAGAAACTTAATGAAATGAAATATTTTTCACCATAGGTGATATTATTCATATATTTAAATTAAAATCTTAACCCATCGGTGGCCCCCTAAAGTTGCCACAAAATTTTACTTAGACACTTTAACTAGACGATGTTCATTTTAGGCACCTCATGTAAAATTCTGTTATGTCATTTTGACACTTTTTGCTTACAAGACACAATGAGTATATCACACTCATTGTATCCGCGTGAGAGGCTTATTTAACTATTTTTTAATTTTATTTTCTTCATCTTCTTACCAATTTTCAGCCACCATCTTCCCAAACTTAAACTCCCTCCGTACCTCGTGGCACGGCAGCACCCGTACTATTGAAATGGTTCGTCAGTAGAGATGTTCCCACAGGTGCCCTTTTTTGCAAGTTCGTTCCTTGAAGTATTTTCCTCTTAGTTTAAGCTCTTGGATGATATAATCCATCTAATCAAAAGGAAGGAAGGATAGACAGAGACGAAAATCAGCCATAGTAATTCGGGAGTCCCGTGTGGAAGGGCTCTCGCTTAACGGATCAAAGGTACGCCGGGGATAATAGGCTGATGACGATTTAATAGAGTGACAGATAAAACAACGAATTCCAGCAGCAGAAGTTTCCACAAAGTTTGAACACGTTTTCTTATTTTGTTTCTCTTCTTTCTCCTCGATTTAGTTTGATAAAAAAGAACATATATCTTACCTTTGATTTTTCTAGACATTGAAGTATTTAAAAAGAGGTAGGTATTAATGGAGGAAAGCACATCACATCGCCTTTTCCCTTTCTTTACATAGCTGATCTACAATTCTACATTCAGGCTCTCTGATTATTGAAAGGTTGTAAAAATTTCAAGAAATTACTGATTATTGAAAAGTTAGCAAAATTTCAAAAAATTAATATTTAGTACTGGATAACTCATATTTAATGTCAGCACAAGACTTTTATTGTTGTGGATAAAACAAATTAATTTTGGATTAAAAAAAATCGATGGGGGTCGGGGTTGTTTCTGCAAAAGTATCTTGAAGAAGATGGTTGAGTAAATTGAGGAGGAGGTGACAAAAAAAGTGTTGAAATTAAAATTGGTGACAAAAAAGATTGACCAAGTCAATTTTTTTTTAATCAGTGATTAAGATAATTAGGGTCTAAAATGTAATATTTAAAACTTCTAAGCTTTTAAAAATATTCAAAATAAACCCAATTTCTAATTTCAAAATGTTTGAAAAGTTTTCCCTCTCTTCTTAAATTTCAAAATTTAAAATCTCTTCAAGATTTCTTTCTCCCTTTTCTTCCTTCTTTCTTTCTCTTTCCAGATTTCTTTTCCCTCTTCTTCTTCTTCATTTCTTTTTCTCTTCTTCCATTTATTTGTTCTTCTTTGTTGTTGCTATCATTATCGTTGTCGTTCATTATTTTTATCACGTTTTTTCTTTTTTCTCTTGTTGGTCTTATTTCACAAACTAATTTGCTTTAATTTTAAAAAAATTGAAGTTGAAGTCATTGTTTTTTTTGTAGAAAATCAAGCAACAACTGAAGTTGTCGCAATAACTGTTGAAGTTATTGTAGCTACTGTTAAAGTTTTTTCAGCAACTGCTAAAGTTTGCTCAACAACTGTTGAAGTTATTGTATCAACCGTTGAAGTTTTTTCAGCAACTACTCAAGTTCGCTTAGCAACTGCTGAAGTTGCTGCAACAACTACAATAATTGTTGTAGCAAATGAGGTAAAAGAGAGGGTGGTAGAGTGGCTAATGAGATGTTGGTGATAACAACGAAGGTGGCGGTGATGATTGTTGTGGAGGCAGAGGTAGAGAAGAAAGAGGTGGCAACAATGGTGGTAAAAGAGGAAGAAAAAGATAGTGGTGACAATGGAGGAAGAACTGATGGTTGTGGTAGAGGAGGAAGTGGTGACGACGACGATTACGATGACAGAAGTGGAGGGGATGGCAGCGGTAGAAGGGTGGAGAGAAGGGAGGGTGTGGAACGGGGAAAATAGGGCTTTTATGTAAATAATAAAACTTGAGGGTTTTAAAATTAGTGTCATTAGCACTAATCTTAAAATTGTCACCTATACTCAATAATTAAAACTCGTGTCACTTTTTCTTTATTTTGAAACTCTTTTGTCACCCTAAATTCATTAGCCCAAAATGGTTTGCAGGGGAGGATGCGGGGTTGCAGGAAGGGGACAGGGTGCTGCAAAATATGTTTTAAAATAGTTAAAATATTTAGGTAAAATGCTACATGTAATTTATTCATTGGATATTTTTTCTTAAATTTAAAATTCTTTGTTTAAAAATTATTTTGAATACGAATGAAAAATGTCCAAATTTAATTCGATACTTTACACGTCAGCCGCGAGTGTAACACGCACCCACTATATTTTTGCTAATTATAAAAAAAAGTGTCAATATGACACATTAAAACTTGACTTGAAGTGTTAAAAATGAACAAAGTCCACTTAAAGTGTCTAAGTGAAAATTGCTCCCAACTTTAGGGGTCCATCGATGGGTTAAACCTAAATTAAATTATGCTACTGAAGTATATATAACCACCATTCATAATAACAACCAAGTACACTTTTTTGATAAAGTTGCTTCTCTATGATAGTCTTACTCAAATATTAATTGAGTAATAATATTTTGTAAAAGATATGTTACATACAAAGATAAAATATTAAAATACTTATGGTAATCCTGAATACTGTCATGCACATGCTAAATTTTAAGTATGAATATTTAAGACAAAATTTGTACTTAAATGGTGTACATCATTAATGTTCATAACCTCAAGACGAAAGGCTATTGGTGACTTTTTTTGAATGGATATTTTTTTCTATTTTGTTGGTTAGATTTGTTTACAAAATTGAGTGAAGTAAGAAATAATATTATTAAAGAAATGTCACTTTCTCCCATATTTAAACTTTGAATGTATTTTTAAATGTTTTAATGATATCTGGTAATTTTGATCTCAAAATACAAGTAACTGTATGACAATATGTATTAATAATTTAAAAACACTTGTCCTATGTTCGTTCTATTATAATTATTTACTAAAACGCTATAATTTAGTAATATTAATTATATTTTACAACATCATATACTATATATACGATACACACGTGCGTTCCGTGAAACTAGTATATATAAAATAAATCAACCTCTCATTTGAGAGAGTAAATAGAATAGTGTCGGGCTTACGACAATCTAACTTTTGAACAACTAAGCAATTGCTAAGCTCCCGTCCACCCCCAACCAATTAGGGTAAAGTGTTCATTCATACCTTCAACAACACCGAGATATTGGCCCATGACCATGTTTACTTCATCTTCAAGAGCACGCATCCAGACTCTCAGGTATATATATATATATATATATATATATATATATAGTTTTCTAATTATTTGTATTTAGAGCAATTTAAAAAAATACATACATATTAAAATTACAACTTGTAATTTTTATGTGTAAATGTAGATGATTTATGCAATTTCACCATTGTTGACCGTCTTTTCCATTTTAAAAGTAGATGGTTAATCTTTTTTAAATTGAAAATTGACATTTTGTGAGTGATTAATTTATTAAGATGACAATTATTTATCCTCAAATAATTCATGTGAAAAAATAGCAAACATGACAACAAAATTGTTCTTCCATAGCTAGTTAGAAGACCTTAAAAAATAATTGTTCGACAATTATCTAACTTGACTCAGTTACATAATAATTCAAGAGTATAATTGGTAAGAAGCTTTTTATTGAGTTTTAATCCAAACACAAGATGAGGTGGAAAACAATGAACCAAATGCTTGATAAAAATAAACATTGCATTACTAATCTCTGCACTACTAATCCCTGCATTATTTATCTTTGTACCAAATGACCCCTAAATGGCAGAGTTATTGTACATTAATTAGTAAATATATATAGTATGTACAATATATATATATATATATATAGGGGCATGCTATAGCTAGCACTTATGCTGCTTCTCCAATTAAAAGCATACTGTTTCTTTGACAGGACACCACATCAATACCCCAACATTCTCTGAGATCATATGTCCTAATTTCCGCTGTTCCTGTCCCTTACCTTCCAAAATTAACAATATAATTGTTGTATAACACTCGTAGAGTAGAAAAAATGTATAAAGAAAAGGAAAATGTATATTCTATTCAGGAACGTTTCAATAAGTTTAGGGACTTAAAATCGAATTTCATAGAAAAATCTTATTTTTTTTAGTTATCAAATGTAAATTGAATAATTATATCATACTCAATGTAATCTTACAAGTTAAGTCTCGAGAAGGTACGATGTACACATGTAGACCTTATAAAGTAAGATTACTATAAACAATAAAAAGTTTCAATGAAAAGATATAATATAAAACCTGATCCATAAATTTAAAAAGTTTTTATCAACACACAATGATAGATTTTTCATAATGCAAAAGGTTTGACCGTTTGATGGACTTTAGAATATTCAATAATGAGACAATAAAAATAGAACGGGAAAATAAAAAAAGGTAAATAAAAGAATAGTAAAGTGGATTCATGATACTCACCGTGATATAAATAAGTAACCACGTAAGAAAGGATAGGATGTTGCAATTAACTAAACTTAGAAATATAAATAAAAAGGATCAACATTAATTAGAGGTGGTTATAATTTCTTGATTATATCTACAAAACAAGGATTACCATGACTCATGAGATCAAACTACTAGCTAACATTGATACATTATACCAACTCTAACATACTTAATTAGCTACAAAAACTTAAAAAGCACATTACTTAAATTAACCAAAATTAAAAATGGAGGAAAACAGTCCATCCATTAACCTAATTAATAAACTCTTCTAAACAAATTAAAGCCATAATGCTCCAGCTTCCTTAAGAAGTGGAACCAAAGTACCATTAATATGAGAAGCCATAACTCTATCCATTGCTCCAATTAATTTTCCACCAATAAAGACAACAGGTACGCCAGGTGAGTTCCCTAATAGCCTTGAAAGTGCCCTTTCCATCTCTTTACCTTTAGGATCTTGGTCCAATTCGTAAACTGTTGGATGTACTCCCATTCCACAAAACAGCCTTTTCACTGCATGACACATACAACATGTACTCATACTAAATATCACCACAGCACTTCCTGATGCTAGCCTTACTACTCTCTCTAATGGATCTGACGACGACGATGCACGCCTTGTTGCTGCTATGTTGTGGTAGTTTCCTCCGCCCCAAGATGAAGACTCTGCTGCTTGATACATTGTTGTAGATGATATGTTTTTTCAACAATAAGTAGAGGGAGAATGTTGATGTTGGAATTGTGAAGTTGATTAGGGGTGTGTATATATAGGTGTTTGGGGTTCATGAATAAAGGGGTATTTGTCTGTTTATTGTCGTTAAAGTGTGCGTGGGAATTTAAAACTAAGGTGTAGTAGTAATAAATATTGAAGTAAATGTTTCTTTAATGAGATGTAAACATTTGTAATGCTTTTATTAAAAAAAACACAAGTGCGAGAATTTAAGAGAAGAGGCAAATGTGTCAGCGGAGAGAGGCGGCTATGGTGTTTATGTGTCGCAACACAATAATACACTTTACTCTCAATTACTATTTACTACTACTCTCACACAATTGCGATGACGTTGGTTAAGAATGAAGGAGTATTTACTATTCTATTACAATTTTTATTGGTGTCTAAGTAATTATAATATTGAAATTATATGTCTGCATGCTTAGTTGAAGTAGTGGCGGATCCAGGCTTGTGGATGCTCACTTTTTTTAATATAAAATTATTATAAATCACATAGTATAAGTGCACAATTATTTAAACATGATATTTAAAATATTAATGAAAAAAAATAAGATTAATACTACTATTAAAAAAAAACTCAGTTTGATTTAGGAGGGAAAGTGGAAAATAGAAAATGTGAGTTTATATTAGGAGGGAAAGAGTAAATAGAAAAATAGTGAGAATCGAACCTTGACCTCTCTAAACACAAGGGCTTCAAACTAGCCACAAAATCAAAACACCCCATAGGAGACTTGTTCACTAGGTGCTCAAAGTTTAATATAGTCAAATATTGAAGAAATTACTGTATATAAAAATAATTTTACGTCGAGGTTAGTGGGTGCTCGAGCACTCCGAAAGGGTGCATATAGGTCCGTTCCTGAGTCGAAGTTTTCTATGTTAATTAGTTTAAATTTATTAACTTCAAATATAATTATCACTCATATTCCTCTCTCTCGGTTTATATGACTCACTTTCATTTTTAGTCAGTTTAAAAAAAATTACTTATTTATATGTCTAGTAACAATTTAATTTTAAAATGTCTATTTTATCTTTAATGAAATGATTTATAGCCGCACAAACATCTAGTACTTATTTTAGACCACAAATTTGAAAAGTCCTTTTTTTTTCTTTAAATTTTATGTCAAGTCAAACTAATTTAAATAAAATGGGACGAAGGGAGTACTTAGAATAAAATAAAATATTTATTTAATTATATCTTATTTTTTTTAAATAATAATTATTTTAAATCATCTATTTAATAAGAGTTTCAATAAAGTGACGTGGAGTAGATAATATTTAAGGGGTCGTTTGATACTTGGTAGAGTGTATTAACAAAAATAATGCATGCATTAACTCTCTTTATTAATTAGTAGTCTCGTATTTCTACACCTTTTTATGCTATGTAATTATATACTCTATTGTGTATTGAGGAGTGTATTTATATTGTTAATACCATGAATTTCTTGGTATCAGTAATGCAAAAAGATTCAATATATGGATTAGCATGGTTAAAGACCCAATTACCCCCTCAAAAGCACTTTTACATCTTTTCCATCATAATTGTGGAGGACACTTTTGTAAATGAACCAAATCAAACAACGCATACTATTTTTAATATACCAAATAAAACAATGCATATAAAATAAGGCTATGTATAACTAATACAAATATTACTGACGTAAGTATTACTACTATTTAACATTATATTTATACATTACCTTAATATATGGCTCATACTACATTAACTCTAGTTACAACACAAGGAGACAAGTAGTACATGCTTTTTTTTAGGGATATCCAAATAGAATTGGATACTATAGTAAACGGCTGGTTGCGTCCTTGTTTGTCGGGTAAGACATTAAATTTTACCCGAATAAATTTAATAGTAGTAGTAATATATTTGATGCCTGTTCCCTCCTAGCTACTTTTAATGCTCATTTATTTATAACACCACCATTTCTCATATAATAATGATTCTCCATTCTTTTAATGCTAAGTCCGACATGTATCGCAGGTTGCTTCATCATCAACCCTCTTTGGATTTTGTTACTTACTCTTCATCCAACCACCCAATTAACTATTTCCTCCTTTCATTTCTATGGATTGTCTTATACTCCCTCCGTCCACAATTATTTGGCAGGTATACTAAAAATAGATGTCCAAGATTAATTGTCAATTTAAATAATCAAGAAACAATTAATCACCTTTTTCCAATTCTGCCCTTAATGATAGTGTAGTTCAATTGAAAAATTATGTAGACTTTTGATATTCTTGGTATAATAAGGTTATATTAGTCAAATTACACATTCTATTAAATTTTCCTTGAGAGGTGTGCATGACCTTACCCTGACAAACAATTGTGGACAGAGGGAGTATATATATTTTGGGAGTAAATATATAAAATATTTATTATTTGAAAGAAATTTGGAGCAAAGACAATGGTATGTGTACCTTATACTATTCAAAACAGTTCCAAGGTCGACTTCATCTCTCAAGAAAACTAAGTGCCTTCTTAGGAGTCCAAAACCAAAAGGGCAACAAATTTTTTCAAAAATTCCAAAAGGATAACTCAATTAATTATGAAATCAAAAGGGCAACAATTCTTAACACCGTTTAAATTAGATTTTGGGAAACAAGGCTCAAATTCCAATGAGCCTTACAAGGCTCATAGGAATTTGAGCCTTGCAGGTTGTTTTTTTTTTAAAAATAAAATAAAAATATTCTCGTTTTATTTTGTTGTTTGTTAAAAGTCTAATAATAATAATAATAATAATAATAATAATAATAATAATAATACATAGTTGTTGATATGATGCATAAAGATAGTTTAGATCTTATTGCTAGCCATTACTTTGTGGCTTTTCAAATGAACTAAATCCAATAGTTTAGACCTTATTTACTACTTAGTTGATTTTTTTTTTCTTCAACTTTTTTTATGTGAAATTATAATTTGGTTTATTCACTTGCAGAATGATAAAATTCAGCCTTCTTTAGTCATACTTTATTTTGGTGGAAATTCCCTATTGATGAATATGTTGAAAACATGAGAAAAATTATACTTCATATCAAGGTAAAAATAATAATAATACCCTTTCAATAATTTATAGTAAACATGAACCATGCATATATGTTGGAGTTCGAAAACTTCAATTTTATATATATATATAATTTGGAAAAAATTGATAGAACATATAAGGAACATGATAGAAAATATAAAAGACATATCATTTTTCATTATTAGTATTAAAAATAGTCAATTATAATAATTACAAATATAAAGGTGACCAACCTGTAATAATGATATAAAACCATTTACAATGGAAACGTCGCATAGCCTTGTGAGTTGTCTTTTATATTTTCTATCATGTCCCTTATATATTCTATCAATTTTTCCAAATTATATATATATAAAATTGAAGTTTTCGAACTCCAACATATATGCATGGTTCATGTTTACTATAAATTATTTAAAGGGTATATTATTATTTTTTTACCTTGTTATGAAGTATAATTTTTCTCATGTTTTCAACATATTCATCAATAGGGAATTTCCACCAAAATAAAGTATGACTACAGAAGGCTGAATTTTATCATTCTGCAAGTGAATAAAACCAAATTATAATTTCACATAAAAAAGTTGAAGAAAAAAAAAAATCAACTAAGTAGTAAATAAGGTCTAAACTATTGGATTTAGTTCATTTGAAAAGCCACAAAGTAATGGCTAGCAATAAGGTCTAAACTATCTTTATGCATCATATCAACAGCTATTATTATTATTATTATTATTATTAGACTTTTAACAAACAACAAAATAAAACGAGATTTTTTTTTTTAAAACAACCTGCAAGACTCAAATTCCTATGAGCCTTGTAAGGCTCATAGGCGGCTGAGCCTTACAAGGCTCATAGGAATTTGAACCTTGTAAGGCTCATTGGAATTTGAGCCTTGTTTTCCAAAACCTAATTTAAACGGTGTTAAGAATTGTTGCCCTTTTGGTTTCATAATTAATTGAGTTACCCTTTTGTAATTTTCGAAAAAATTTGTTGCCCTTTTGGTTTCGGACTCGTCTTCTTAGTGTGTTGATTGAATTCTGAAAAAAGGATAAGTTTTGCTTTTATATGTTTTTTTCTCTTATGTCTTACGTTTTTATCCAACCAAAGGAGAAGTCTTCTCTTAAAAAGGAGATGTTGAACAGTTACTAATTCTTAACTATTCCATCTTCTTTCAAAAAATAATTAATTCCTTTTCAAAAATTAAATAAAATCGGATCGGATCAGTCCACATGGGCGATCCATGATCCAAAATAACTTACATTTCCCACTTCGCACATGGTGGACAAGACCCAAGTCAATATGACATCAATTAGATACACAGATCATACGACAGATAGTATGTGTGACCTGTGAGCATCAAAACTTGCCTTCAAGGTTTTTCAAGCCCTATAGAGGAATTCAATCACATGTGAAAATAATTCACTACTGATATAAGGATAATGTTACTCAGAATACCCCAACTTCATTCGCTACTTCAGTAGTTACTTATTTGATCACTCATCCTGTTAAAGAGGTGAACTCAAGTTCATGTTTAAATTTATATACACAATTAAACTCGAGTGTAATAGCTAGCTCGTGTATTGTTCATTTTAATCATCTCCCCTTTCTACTCGAATCTATCTGTTTCATATCAACTATTTTCCTAGACATGCAATACATTGCCGAATCACTCATGACTACTAGTAACATGCTAAAATAGCAACACTAATAGAAACTTCAAGAAACAACAAAAGGTCAATTTAAAGGGTATTTCAATAAAAATTTAAGTTAACTCTTCAGGGTCTCACACAATGAAGAAGCAGATAGCCATTATTTCATTAACTCATTGATCGCTTAGCACACGTGTTATGAAACACAATTTTAAGACCTACAACTACCTTTCAACTCCTAAATCTACCTAAACCCTCTCATTCTCTCAAATCCCCAATTCTCTCTCAAGCTCATGGAAGAAACCTAGTGTTCCAAGATTCGAGTCTCCTCTTTTATTTTGCTTGCTAGGCTTTGATCACCAAGGTATGGGAATTCACCAATGAATTCCATTCATCTATTGGGTCCAAAAAGATCTTAATTATACAATTTAATTTCACCTAATTTAATTAGAGTTCATGCAATCTCCATGAGTCTTATTTGATTTTGAGTTAATTGTTCAATTTCAATCTTCCTAGCATGTTTTGATTCAATTACCTACTTTTCAATTGATTTCATATGGATCTATGCACTATTCATGATTTTGACTATGAATTTATAAAGAAAGCTTATGAGGTAATGAATATGATTTATTTAAGTTTATGCATGTTTTATGAAAAAAGATATTTATGACCTAAGGTTGCTTTTCAGATAAGCAACAATAAATTGTGAAAGGTTTTCTCACATCCTTACGATATCATGATTGGTGAAAGATTTTCTCACACATGCATGAATCATGATTTAAGGAGCTGCTCTATGATGACTTAAGATTTGATTAGTAACTTAATTGTGCTTTTCCAAATATGACGATATGAACATGTTTATGATTATTTCCGTTGGCATTTTACTTAGCATCAAGAGGACATTGAGATGGAGGCTCTCCTGTTAGTAGAGGCCGAGTCTTTGTAGAAATTTCCTTCTCCCTAACTACGTGCCCCTATAGAATTTGTCTTAAGTGGCATAGCTAGTGGATCCACCTAAGCTAGACGTTTATGATTCTAGGGGGCACTTAGTTAGGGACAAGGTGATTGCTACTAGAGACCCGACCTCTACTAACGGGAGAGCTTCCATCTCAACATCCTCTCGATGCTAAGTAAAATCCCAACGAAATAGTGATAAACATATTCATATCAAAATGGGTACTCAACATATTTTTCATTGTGTTTTTGACAATACTCATGTAAGATAAAAAAAATCATCAAGTCTTATACAAACAATAACATGTGAATTGTGATTTATTCCAATACTAATATACGCACTCGTAATTCTCTTTTAGAACATTTTTTAAAGATTCAAAAAGGATATTTTTGTCGATTAATTTTTTTCTCCATTTCATGACCTCCCACTATTTTGAAAATTTAAATATTATTTTTCTTTCATAAAAGTAGTATCACTTTATTTATGAAGATTATTAGGTATACGTTTTTTTTTATTTTTGTATTTTTTCCTTTTGAATTGATCAAGTAGATAAATACATTATTCATCCATCTCTTGAAGAGATCTAGTGATGTTGAGGCGGGGGGATATTGAGATCATCTATCTTGATATCCGTAATTTCTCAAAATGTAACAAAAGTGAGTCTCCTTAAAATTGTTGGTGCATATACCATAAGTTAAAGTAAATTATCATTGAAAATAAAAATGAATAAACAAATATTCAGGTTAAGACGCGGATATCTCGCTCTCCTTAAGGAGGTTCAAACCCACTACGATAGAGGTGAATAAAATTGAACCAAGCCACAAACCGAGTCAAACTGGAAAAAAATACGACTAATGGTTTTGTTTGATTGGTTTGATATTGAAAAAAAATCTTTCTATATTTGAGTTGGTTTGGTTTTAACTAAAAAAAATCAGCCGAGACCGAACCAACCTCACATTATATATATAGTTTGTAAAATATGTTTTATACATAAAATATTTACTTTGATATAATTTATAAATATTTCTTATATTTTTCATAATTTTTATCTTTTAACATATTATTTCATGTTTGAGACTTAGAATTTTGAATGATCCAATAAAGATTATAATCCATAGATATTAGTAACTCTAATAAAATCTCAAATCAAAATTAATTTGATACTAATGCTAACAAAAATTATCAATTGAACACTAAGAATGACAATAATATTGAACATTTAATTTTAATTTATATTGATTAATAATTAAAATACATAGCCGAATTTTAGTTTTTCTTCAATGTTTAGTCATGTAATAACTACTTATTGGACTTATTTTTGCATGACTTAGTACTTTTAAATTATTATCATTTCATGACTTATTAATTTACAATATTTGTTTTATGTGATTTCATTATTATATTTTGTTAGTTTTTTGTGTGTCATCACTCATCTTATATTTTGTGTTATTTTCTTTTAAAATACCTTCAAGAGTTGTAATTTGGTAGGACTAAAAGGTATATTTAAAAAATAAGTTAATTATATCTTTGTATGATTACTTAATCGGAAAAATTCAAAAAAAACCCAAAAAAACCAGAGGTTGAAAAATCCAAGTTTTATTAGTTTGAATTGGTTTATATATTTAAATATGACAATAATGGTGCAACATTCCGAAAATTTCTAAGCTAAGACGCGAATCATTTTTCATTTGCGTATAAGATCGTATCAAGTGATTCTTAAATTGTGCTTAGGTGTTAAGGTCAATTCTTTGGTAGGACTAAAAGGTATATTTAAAAAATAAGTTAATTATATCTTTGTATGATTACTTAATCGGAAAAATTCAAAAAAAACCCAAAAAAACCAGAGGTTGAAAAATCCAAGTTTTATTAGTTTGAATTGGTTTATATATTTAAAATATGACAATAATGGTGCAACATTCCGAAAATTTCTAAGCTAAGACGCGAATCATTTTTCATTTGCGTATAAGATCGTATCAAGTGATTCTTAAATTGTGCTTAGGTGTTAAGGTCAATTCTTTAGTGTGGAAATAGATTTTGAGATGAATGAAGGTCATAAGTATCCCCTATCACAAAGTTGAGTTGAAAGCTTCCTTACCGATTGAGTTTCGATATAAGATTTTACTTGTCAACTTCAAACAATCATATCTCTTAGAATATGAATAGTTATGTGACCCTTAACCTATCAAATTAAAGGTCTATGAGTCTTCTCTCCAACGCCACTACGTTTGCATTATTTGGAGGTTGGGGAAAAATCTTATGCCCATTTTAGTGAAGCCCTTGTTAGGCAGTTGAAGTTTCACGAACGACATTACAGATGGTGGAGTGTTCCATGACCGTGGAGCCTTACGTGAAGACTTCCTGTGATTTTTTAGAATCTTCCTGCACGTGTTCCAAGATTATTTTGGTCCTTTTCTATGCTTTTTAGCTCTATTCTAAGTCAATTTTGGGTATTTTAAAGTAGTATATCATTCAACTTTCTTTCATAATCATTAATTTAAACATTCAAGTCTCCAAAATCTCTCTCAAAACTCACCTAGGGTTCTTCTCCATCAAGAATCCTAAACTTCCATGTCAAAATTTCAAGATACAAAGAGAAGCCTTCAATCCAAGATTTTCCCAAGTTCTTCCACTCTAAGAACTCCATTAAAAAGTTCCTTCTTCTCAAGATCAAGCACCAAGATTCCAAGATCAAAGATTTCCTCCAAGAAAGCTAGTGTTCTTTCTTACGCTAAACAAACTAAAAAAATGAAATCTCCACCAAAGATTTCAATCCAATATCTTCATAATGTGGTATGTAAGACTATTCATAGTGTTGGAATAAGTTCGTCCTCACACCCTATATCTAAATTCAGTCAGTAAAGAGATAAACCTAGGGTTCTATCCAAAGTTTCTGAGTTTGGTTTGTGTTCCGTATTCTGTATCTCATTACTATTAAGACTATGATACTTTATGCATTTTGATTCTTGAGTTATTGTTCATGCTTATATTAGCACATGAATCCCAGTTATTGAGATTTTGTTGAAGCTCTTGTGCAAGTATTTCCATGCATTGATTCCAGAATTAAAAGTGAGTCCAAGTACATTTTTAAACATCATTTGAGAAGTTTTAAAGGAAAACTAATGATTCCAAATGTATTATTTTGGATTGAGAAAAGAAGTATTATTTTTGAGAAAAACATAAATTGTTTTCAGAAGCATTTCAGTCAGTAAAGTAAAGCTTAGTTATCCCTTAAAAAGGGTCTTTCGAGTATTAACTCAACCCAGTGAATACTAGTAAATGAGCATTATTGCATATATTTTAAGAGTAGTATTGATCATCAATTAGGGTAAGAGTTGAGATAACTCAAACTTCATAACCTACGCCGCCAACATAGATAGGATCATACTGGAATTCAGACGACTCCTCACCTGCCTCAAGAAGGCTTTTTAGTGGATCTATAAGTTAAGTTGGGTCCTATACTCCAGCAAGGTATAGGTAGGTTCTAGAAACATGAGCAAGATGTTGTATCATCACTAACCTCATAGTGATTGTTGTCGGTTAGAGAAACTCCCCAAGAAAGTAAAATATTTTATTTCAGTATTTACGATCATTACATACCTATTTGTAAAGCTTTTAATGATTTCATTTCATATTTAGTATTTTACTTCAGATGAGTAATTTTCCCTCTTTCATTCAGTTTAGTTACTTGTTTCATTTAGCTTTATTACATATCGTACATTCTACGTTCTGATACCATTTGTCACTGCATCATTTTATTATGCATTCTCAGGTGCTCTTTAAAACTGATGTTCAATAAGATCTCCTTCCATCAGTAGTCGGTGAGACCTCCTCACTTTCGGAGGGCTCCAATTTAGTTAGTTTAGTTTATTTGATTTTTCAGTCATTGTTAGTAAAATAGTCAGGTAGTCGTGGGTCTTGTTACGACACCTATCTTCAGTTAGTAGAGACTTCATAGATAGACAAGTTAAGTGAGTCAGTTCAGTCTTGAGTATTCAAAAGTTTTAAGCATCTTTATTATTATTAACATTATTTATATTCAGATTCTTTTCAGACTTTCGTATGAGATATCTTTTATTCATTTTAAATGTTCATTTTATAAGGCTTCTACATGTATGTATTGTTTTCCCGCTCAGTAGTCGGTCAAACCAAGGGTTAGCTTGGGACCAACAATGGTTTTGAAAGTCAGCAACGTTCAGGGTGTGACAAACTTAGTATTAGAGCACAAAGTTCAAGTGTCCTAGGGTGTCTATGAAGTAGTGTATAATTGAGTCTTGCTTATGAGTGTGTTGTGCACCACAATTATAATTAGGAGGCTACAGTTCATTTGGGATATGTTCCCATTCTTTCATACTCTAGATCATGTAATAAAACTATGTCATAAGAAACTTATTCAAACTCGTGCGTTTCTCAAATGTGTTCAACTACTCAAGGTGATTGAAATAACAAAACTCAGATCCTTTATAAATGAGTTACTCTCATATAAAGTGTTTAGAAATTCAAGAGATTGTAGAATGGCTTGAGACAAGCCCATTAGTTTGCTTAAGTGTATTGATTCGAAAGAATTCACCTTTATTCAAATGAATCATGCATTCGAGCTAAAGCAAGATGTGCTCTCAGCTTCTCTTCTCTAAACCTTGTTTCAGGTGATACCCTTTAAGGGAGAAGTATGTTTTTGAGTGCTTGAATAGTATTATCGCTTGAAAGATAGTGTGATTTGTGATATTATGAGATAGTAGAAATAGAAGTGCCTAGAGTTAGAAATACACATTTAGAAGTGTAGCAACCTTAGAAATGCAGATAGTTATTGAGTAAAGTATGTAGGTGCAGTCATGTACCCGATACGTCATTAATGAGGAGTTTTCCCCTTGTGTGCACGCTAAAGAGCAATAATTTTGTGTGAATTTCATAATAGAAGGTAGAAGAATAGTTACGGGTTAGGACGAGTTAGAGTATATTTTAACAAGAAATGAGTTTATGCTGATGTGTCATTGTGTTAGTGAAGACCAAGTATAGGTGTTGAATAGAAGGGTATAATAGTCATGAGGTGATAGATCTAAGTTAGACTTATGATTTTGAAGAGAGATCCTCATGATATTCACAAGGTTATATAACTGATTAGGAAATGATGTATAATGAATGGCTAAATAGTACTTAAGTTGTGAAAAGGAATGTGACGGTAATCTATAATACGTAGGCTGAGAGATAAAAATTAACTACGTGTCATAAGGTCTTGAGGATGAGTGTTTCTTAATTTTATCTTGTAGTTGTAAGTTAGTATAGTATGTGAGCAATTATATTGATATTTGTGTTTAGTACTAGACACTAAGCTTGAATTTGAGATGAACATGGTGATAAAAAAGATGGTAATATGAGGGTGATGATGTTAGTTCTGAGATCTGATCTAGTAGGTTTGACATAAAGTAGTTGAGAAATTAAGGTGTTTCTTTGCAATAAATGTGAGTGATATAAGTGTGGTAGTATGACCCTTAGGTATGAGTAATGAATTATGTCTAAGTATTTAGATTAGCAAGAGGATTAAGAGGTGTACCCGAGATTGTATGTAATCAGACGAGTTTCTAATTAAGTTTATGATTTTATGTGTGCCTAGATAGTATATTTGAGCTATTAAAGTTGAGTAAGCTAGTGTAAGCATTGTTTATTACCCTTAAGAGTTTTGTCGAAGGGATCATATATAGTAAATGATGAGCCTCTTAAATAGTTTAGGTAGATATGAACTTAGAAGAACGATATTAGAGAGCTAAGAAGGAGAAGTCATACAATTAAGAGTTAGATGAGGCGGCTTTATAAGACAATGTGGGTAACAATTATAGAAGAACTTCTATTGTAATACCTCAAAAATTGATAAGTTGAGTTGGAAAGAAAATTTCAGAAAAATTTGATGGTGCTTGTTTTACGGATTTTTCTACGGTCCATAGAAGGTTTTATGGTCCGTAGAAGGTAGCCGTGGAATAGAGGTGAGAAATTGGAAATCCAACAAGTCCCAGATGAGGATCTACGAACGAACATGATGGCCCGTAGGAACTTATGTGGCGCGTAGAAGGATTCGTGGAAGTGGTTTCTGCCTTGGTGATTTTTGTTACCTCATAGGGAAGGTTGTACAATCCATAGAAGGACCTATGAATTGTAGGAACTGTTTGTGGAAAAATGTTTGACTTAGAGGAAAATTTGGTAACTGGGTTTACAAGAGAGCCCTACGGACCGTAGAAAGTTCCATGACCCATAGGAAAGGTCTCGTGCTTTCCATCAGGAAAGTTGGTCTCCATTACTTGGTTCTACGGACGACCAGTACGGTCTCTAGCTCGATCCGTAGGTCACTTCCGACAATTTTAAGTCAGGGTCATTTGAGTCTTTTAATATCCTTTCTACACCTATACTATGTCATTTTGACCTTATAAATAAGTCCTATAACTACTTTTACCCTTCAAAATCTACCCATTCCTTCCCATTCACCTAAAACCCTCAAATCCTCTCAAAGGTCTTCTTCACCAATTTTGTCTCAAGGCTCAAGGAAGGTTCTAAGGTTTCTTCAAGCTTCAATGTTCTTTCTCAATCTCTAGGGCTTTGATTACCCAAGGTATGTGGAAATTTCATCAATGAATCCTTTTCATCCATATAGTCCAAAAAGAAAGTCAAATTCTCTATTGAATTTTACCCAATTTTCTAGGATTTCGTGTGATTCTTGATCTTGTTATGCATAATTTGATTCAATTACATGTTTTTCAATGAATTTCATAATAACCCATGCTATATGACATGTTATGATTATGAACTATGATTATGAAATTGTGCATATAACATGAAATTGAAGAGTTTATGAATAACTGATGATTTTATATGAAGTATCAAATATTTTATGAAAGGATGCTTCCTAATTGACGTATTCTTATTATGATAGAGAATCATGATTTAGATGTTTAGATAAGTGTCTTTATGAATAAGTTATGAAATCCTTATTTTGAAAGGATCTATTCTACGATATGAAGTTTATGAATTGGATTGTTATTACTACATTCTTACCTTTCCAAATATTATTATTATGATTATGATATGATTATGCCTATTTTTCGATCGAGATTTTAATTAGCACTGAGAGAATTTGAGATGGAGGCTTTTTCGTTAGTAGAGGTCGAGTCTAGTAGCAATCTACTTGTCCATAACTACGTGCCCCCATAGGACTTGTCTTAAAAAGACATTAGTTGGTGGATTCACCTAAGCTAGAAGTTTATGGTCCTTACCTTTGCAAGTAGGAAAATCTCTTTTTGGTGTGGAAAATACACTACATTCTATGTTAGATCACATGGTCTATGTCGGTTAATGGTAAATATCCCACAAAAAAACTATGTTTTTCTTTAGAGGTTTTATGACTTCCTCAATGATTTTGATTTAAGTTTCAATATAATTTTCAAATGTTGCATTGACCTTGTCCCATGATTTATGATTTAGCCTATTAAGCTTTGCCATGTTTTACTTGGTCATGAATTATCATGTTTTGAACTATTCATATTATCATATGTATGTTTTATGCATCTTTCTTATACTCAATACATTCAAAGTATTGCCGCATATATAATATAGGATCCGACGTTTCTCCAACCGGCCGTGGCTAGACTGGATTGCTCCACTTGAGTTGGATTGATGAGTTATCATGGTTCAAGGACATGTCCATTGATAATCTTTTATTTATTTTGGTCATTTCAGTTTTAGACTTCTTTCGTGAGCTAGGGATTTTTCCTAGTCACATCTATAATTGGTAGAGACTTATGTCAAACTTAGTATGTTCTTTCCGTATTTTGAGTTTTGTATTAAGATTCTCTTATATCGAGACTGTAACTTGAGACTTCTTTTAGTTTGGTGATTTCTTGCATATTATTGATGTGTCGGCATTTGAGGTGTAAGTAAGCTTCTTTCCGACCAGACTGACTCTGATGCTTTTACTAAGGATATTTGCGCAATCTTAAGTAATAATAGTGTCATTTTATAGTTTAAAATTGTGATAGTCAGGAAATGTGCCAAGACAAAAAAAAGTGAAATGGAGGTAGTGTCAGAAAAACATCCCTAACAGGAAGTTAGACCTTTGACTGATTGTCAGCTGATCTGTCACACATACAGGAAGCTCAGGTGTATTAGACAATGTTGACGATGATATATGACGATCCATCAACCTCTTGACGAGCCATCATCACTAGCATCACACCAATAAGAGTTAGGCACATGTTTTAGAGGTTCTTGATGGCCATTTTGACGGACCGTCACTCTGATGACGGGCCATCAGGACCATTGTCAAACGCGCTTCAAGAATTGGACTTTCTATTTTTAAATTTGAATTTTCTAGGAACTATAAATAGTTTTTGTAGGGTTTTATTTCAGTATCGAATTTTAATTGAAGAAGACAATTTCTCTTGACTAAGTTTTGAAGGAGAATTTCACAGTTTATTGCAATCATATTGTTGGTTGTTTTCATCTCCGGTAAGTCTCTATTTCTTGAATGATCGAAATTATTGATTTTATTTCATTAAGCATGAGTGACTAAACTCCACAACCAAGGGTTGTGGGATTCATGATGATCTGACCTAAAACAAGGGATTTTATAGAATGAACTTTACATGGTAAACATATATCTTAGTAAATCTTTTGTTTAAATCAATTTCTAATGGTTGCAAACGTTATGATTTTCCCTAGGTTTGACTTGTTTGAGCAAAAGAGTGTAAAACCTGGGAAATGAGTTAGTGACAAAATTTGGGGATTAGAACCCATCTAATAGTAAATGTTGTAGCAAGATTAACTACTTGAGTTATTATCATTGAACCGAGACAAACACTTTTAGTTTAGAAGAATGAAAGTGACATACAATTGATGTGGTTGACAAACCATTAATTATAGTTATAGTTGATAAAATGGTATAACAATGCGGAGTCTAGTTTTTGTAATTTACCTGACGAATGGTCAAGAAGTCTTGGTGAACACAATCCTGGTTAATTCTCTAGAATCATCCTAAATCAAGTGTTATTTTTGAATGTTTATTGTTACAAATTGACTTTCAAACATTTCCCAAAGACTCCCCCCATTTCCCATTTTGTTTCGAAAACAAGTACCTATTAGTTAAATAGTTTCATAAGGCTTAGTTCTCACCTTATCCCTTATGGGATTCGACCCCAACCTAGTTGGAATCTATATTTAACAACGACCGCTTTATGCTCCTTAATTGAAGTGTAAATTTGGGAGTATCAATTGTCTTATTGTGATTCACAGTGTCGTGCTTATGTCAAGTGGTTTATTTAAGATTCCTCGGGATCTTATTCATTATTTCATGTCTAGGGTCTAGTTTGGGTCGTTAAATCTATAGAAGTGGGAAGAAGTTAAGAGAAGCATCTCAGAAAGAAGCCTTAGAAGGAATTTCAGTACCTACGCACGGAGAGTTCAGTAGTCATGAGATGAGCATTTCCCAAGTACTAAAGTAAAGAGAATATAAACTAGTTTAAATAAGATGGAATAGATCCACTACTTTAAAGTGTCACCTTCAGACCGAAGTGGGATGATAACGTGAGGAATCAAGTTAAATTTTAAGAATCAGATAATGATATGTTCAGAAAGAGTTATAGTGATATATCAATCCATTCATACTCTAGCGTATTCCTCAAATTTCTATCATTATAACACCCTAGTAATGTCTCATATATCATTATTATGCCCATGACCTATGCTCATACAGTACAAATAGATTACATCTATGCTCAGGTCCTAAATAAGAGGCAGCGACTTTGCCCATTGATCTCAATCTTACTCCATAAAATTATTAATATCAGCCTCTTCATATGAATTTATTCATATAAGCACTCATGTCTCATAATATGCCCAGTCTCACGAATTCATGATTTATCCTCAGTGGCTAGTGATATAATGTTATGTCATGCATATTCTTATATCAGATTTCTAGAGTGAATTGTGCTTATGATCTTTCACTCTAAGCTCTTTCACTGATCCTTTTTCAATTGAGATAGTGATGCGGATGATGTATAGTATTTCTAAAGAGGAGCATGGTGGGAGTGTTGCTAAGCTTGAAAGTTATCACTTGTATCACTTAATGCATAATAGTCCTATTCTTATTTTATGTCCAGATACCTATAGATTATGACTGTAACATCTCGCTAAATTGAAAGAACTAGAAAGAGTTAGAATTGGAAATAGTCATTTTAGGAAAGAATGAAAAATTTGGAAATTTGTTAAGTTTGGGTTCTTGGTCAACTTCAAACGACCATAACACCTAGCTCAGGATGAGTTAGGTGTGTTTCTAGATACCATAGGAAATATCGTTGAATTACCTTTTCAACGCCCCCAAGTTTGCGCATTTCTTAGTTCGTATGAGTGAGATATGTCCTTTAGGAGTTGGGCTATTTAGATAAGGAAAGTCTAATCCAAATTTTGGAAGGGTATTTTAGTCTTTTCCTTGCCCAATTGTTTTATTTCATTTTTAGTAATTAAGTTAGGGTCTAATCAAAATTAGACCAGTTTAGAAAAGTTGAAGTTCACGCTAGGGCTTGGAGAAAAGAGAAAAGAGGAGAAAGGAGAAGAAAAGTTCAAAGTTCATGGAGATTTTTGTGTGGATTTCGCCAAGGATTTAATCCTACAAGGTATGTGAGGCTTTCATAACGTTGGGTTCATTCACCCACGTGCCAAACGTGTTTATTTCAGCGTGAATTCTTCCTAAAAGAGTTTGAAAGTTGATATTCTTGATATGTATACTTGAATTTGGTGTCGTTCTTGAATTGGGCTGAGATTGAGAAGTTTCTGAAATCATTACGTCAAATTATTGAGTTGGTTGGAGTTAGGTTCTCAGGTACATTTGCTAGGTATCTGTATCTAAAAATAATTTGGGAAAAAGAACCGAGTTTGGGCGAATTGGGGCAGGAAAATGAAGAAGGAAATTATTCGGGTAAATCTGGGCACTGGCTCCGCGTCGCGGACTTGCTCCCCAGATTTGGGAAAAAATATTTCGCGGAGCGGAGCGGTCACAGACCGTTCTGCCTCAAAAAGTATTTTCGTGACCAAAATTTAAATACATCTCCGTATCGCGGACCTGCCCTCAGACATTGATTTTTTATTTATTTTATCTTTTCTCATGTTTAGCTATCTAAAAACACTCCTAAACATCATGATATTTTTCCTATCACAAATCACATTCCTTTAATCCATAATTCAATCCAATGAAAGTTAAGAGTCAAGTTTAGAAGTTAAGAAGCAAGTAAAGAGAAGTTCATTAATGTTTTTTTTTTTCAAAAAGTCTTTCACAAACGTTTTAACTTTGTTCTAAGACTTAAGTTTTAAGTTAAGCAAAGAGTAAAGAGTTGAGTTCATTTCTCCAAAAGTTATAAGGGAACTAAGTATTCCCAAGAGTTTAAAATGTTTTCACATTTGAACAAGAAAGGGAAAATCGATTCCAAGAGAGCTTTTAAGCTAAATTTTGAGTAATTATCTCAAACCAAAGAAAGAAGTTTGTTTTAAAAACATATGAGCTATGTATATTTTTGGAGTAGTATTGAACATCGATATGGGGATGCGAGTTCATAGTAACTCAAGTCTCCATAAACCATGTAGCCATCATGGGTAGTAAAGGATTATACTTTTTAGATGACTCCTTAAGATGTTTTTAGCATAGACTAGTGGATCCACTTAGTTAAGGCATTCTATATGACGGCAAAGTACATGAAAGTTCAGGCAGCGTGGGCAAGACATTGTATCACCACTTAGGCTCATAGTGGTGGTTGTCGGTTAGAGAAACTCCCACATAAACTATATTACTTTGATATATGAGTAAAGTTGAGTTTGTTATTGCATATCTTTAACAAATTGAATTGTTATTTATTGTTCTAAATGCTTTGTATAAATTGCACTATTATTGTTGTTTTACACTGTATTTTGAGTTGAGTAAAGCCAAGGTAAGTGTTCCTTTAAGATACTTTTCAAGCTTAAGTTGAGTTTAACATTCCAACTCGCATACTCGTACATTCAATGTACTAATGACAGTTGGACTGCATCGTCTTATGATGCAGACGCAGGTAACCAGGATCAGCATCCAGCGCCTCGTTAATCAGGTTGAGCAGTAATAGTCTGTTGGTGTGCCTCCTTACTTTCCAGAGGGCTCGTTTTTACATTGCTTTCTAGTTTTTAGTTGTTAGGATGATCGGGGGTCCTGTCCCGACATTCCTCCTTGTTTTAGAGGCTTCATAGACAGTTAGTAGTTCAGTTGTCTTTAAATTATCATTTCATATGTTAAGACTTGAGTTGCCATTTTGGCCAAGTTGAATGTTTGACCCTTAAACATTCTTAGTTATTTTATTAAACAATTGAGTAAATTGCAATTGATCATTGTAATAATGCTTAGAGTCTTCCGCTGAGTAAGTAAGTCAGGCCAAGGGTTTACTTGGGTCCAACAATGGTTCTTGAGTGCCAGCCACGTCCAGGGTGTAGGCTCGGGGTGTGACAAACTTGGTATCAAAGCACATAGGTTCAAGAGTCCAAGGGAGTCTATGAAGTCATGTTAGTAGAGTCCTAGTTATTGGTGTGAAGCGCGCCACATCTATAATTAGGAGGCTGCGACACTTAGGAAAATTTCTCACTTCTTTCATACTCATTTCGTGTGTTAAAGTTTAATCTTTAAAAAGTTTCCTTCTAATTTGTGCTTGTGCATGTTTTCAGATAATCATGCCTCCACGAAGAGCTGTCAGAGGTCATCCTGCTAGGCGTAATGTTGAGGAGCAAGGGTTACCCAATGCACCTGAAGTGCAACCTCAAAGAGAAGTTACTAATGCTGAGTTCAGAGAAGCAATAAAGATGCTAAGTCTAGCTGTGACTAACCAGGTTGGGCAACAAAGGGGAGCTCGACAAGAAGAGGCTGACACTTCGAGGATTCGTGAGTTCTTGAGGATGAACCCTCAAAGCTTTACTGGTTCGAGCACTACTGAGGATTCAAAGAACTTTATTGAGGAGCTGAAGAGGGTATTTGATGTGATGCACGTTGCCGATGCTGAGCGAGTAGAATTAGCTGCATATCAATTGAAGGATGTTGCTAGGACTTGGTTTGATCAATGGAAGAAGAACCGAGCTTAGGATGTACCACCCGCGAGTTGGGCTTGTTTTGAGGAGGCTTTCTTGGAGCGTTTCTTCCCCCGAGAACTGAAAGAGGCTAAGGTACGAGAATTTCTTACCCTAAAGCAAGAGTCACTAAGTTTTCATGAGTATGGGTTGAAGTTCACCCAACTATCTCGTTATGCTCCGTAGATGGTTACAGATATTAGTAGTAGAATGAGTCTATTTGTTGCTGGATTGTCCCGTCTATCAAGAAAAGAGGGCAGAGCAGCCATGCTAATTGGGGACATGGATATATCGAGGTTAATGGTATATGTGCAGCAGGTTGAGGAAGAGAAACTGAGGGATAGTGAAGAGTTTAGAAACAAGAAGGCTAAGACATGGAATGAGTCTGGGCAGCAAAAAAGTAATGTTAACCGTTCATCCTTTCAGCAAAAGCAAAAGGCACCTGCTCCATCATTTGCTAGTGCACCTACACCTAGAAACAAAGGTGAGTATAATGGTTAGAATTCGCAGAACTTTAGAGCTAGACCTGCGCAGTTTCAGGGTAATGTGGCACAATGAGGTAACTGGTCTCCTGCATGTGCTAGGTGTGGTAGAACCCACCCAGGTAAGTGTCATGATGGCCAGTCAGGTTGTTTCAAATGTGGATAAGAAGGTCACTTCATGAAAGAATGCCTTAAGAACAAGCAAGGTAGTGGGAGCCAGGGCAATAAAGCCCAATCTTCATCAGTTGCTCCACCAGACAGGGCTGCACCTAAAGGAGCTACATCCAGTACTGGTGGAAGAGCAAATCGCCTTTATGTGATCACTAGTCGCCAAGAGCAAGAGAACTCTCTAGATGTTATCACTGGTATGATCAAAGTCTTTACTTTTGATGTTTATGCTTTGCTAGACCCATGGGCATATTTATCTTTTGTAACCCCTTATATTGCAAATAAGTTTATTGTTATTTCTGAGAAACTCTGTGAACCCTTTTGTGTTTCTACACCTGTTGGGGAGTCTATTCTAGCTGAGCGAGTAAATCGTGATTGTGTCATTTCCATCAATCACAAAGACACCATGGCTGATTTAATCGAGTTAGACATGATAGATTTTGATGTCATTCTAGGTGTGGAATGGCTTCATGCCTGTTATGCCTCCATTGATTGTAGATCTCGAGTTGTCAAGTTCCAAATTCCTAATGAGCCAGTCTTAGAGTGGAAAAGTAGTTCAATAGTGCCTAAGAGTTGTTTTATTTCTTACCTTAAGGCAAGAAAGTTAGTTTCCAAGGGGTGTGTCTATCACTTAGTCCGAGTTAATGACTCTAGTGTTGAGATACCTCCTATTCAGTCAGTTCCTATAGTAAAAGAGTTTCCAGAAGTTTTTCCAGATGATCTACCCGGAGTCCCTCCTGAGAGAGAGATAGATTTCGATATAGATTTTCTTCCATATACTCGTCCTATCTTTATTCCTCCATATAGAATGGTACCGGCAGAGTTGAATGAGCTTAAATAATAGTTTAAAGATCTCATTTATAAGGGTTTTATTCGACCAAGTGTCTCACCTTGGGGCGCTTCGGTCTTATTTGTGAGAAAGAATGATGGTTCCTTGAGGATGTGTATGGATTACCGTCAGTTGAACAAGCTTACCATCAAGAACAAGTATCCTCTTCCGAGAATTGATGATCTTTTCGATCAGCTTCAGGGTGCTTTTTGTTTTTATATGATAGAACTCAGATCTGGCTACCATCAGTTGAAAGTAAGGGAATGTGATATTCCCAAGACAGCATTCAGGACCCGTTATGGTCACTATGAGTTTCTGGTCATGTCGTTCGATTTGACCAATGCACCTATAGCGTTCATGAACCTTATGAATAGATTTTTCAAACCTTATTTAGATATGTTTGTTATCGTCTTCATTGATGACATACTAATCTATTCAAGGAATGAAGAATATCATGCTAGCCATCTCAAAATAGTTCTTTAGACTTTGAAAGATAAGGAGTTATATGCTAAGCTCTCTAAATGTGAGTTTTGGCTTGAGTCTGTGGCATTTTTGGGAAGCATAGTTTTCGGTGATGGAATTAGAGTTGATACCTAAAAGATAGAGGCAGTGTAAAATTGTCCTAGACCCACATCTCCAACTGATATTATGAGTTTCTTGGGTTTGGCTAGATATTATAGAAGGTTTGACCAAGTTGGCTCAGATAACAATGAAGTTTCAATGGTCTGAAGCTTATGAGAAAAACTTTCAGGAATTGAAAAAGAGGTTGACTACTGCCCCCGTTTTGACATTACAAGAAGGTACGCAAGACATTGTTGTCTATTCTGATGCGTCTAGAGTTGGTTTGGGTTGTGTGTTATTGCAGAATGGCAAAGTTATAGCTTATGCCTCCAGACAATTGAAAGTTAATGAGAAGAATAACCCAACCCATGATCTAGAGTTGGCTGATGTAGTGTTTGCTCTGAAAATATGGCATCATTATTTGTATGGTGTTGATGTTGATGTATTCACTGATCACAAAAGTCTTCAGTCTTCAGTATGTGTTTACTCAGAAAGAGCTTAACCTCAGACAAAAGAGGTGGTTAAAATTATTCAAGATGTTGTATCACACTTAGGCTCATGGTGGTGGTTGTCGGTTAGAGAAACTCCCACAGAAACTATATTACTTTGATATATGAGTAAAACTGAGTTTGTTAGTGCATATCTTTAACAAATTGAGTTGTTATTTACTATTCTAAATGCTTTGTATAAATTGCACTATTATTGTTGTTTTACACTACATTTTGAGTTGAGTTATTCTTGAGTTGAGTAAAGCCAAGGTAAGTGTTCCTTTTAGATCATTTTCAAGCTTAAGTTGTGTTTAACATTCCAACTCGCATACTCATACATTCAATGTACTGATGCCACTTGGCCTACATCGTCTTATGATGCAGACGCAGGTAACTAGGATCAACATCCAGCGCATCGTTGATCAGGTTGAGCACTCAGAGTCTATTGGTGTGCCTTCTTACTTTCCAGAGGGCTCGTTTTTACATTGCTTTCTAGTTTTTAGTTGTTAGGATGATCGGGGGTCCTGTCCCGACATTCCTCCTTGTTTTAGAGGCTTCATAGACAGTTAGTAGTTCAGTTGTCTTTAAATTATCATTTCATATGTTAAGACTTGAGTTGCCATTTTGGCCAAGTTGAATGTTTGACCCTTAAACATTCTTAGTTATTTTATTAAACAATTGAGTAAATTGCAATTAATCATTGTAATAATGCTTAGAGTCTTCCGCTGAGTAAGTAAGTCAGGCCAAGGGTTTACTTGGGTCCAACAATGGTTCTCGAGTGCCAGCCACGTCCAGGGTGTAGGCTCGGAGTGTGACAATGACTAATGTTCAAATATAAATCATTCAAGTTTTATGAACCCATGATTGTGATACTTAGATTCCATTAGTGCTTTATGTTCATATGTATCACACGAGTCATGCCTGCAATTCTTTCCCCATAAGTTTATGAGAAATTTTGATGGGTACATTGCAGCCGATATCCTTATTCCTATTGTGATTCTTAGAAAGTTCATATCATAACATGTAATCTTAAAATCTTATGTGAGCGTTCGTGCCAAGCGTGCTCTAGTTGAGTTTCAAACTCGCAATATACACTAGTTCTATTTATGTATATGAGCAAGTTCAAAAGGAATAAAGGTAGTAAAAGTTATTCATTTCTCTGTTATCCAACTTGACCATCACTCGAGGATGAATGATTTCAATGGGGAGATATTCTAACACCCAGAAATTTATAAGCTAAGACCTGAACCATTCTTTATATTTCTGTATAAGTTCATATAAGATTATTCCTAAATTGTGCTTAGATTTTAAGGTCAATTCTTTAGTGTAGGAATAAATTTGGAGATGAATTAAGGTCATCAGAATCCCCTAGCACAAATTTGAGTTGAAAACTTCATTACTGATTGAGTTTCCATATAAGATTTTACTTGGGTCAACTTCAAACGATCATATTTCTTAGAATACGAAGAGAGCCCATAACCTATCAAATTAAGGTCTATGTAGGGGTGTCAATTTCAGCCCATATAAGTGAAATTGATTCATTTTTCTCATATTAAATTAAATGGATCACTCATATTTTCTTAAATGGGTAAATATGGACTTCAACCTATTTAAGGACAAAAGCGCATCCAAACTTCGTTCTTTTGTATTATTAGTTTGTTGGAATAGATAATATACATATATGTAGGTAAGGACTGCTTAGAGTTGGACACATAATGCCTAATTCAAATTGAAATGTACAATGATCCGGAAAATAAGATTTTCCTTTTCTTAAAAGAGAAAAAAACGAAATAGATCCACCTCATAAAAATATGGACAACATGGGTAAACATGAGAATCCATATATGCCCATATATCATTCACTTGTCATGAAAATCCCTAAGGCACTATTTGTTTTTGAAAATAAAAAATTAAAATGGGGGAAGGGGGGGGGGGGGTGGAGGGTGGGTGGATGTGGGGGTGGGGAATAGGATGGGTGGGGGGCAAAAAAAAGGATTTTTGAAATTTTTTATAAGTTTTTTTTGGGTGTGGGTGGGAGGTGTCTGGGGGTGGGGGGTGGGGATAGGGTTGGCAAATTTCTTTTTTCAACAATAAATAATAATTCTTTTTGGTGGTGGGGCAAGGGGGTACAGGGCAAAAAAATTAAATTTCTTTTTTTTGTATGAAAAATTATTCTTAAAAAAATAATAATATAGGGGTGGGGTGGGATGGGGAGGTAGGGGTTGATGTATTAACAATTTAGCTTTGATTTAATTTTTTTGGCTTTAGGAGATTAAAGTGGGTTACAACCATTGTATCCAAACCAAATTTGACAAAATCCATATTTACCCATATTTTATATAGGTGGATTGTGATCCAATCTATTTTAACTCAATCCATATTAAATTCATCCAAATCCGCTCCAATCCACCCATTTGCCATCCCTAGGTCTATGAATATTCTTTCCAACGCCACTAAGTTTACATTATTTAAAGTTTAGAGTAAAAATCTTATACCCGTTTTAGTAAATCCATGTCAGGAAGTCAAAGTTTCACGGACGACAATACGGACGACGGAGTGTTCCAAGAACTGTGGAGCCTTCCGTGAAGACTTGCTGCAATTTTTTATAGAAACTTTTTACACATGTTTCAGGGTTATATTGGTCCTTTCCCAATATTCTTAGCTCTATTATAAGTCATTTTGGTGTTTTAAAGGGGTATATCATTCAACTAACTAGTTTTCCTTTCATAATCATCAATCTAAACATTCAAGTCTCGAAAGTTTCTCTCAAAACTCACCTAGGTTCCTCTTCTACATCAAGAACTTAAAACTTCCATGTCAAAAATTCAAGATACAAAGAGAAGCCTTCAATTTAACTTTTCCAAGTTCTTCCACTCTAAGAACTCCATTAAAGAGTTTCTTTTCTCAAGATCAAGCGCCAGGATTCCAAGATAAAAAATTTCCTCCAAGAAAGCTAGTGTTCTTCCGTAGGCTAAAAAAAATAAAAAATGAAGTCTCCACCAAAGTTTTCAATCCAATAGATTCATAATGTGGTGTGTAAGGCTATTCATAGTGTTGGACTAAATTCGTTCTCACGCCCTACATCTAAGTTCAGTCAGTAAAGAGATAAATCTTGGGTTCTACTCAAAGTTCCATAAATTTTGAGTTTGGTTTGTGTTTCGTATTCTGAATTTCGATTCTTAAGTTTTTGTTCATGCTTATATTGTCACATGAATTCTAGTTATTTGAAGAGAAAACACAAAAAAAAAAACCTTGAACTTGATCGGACAACTTACTTTAGCACTTAAACTTCACGACGTTTAAATACCCCCTTAACATCTTTGAAGTGAATTAAATGCAACCCTAAGGGATGACGTGGCAAAGAGAGTGAGTTCACTCACCTATAGCGTGTGAAGAAATTAAAAAATAATTTTTTTTATAAAATCATACACATGATATTTTTTTATAGGTCAATATATAATTAATATTTTAAATATTATTTTCTTAATATATTAACTTTTATTAAACTATATGAATTTTTTTATTGACCCACAAAAACTTTAAATTTTTTCCTTTATTTTATTGTCTTCCCCAATACAACTTCTTCTCCATTGAAGCATCATTTTTTCCTCCATTTTCATCTTCAACTCTATCAACTACTTCAATTTCACCATCTCTATAGTAATCCACAAAACCCAACACCAATATCTTATTATTGATGTAAATTTTACACATACAAATTTTATCAATTTTCATCGGAGCTAAAAAGCTTGCTGGTTCATCGGACTTTCCGAAGGCAGAATCAATGATTTTTTCACTTTTTGAATTCGTCGAAGAAGAGGGTGATAGATCGGAGGCAGCGATGGTAGATGTTTTATCTCTTCGGTGTCGGAGGTTCACCGAATAAGACAAAGAAAGGAAGAGAAACAGGAGGTGGGGCCTGATTGTTATTGTTTTATTGCTCTGTTTAAGAGCTTCGAAGCTCACTGTTAATGGTGTTTTAAGGAAGAGAGTGATGGTGAAGTGGTGGGTTGGTTGTTTGGTTGGGGTTTTGGGGAATCTGGTGATGGAGCTTTGGGGGTGATTTGAGAGTTATGATGAAAGGAGTTTGGGTGGTAGAGCTCGTTGGAAAATATGAAGAAGAAAAAAATGAACAGTTAAGAGCTAGAAATGGTGAAGAAGAAAGAAGTGAAGGGGGTGGGTGAGTGGGTGGGGGAATTAAAATTGATCCACATTTTAAATTTAATTTTAGAAAATATATTTGTGATTAATTAATTAGTCTAATTTATTTAAGAAGTATTAAAGAAAAATTGTTGAAAATAATTAATAATAAAAAATTAACTAATGACGTGCTACTGAAATGACTATGTTGTGGCACTTACATGGCTATGATGTGGCAAGTGAGAGTGAGATAATAATCTCAGGTTGGTTTTAATTCACTTCTAAGATGTTAAGTGAGGTATTTAACGTCCGTGTAGTTTAAGTACTAAAGTAAGTTATCCGACCAAGTTCAGAGATTTTGTTTATGTGTTTTCTCTTGTTTGAAAGTTTTTGCGCATGTATATCCATGCATTAATTTCAGAATTTAAAGTGAGTCCAAGAATATATTTAAACATCATTTGAGAGGAGTTTTAAAGGAAAACCAATGGTTTCAAATGTGTTATTTTGTATTGAGAAAGAAGTACTATTTCGAGAAAAGCATGAATAGTTTTCAGAAGCATTTCAGTCAGTAAAGTAAAGCTCGGATCCCCTCAAAGAGGGTTTTGTGAGTATTAACTCAACTCAATGAGTACTATTATATGGGCATTATTGCATATATTTTGGGAGTATTATTAAGCACCAATATGGGTAAGAGTTGGGATAACTCAAATTCCATAACCTACGCCGCTAACGTGTAGATATGATCATAACAGAATTCAGACGACTCCTCACCTTCCTTAAGAAGACTTTTTAGTGGATCCATGAGTTCAGTTGCGTCCTATATCCGTAAAGGTATATGACGATTTTGGTAACGTGAGCAAGACATTGTATCATCACGAGGCTCGTAATGATGGTTGTCGGTTAGAGTAACTCCCCAAAAAAGTAAAGTATTTTATTTCAGTATTTACTATTATTGCATTCCTATTTGTAAAGCTTTTAATGATTTCATTTCATATTTATGCTTTACTTCAGATGAGTTATATTCACTCTTTCATTCAATTTAGTTACTTGTTTCATTCAGCTTTATTACATACCGTACATTACATGTACTGACGCCATTTGGCGCTGCATCGTTTTATGATGTAATTTCATGTACTCTTTAAAGCAGACGTTCAATAAGATCTCCTTTCATCCGCAGTCAGTGAGTCATCCTTATTTCCGGAGGGATCCAATTTAGTTAGTTCAGTTTATTTGATTTTTTATTCATTGTTAGTTGAATAGTCAGGTTGTCGTAGGTCTTGTCCCTGTACCTATCTTCAGTTAATAGAGGCTTGATAGACAAAGTTAGATAGTTTAGTCTTGAATATTCAGAAGTTTTAAAAAAATTAAATATTATTAACATTATTTATATTTAGACTTATTTCAGAATTTTGCATGAGGTATCTTTTATTGATTTTAAATGTTCATTTTATAATGCTTTCATATGTATCTACAATTTTCTGCTCAATAGTAAGTCAGGTCAAGAGTTCTCTTAGGGCCATCAATGGTTCTGAGTGCCAACACGTTCAGATTGTAGGCTCGGGACGTGACAAATAGTTTGATTTGATATTTGAAAAATTTGACTCAACTCGGTAATGTACACCCCTACACTGCGGTATAATCTACATCGATCCAACAATATAAATCTTGACTTGTCCCCTCCAGAATACAATCTCCCAACAATGTCAAATAACTCAAACAACTCCAGATTAGTTGAAGAGTTCAAAACTCCAACATTATACCCCTACATTGTGATATAATCTACACCTATTTTTCAAGACATTGTATTTATTATATTCAAAGGGTGATATAGTAAAATTACCCTTCTATTTATAATTTCTTAAAAAGTGTGCAAAGTCTATAGTAGATAAGTATTGTTGGATAGAGGGAGTATAAGTAAAGCCAAAACTTAATTGAAATTGAACTTTATGGAAAGTCCATGAAATGTTGCAGTTTCAATTGCGAATTGGATTTACGTGTTTGCCAATGGTCGAAAAAATTCGGAATGGTATTTGAAAAGGCACCCAGTAATTGAAATTTATATAATTATATGAGAGTAGTAATTATACAATTAATATTTTTAAATTTAAATAAAAATAAAAATAATAATTAAAAGTAACCTTGTAATTACACCGAATTCTCAACCCCTGAGAGGTTAGTGTAGTTATATACTCTTTCAATTAAATCTAATTTCTTTAACTTAGTAATTATTTGATTAATCAAACATGTCAAAACTCAAAATTGTGTAATTACATCCCATCCCATCACGTATAAAGGATGATGAAAGAAGTTCCAAATTATTTACTTATGAGAAAAAACACTTTTGGAAGTTTGTGATTACTACACCAAATGAAGAGAGAAAAAATATTTTAAACATAAGTCAATTTATGGCCATAGATAAAAAAAATATTTTAAACATAAGTCAATTAAAATTAAAAGGGTAAAAATATTTTAAAAACTAAAATAATATAAATAAAATATTATTTTGACTAAATTCTGATCAAATTTTCTGATATTTTTTCAGTGTGTTATAAAGTATAAAAAGCCTACAATCCTACCCATCTCATGGAGCAATGCTGAAAAAGACATGTATATGTGTCACCACTATGCAGTACTATACATACCAGAGGCATAGGCAAGCTGACAGGCCACATCAATGAATATGGAAGAAATTAATTTTAGAGTAGCAAGTACTCTTCCGTTTAATATTAATTGTTTTTTTTACATGTATATTAAAAAATCATAAATAAGAATATATATTCATTATTTTTTTTGTCCAATAATAGTTATTAATTATATTAAAAGTAGAAAATTAAGAAATAATTTAACTTTTGTGTCTATTTTACCCTTACTAGAAAATACTATTTTTCATCTAATATATTTTTCAAAGCATTAAATTTAATAAAGTTAAAGGATAATATAGTATTCCTATTATTTATGGTTTCTTAAGGAGTGTGTCAAGTCAATAGTAAACAACTATTGTTAGATAAAGAGAGTAATTCATTCCATAAAAACTTTTGAAAATTTTATAAATAAATTTGAATACTTTAAGGAAGAATTAATTAAAAGGATAATATAGAAAAGATATAATTAATATTTTTCTTAATTTAATAAGGTAAATAACTAATATGAAATAATTGTTTCTAATAAAAGATGTAACGGAGAAAGTAGTGTAATTGTGTAAAAGAAAGCATCCGTAAATAGGATGTTAAAACTTAATGGAATTGTGTACCTAAAGTAAAGATATGTTGTGGCAGTTCCCATGCGCGTGCAATGAAACATTTCCTTCGAGAATTTACGGATGCGGCGATATCCGCCCTAAAATTAGGGGCTCAGGATGCATTCTATTGTTCCCTCCCCCTTCTCCACCAACTATCATTATTAGCATTATTATTATTTTATTTTTATTAATTGATAGAATTTTAAATATATTTATTATTATATTTCTTAAAGAAATTAATTCAATGTTACTTCCTTTGTTTTAATGTATATGTTATCATTTTAGATTTTACGTGCATTAAGAAATTAAGTAAGTTTACTATTCTACTCTTATTTAATTTTTTTGGAACTCAAGTTTTCAATTAATGAATATGACTTAATTTATTTCGATTAATTAATTTAATCAATAAACATGAATCATTTACTTAGCTTTTCTAAGTTGGTCAAATGTATATTTTCAAGGCTAATAACTCACAAGGGTAAAAAAGGAAGAATATGGTAATTTATGTATTGATTTTATGAAATGAAAAATATTATGGATCAACTATTTATAGAAAATAATGACATATAAAAAGAAACAGAGAGAGTAATAATTGAGGTTATAATAGAATTTTTTTTTATCCTTTTTTGATTTGTCAAAATGACAAGTAAAGAGAAATTAAATTTATGAAATATTTGAGAAGTAAATAAGGATGGAGCGAGTACCAAGAACCATTACTACTTGTGAATAAACATGTCATATATATAAACAATGCACTTTTGTCCCTCTATTTATAACTAGTATATTTATTCGCGCGATGCGTGGATGATGCTAAAATATTACTCCCCTTGTCTCTAATTACTTGTCCACTTTTCCTTTTATAGTTGTCCCTAGTTACTTGTCCATTTTGATAAATTAAGAAAGGACAAATTCTTTTTACCTATTATATCCTCAATTAAATGACTAATTATTTTGAAAAATGTAGAACTTTTCATCCACTTCATAATTAATAGGGGTAAAATGGTAAACTCACTATGTCATTAATTATTTTCTTAATAGGTGTGTCAATTCAAAAGTGGACAAGTAATTAGGGACAGATGGAGTATTTCTTATTGTTTCAGATTTTGATATCTTGTTCGAGTATATTAAATCATATTATTTTCTTAAAAATAATTTAACTTTTATATTGTTTCTCAATGAGACAATCATGTATTGTAAAAAAAAAAACTACTATGTTTCATATTTTTCTTAACGAAAACTCAAAAAACTAATACAAATCTGAATTCAAAATTTAGTGCAAATTAAACTAATTATTTTTCAGCAAATTTCATCTTTACTAAAAAGTAATTTTAAAAATTTGTATCTTAAACAATATTATTTTTCCTTTTATCGTTTCAATTTAGAGCTTAACAAAATGTTCCAAACTAAATATCTTTAGAAAGCTTTATCTTTATTTGTAACCTAGTTATAATAAACTTTATCTTTTAAATAAATTTTATATTATTACAGCTGCAATCTATAATTTTATTTAAATTAAATAAATAATTTATCAATTTTAAATTCTTTTTTCTATTTTTTATCCATAGTTGGAAGACAAAAATAATAATTCTTTTAATTCTTCTTCTTCTTCTTGCTTCTTGTTGTTGGTCCTACTACTATTACTATGGTTGTTGTTTTTTTAAATTATTATTTAAATTAAATAAATATTTTATCAATTTTAAACACTTTGTTCTACTTTTTATCCATTGTTGGAGGATAAAAATAATAATTCTTTCAATTTTTCTTCTTCTTCTTGCTTGTTATTGTTGCTCCTACTACTATTACTATGGTTGTTATTACGATTTTTTAATTTTTTTTTATTATTATGTTTTATTTAATATTGAAATCAAATGTATTAAAATAAATTTTATAACATCGGAAATGGTATTGAAGTAGTAAGAGTTCGTTTCCAACTTTATAACCGTGGGTTTCTAATTTTAGCTTAAGCTAATAAAAATCGTTTCTTTTTCTCTTTCTAAAAACATGAAATTTTTAAATTCAAATATTTTTAATTTTTCAATTAAAATTTTTTGTTACATATTTTTTTAACTTTGTCTTAAAATTGTGTGGTTTTTCAATAGTTTGCAACTTAGCTAATCTTATGATCCGAAGTATCCTCTAGATGTGGCATGACAAATAGAACCCTGAAAGGCCCTAAACAAGCCACTCGACATACGCACGACGTAAAATAAATACAACGAGAGAGAATAAGCAACATAAGTCTCATATCATAAAATGAATCTTATCATAAGTGCGAAATACTAAACCGTGTCTAACATAACCTTTCTAACATCATAAGAGTGGGTGGGACGTAACCCATGCACGACAAACAAGTCTGAAACAAAAAGACAATAAAAGAAATAGAGCATCAATGGACTTGTCCTCGAAGCATGAGGACTCACCAATCAAAGGTATAGCAAAGCAGTCCAAGCTAACCACGAACGGGAGGAGGAGCGTCATACCTATTTTATGAGAAATATACACAAATACACATTAGTACAGTTAATGTACTAAGTATAGGAAAATGCGCAAAAACATAAAGCATGATAACATGATGAATATAAACATGATATGCAAGATCAAGTAAACGTGATAAAAACCTTTATAAAGAAATCATAAATCATTTACGAGGTCAATGCATTCTTTAAACCATTTGAGAAGCTTTCATGAAATCTTTGAAGAAAACATAATTTATTTGTGGGATATTTACCGTTAACTGATAATAAGACCATGTGAGCTATAACATGAAATTCGATATGACCCTCATGCCGTAAAGGGGAATCTACTTGTCCGTATATTCGAAGTGGACAAAGGTCTAAGTGAATTCTTAACTGCCTTAGTCTTCTTAGGGTCAACTTGAATACCTTCACAGGAGACAATATGACCAAGGAAAGCAACATACCTCAACCAAAACTCACACTTGTTAAACTTAGAATATAATTCTTGATTCTTGAGAATTTGTAACATAATCCTCAAATGCTCAACATGCTCATTCTCACTCTCTGAGTAAAACAAAATATCATTAATAAACACAATCATGAACATATCAAGATTTTATTTGAAGACCCTATTCGTCAAGTCCATGAACGTCGCAGGGACATTACTCTAACCAAACGACATCACCAAAAACTCATAGTAACCATACCAAGTTTGAAAAACCGTCTTCAGAATGCAATTTTCCTTTACCCTCAATTGGTGATAACCCCACCGAAGGTCTATCTTTGAGAAAAAATTCGCACCTTGGAGTTGATCAAACAAGTCATCAATCCTTGGAATGAGATACTTATTCTTTATGGTAACCTTATTGAATTGCCGTTAGTCAATGCAAATTCAGAGGGAATCGTTCTTCTTTTGAACAAACAATACTGGAGCACCCCCTGGAAAGATACTTGGTCTAATAAAACCCTTATCTAACAAATCCTTCAATTGTTCCTTTAATTTCTTAAGTTCTGCCACGATCATATGGTAATGAGTGAAAGGCTACGCATTTGGGAATAGGTCAATGCCGAAGTCTATTCCCCTTTCGATAAAAATACCAGGAGGATCATCAGGAAACACTTTCGGAAACTCATTTACAACTGAAATTGACTCAAGAGTAGGTGTTTTTGAATTTGTATCCCTAACCCAAACAAGATAAAATATACAAGCATTAGAATTCATTTTCGCAGCCTTCAAGCAAGACATAAACTGACCGTTAGAAGAAAAATCCCCCCCTTTCAATTCTAAGATAGGTTCATTCGGAACCTGGAATGTGACATATTAGGTTCTAGAATCTATGGAAGCATAATAAGAGTGAAGCCAATCCATCCCAAGAATAACATCAAAATCTAACATATCAAGCTTTACAAGATCAACATGAGTGGCTCTATGGGAAATAGAAATAAGCAATTTATATATACTTGTTTAGCAACAATAGAATCATTAACATGCATAGAGACGAAAAAAACTTCTAAAAGAATATCGGGACAAACATCAAATCTCATATCCATATAAGGAGTAAACAATTTACTAGGTAGCACCTGGATCAAGAAAAACATATACATTAAAAGGAAAGACTATGAACATACCAGTTACAACATCCGTAGAACCCTCATGATCATATCGAGTCTGAAAAGCGTAAATTCTATTTCGATGAGGAGCATCCAAACCAGAACCATTAGGCTGAGCTTGCCTACCATCTCTTCCCTTAGTAGTAAGCAACATACTATCTCTCACTTTGTGACCACTCATCCCACTATCAAAACAGTCATCCGTACCGGCTAAACATTTTCTCGAGTGACTCTTGCCAAACTTTTGGCAAGCGGAAATAGAAGATCCATTTCCACCACTTCCTCTAGGCTTAGGGTTAGACACCCTATCCTTGTTAAACTTTGAAGCCATTACACGTGAAGAACATTGATTGGAGAACTTCTTTTGGAATTGAGAACGACCATGTCCACCGAACTTAGAATGAGAAAAGTCACCATCATCAGTCCTTGTCCTTTTTTACTCTCTAGACTTCTCTTTTAGCTTATCTTGTTCAATTTGTTGGGCATGTATAATCAAACAAGAGATGTCCATTGTAACATCTCGCAACTAGAAAGAACTAGAAGGAAGTTTAAAATCTGGAAATAGATATTTTTGGAAAGTGTAAGGAAATCTGGAAAATTTTAAGTAAGTTAAAGTGAGTTTTGGTCAACTTCAAACGACCATAACTCCTAACTCATGATGAGTTAGGTATAGTTCCAGATATGGTTGGAAATCTCTTGGAATGATCTTTCCAACGCTGCTAAGTTTACACCATTCCGAGTTCGTATGAGTAAGTTATTCCCTTTGGAAGTTGGGCTGTTGGAATAAGAAAATGTCTAATCCGGATTTTAGAAGGGCGATTTAGTCTTTTCCTTACCTAATTTCTCTAATCCGTTTTAGGAGATTAATTGGGGTAAAACCAGACTTTATCAGTTTAGAAAAAATAGAATTTATGCTAGGGCTTGGGGACGAGAAGAAAGAAGAGAAAAGAGGAGAGAAATCATGAAATCGCCAAGAACGTTCAAGCCTTGCGAGTGGAATTCGTCGGGGGTGATCCCTACAAGGTATGTGAGATCACATAGTGTTGGGTTAGTTCACCCACACACCAATTTTGTTTAAATTCAGTGAATTTAAATTGTTTGAATGCAAAGAAAGTGAGTTCTTGAATAACATTGTTGAAAATTCATTGAGTTCTTGATGGTTGTGTGGTTGAAGTCTCTTGTTGATTTGATTCGTGTTTCCAGGTGGATTTTCAATCTGTTGTATGTTGAGGGTACTATTGATCCTAAATGTTTGGGGAAAGAACCATGGAAGTTAGGAGGGTTTAGAGATGAAAAACGAAGGAGAAATATTGGAGTTTTCTGGGCAAAGGCTTGGGGCGCTGCGCCTGCCAGAGCACCACAAACGTTCCTCTGAACTTTGGCCTCTGGCGCGTCACGCCAGCTAGAGCACCACAGAAAGTTCTCTGAACTTTGAGGGCTGGTGCCCCGCGCTTCTCAGAGCGCCAGGGATGCCAGTTCTCCCCATTTGTTCCCCTCCTTTTTGTACGTGTTCCTTAGTGATGTACCTACATTTTCTAGTTGATTCCAATACTCTAAGGTACATCTAAACATCATGAAATCATCCATAGACATGAGATCATGAACCTTGAACCCATAATCCAATTCAAGGAAAGTTAAGATCAAAGTCAAGAGAAGTAAGAGTCAAGTCAAGATAAGTTCTTAGAGTTTTCCATAAGTCTTTTTCAAATGTTTTAATTTTGTTTTAAGTCTCAAAGTTCAAGTTGAGTAAAGAGTAAAGAGTAAAGTTTGAAGTTCATTTCTTTAAAAGTATATGGGGAATAAGTATTCCCAAAGAGATTTAAAATGTTTTCACATTTAAATAAGAGCGGAAACTGAGATTTCCAAAGAGCCTTCGGGCTAGTTTTCAGAAAAAGTAATCGCTTTCTAAATGAAGCAAGATGGAAAACTTTAATTTCCAAGATATCTTTGAGCTAAGTTTTTGAGCACTAATCTCAAATCATAGAAGTATGTTTTTAAACATAAAGAGCTAGTATCATTTTTGGGAGTAGTATTGAGCACCGATGGAGAAGAGTTCACACAACTATCAGCCCCCTTAAATCATGGGTAGAAAAGGGTCATACTTTTTAGATGAACCCTTTTCGCATAGACTAGTGGATCTACTTAGTAATTCAGGTCCTATACCTTTGGCCGGGTATAGGATGCGCTGGCAGCGTGATGGAGATCGTTGTATCATCACATAGCTCTTATGTGATGGTTGTCGGTTAGAGAAACTCCCACAACATTATTTTGTATCTTTATATGCATCAGATATATTTGTATTTTCCATATACAAGCAGAGTCATATTGTATCTTTGCATACATACAGAGTTGTTATTGTATTTCTAAATACACAGAGTTGACATCATGTTTTTAAACAACTTTTCTTTATATGACACTTGTTTTAAACTACTTTTTATTGAAATGAGTTCAGTTAAGTATTCATGAGCTGAGAAGAGCCAAGGTAAGTGTTTCTTTCAGAATCTCTTTCAAGCCTATGTTGTTGTAGCATTCCAACTCGCATACTCGTACATTTAATGTACTGATGCCAGTTGGCCTGCATCGTCTTATGATGCAGACACAGGTAACTAGGATCGGCATCCCAGCGTACCATTGATCCAGTGAGCAGTTTAGAGTCAGTCGGTGAGCCTCCTTGCATTCCAGAGGATCTATTTTCAATGCTTTCTAGTTAGTTCATTAGGATGTTGTGGGGTTTGTCCCAATATCCATCTCCGTTGTTTTAGAGGCTTCATAGACAGTCAGATGTTAGTCCTTTGAGTCTTTTCATTATCATTCCTTATTGTTAAGACTTGGGTTGCCACTTTTGGCCAAGTTGAATGTTTAACCTTTAAGCATTCTCAGTTGTTTTAGTATTCAGTTCAGTTAAGTGCTATTGATCTTTGTTAAGATGCGTATTGTCTTCCGCTGAGTTAAGTAAGCCAGACCAAGGGTTCACTTGGGGATAACGATGGTCTTCGCGTACCAGTCCTGCCCAGGATGTAGGCTCGGGGCGTGACACCCATCTCCTTAATCAACATGGTGATTCAACACTCATTGACCACCATTTCAGACATACCCGATACAACTTACTCATCCTTTCCCTAGAGTCGACAACCATATATAGTCGCAACATACTTAGCCAATTGAAAAACTTGAAAGCATACTCCTTCACACTTATATTTCCTTGAAAAAGATTAATGAACCCAAGAAATTTTATGTTTCTCATCTCAAGAAGAAAAGAAATCAAGAAAAACCCCTTTAAATTTCTCCCAATCAAGAGGAATCGCACCAATAGCCCTCTCTTCCTTCCATTGATTGAACCAAACTTGAGCAACACCCTTAAGTTGATAAGCGGACAACTCCGCCTTTTCCACGATTGACACTTCCATAATTTCCACTATCTTATAAATCTCATAAACAAACTCTTGAGGATCCTCACAAACTTTTAACCCATGGAACTCCAGGGGATTCATCCTAGTGAATTCCCTCACCCGTATCACCGCCGTACCCAAAATTGGGTTTACGAGAGCAACAACCTCTCTATTAACTTGGGTTGTCATAGCTTGATCCACTACTTGGAAAATGGCTCGAAATTCAGTATGAGTCACTTATTTGGCCAATAGATCGGCCAACACTTAAGGAACCTTGGGCTCCACTTTATTACCCGTATTCCTTCTAATGTTAGCTCTTCGAGTAGACGTATCCCGAAAAGCATTCAAAAAAAGTTAGGAGAAAGACAATTTTATAGAGATAAACTCTATGACATGCCTTTAGAGTAGTGAAAAAGTGAAGTTTCCTAAATTCCTTGTAGCCTCCTATTCATAAATGTGACGCATTTCACACTCATGAACAAGACTCTACTCGATGCGGCTTGTTAGACATCCCAGGACCTTTCTAAAACTTGATGCTCTGAATACCAAGTTTGTCACGATCCACAGTACCTCTTAGGTGTGACATGACAAATAGAACCCCAGAGGTCCTAAATAAGCCACTTGACATAACATGACGTAAAAGATATACAGTGAGAGAGAAAATAGGCAACATATCATAAACAAAATTTGAACATAAGTGTGGAATATTAAATTGTGTCTGACATATCCTTTCTAACATCATAAGAGTTGTTGGGACGTAACCCATACACCACATACAAGTCGGAAAAAAAAGACAATAAAAGAAATAGAACATCAATGGTTTTGTCCTCGAAGCATGATGACTCACCAATCCAAGGTACTAGCAAAGCAATCCAAGCTAACCACAAACGGGAGGAGGAGCGTCAGACCATATATTATGAGACAATAAAGGCACAAATATGCATTAGTATGAAAAATGTACCAAGTATAGGAAATCCATAAAAATGTAAAGCCTGATAACATGATGAATTTAAACATGATATGCAAGACCAAGTAACATGTGATAAAAGCCTTTATAAAGAAATCATACATCATATATGAGGTCAATGCATACTTAAAACCATTTGAGAAGCTTTCATGAAACCTTTGAAGAAAACATAGTTTATTTGTTGGATATTTACCATTAACCAACAATAAGATCATGGGAGCTAATACATGGAATCTGGTATGATCCTCACACTGAAAAGGGGAATCTACTTGCCAAGGTAGAACTCTGTCACATTCATTCTTTGCTAAAGTGGATCCACTAACTTAGGCCATTTAAGACAATACTACGCACACTCATAGTTAAGGGACAAGGAGATTGCTTCTAGAGACCCGACCTTTATTAACGGGAGACCCCCATCTCAAAGTCATCTCAGTGCTAAGTAAATTCCAACATAAAATACATAATCATAATCATATCAAAATACTTGAAAAGACACAATAAAGACTACGAACCCAATCATAAGTTCAGATTAGAGTAGCTCCTTTTAAATCATGATTTCATAAACTTCTTCATAATAGAACTTACCTTTCTAATCGTCTAAATCATGATTTCTTTCAATTGTGAGAAAGTCTTTTTCAAATCATTGACACTTTATCTTAAAGGCATCCTTTAGTCATAATTCATTCTTTTCATAAACCATGCATAACTTTTATGATCATAATTCATAAGTTCATATGGTTTGTTCATGAGTTCATAATCAAAATGAAGTATGAAATATGGGTCCATATGAAATCAATTGGAAAACATATAATTGGATTGAATCATACATAATAAGATTAAATAACATCAACTGAATCATAATTGAACATAAGGATATTTGCATAAAATCCTAAGAGAATTAGGTGAAATCAACTTAGGATATTGTGATTCTTTTGGGACCCAATAGATGAAAGGATCCATTTGCAAAGAGAATGAAACCTTGAAGCTTGAAACTCTAGCTCTTTAGAAAATTTTAGGGAAGAAACCTTGAGAGATTTTGAGGGAATGAGAGAAATTAGGCTTAGTTTGAAGGGTAGAAATAGTTATTGAGGTAGGTATAGGGCCAAAACGACGTAGTTTAGGGGTTAATTGGGTAGGAAAATACCAAAACACCCTTGATTAAAATTGTCGGACAAGTCTACGGTTTGAACCTACGGTCGATAGGTCTTTCTACAGGCCGTCATGGTTAATTGTAGAACCTGTTACTAGGCTCAATATTTTTGATCAATTCCATGAGACCTTTCTCTAGTCTGTCAACCATTTTATGGTCCATAAACCCCTTCCGTAGAACCCAAGTTCAAGCCCAAAACTTCACCAAGTCTGGATCACTTCTACACATCACTCCTACAACCCATATACCCTACTATGACCCCTCAAATCCTTTGTGGACCAGAGGTCTGAAATCACTTATCTGAATCAACTCTACAGGGACTTCCTATGGCCCGTAGACCACCCTACGACTCGTTCTGTTCGTTTATAGGTCAACTTACTAGACTTGACATTTTCCAAAAACTCAACTTAGTTTCTACGACTGCCCTCATCCGGCTCGTTGGACTTCCTACGATCCATAAATGGGTTCCTTAGGAAACTGCCTCAGTGCAAAAAATGCACCTTTTTCTTTTTAACTCAACTTCCAATTTTAGAGGTGTTACAATATATCCACTTTGGAATATTAACCAACAAACATGGTAAAAGAAATGGTATCATTATGAGGAATGAAAAACACAAATGATAGAACTATGAACCACATACCAGGTAAGTTGAATATACTAGAACTAATCAAAATGTAGGAGCACAAAATAAAAAATGAATGGAATAAAGTCAACAAGATCGTTATATTATAAACAAGATATTTTTTTTTTAGTTACATAAAAGCATAAAAGTTTATTGATATTACATTATTTTAACAAACAAATGGTCAAAACATCCATATTTCTATCCAGCTATATCAAAATAGTTATAACAGAAGAGACATAGATTTGAAGATCTTACGTCTAACTTTAGCAAGGCTCTTACGTCTAACTAGCAAATCTGAGTTAATACCTCAGAAGGTCACTCAACTATGCACTCTTCTCTCAGAAAGTCACCCAACTTTCAATTTTCACTCAAAAGTCACTCAACTATGCATTTCTTTCTTAGAAAGTCACTCAACTCTGAATTTTAACTCAAAAGTCACTCAACTATCCACTCTTTCCTCAGAAAGTCACTCAATTTATTTAATTGTTTTTTAATTAAAATTTGCTGATATTAATTGTTTATATAACAAATCAAAATTTTAAAAAAATAAAAAAATACCATTTAAACCATTTAGTGATCCACCCACCTAACCCGACCCATTAAAAAATATAATATGACCCATTTTATTTTGCCTTTAATCCTAAATATGACCTTACCTACTGTGTAATTTTTCATTTAGATTAGTGTCTTCATAATTATTATTTTTACATGATTAGGGACGAGTTATTTATTGTTTTAGAGACCACATTTATTATCTTCCCTAATTTAGAAATAAGATACGAGAATTAGGGACCAGAAAATAATCTTGTCCTTATATATATACTATTAAGGACTAGTTTTTCTACTAGTCTTTAATCGTTGTTCCCTAATACACCTTTTTCTTGTAGTGATTCCTCCTCAAATGTGACTCAAGCTAGAACGAATAGAGTATAGAGAGAAACTAACAACCCAACATGAATACAAATCTCGTCAAAATGCACATACACAAGGGAAAAACACTCTAAGCTAAATTATAACATCAAAAATCAAGTTTTCATGAAAATGCATGCATATGAAAACATGAGAATGACTTAAACACATGAATCCGCAAGAATGAAGCATCAAGAACTAATACCTCAAACTAGAATATGAGCGGAGGGATAGAGATGAGGATACATGGACAACATATCGGCCTCAGCTTCCCTAGTAGCGCCCTCAACTAATTGACTCCTTCAAAGAACTTTCACGGAAGCAACTTCTTTGTTTCTCAACTTCTGAACTTTGACAGTCTAATTCTTTACCGGAACCTCTTCATAAGAAAGACTTTCCTTAACTCCCAAACTTTTCAATGACAGTATACACATCAGATCTCCAACATACATTTTCAACAAAGAGACATGAAATACCGGATGTACTGATGCTACTTAGTCAGTAGGTAACTCTAACTCATAAGCAACCTTGCCATGTCATGATCAAAATAATATCCTAGACATGATATGACGTATAAGACCCGAGAGACCTTACACAAGCCACTTGACATACATGCAACATAATAGAATATACAATAAGAGGGTTCAAGTAAGCCATCTCATATCATAAAAGGGAGTTGGAACATAAGTGAAAAATCATAACTATGTCTTAACAAGACATTCTAAAACAACATAAGAGTGGTTGGACGTAACCCATCCACCACGTACAAAGTCTCGAGAGTAAATAATAAAAGCAATAAATGGTCTTCATGACTTTGCCCTCGGAGTATGAGGACTTACCAATCCAATAACTATTAGCAATCCAAGCCAGCCACGAGCGAAAGTAGAAGGAGTGTCATAGCCAATATTATAAGAGAATATATGCACAATTAAGCATTATTACACAAAATATACTAAGTTTGGGGAAAATGCATAAACGTAGACATGATATCATAATAGACTTAAAATATATAATGCATGACTAAGTAGAACGTTGAAAGACTTAGTAAGTAAAGTCACTAAAACCATGAGACAAGGACAAGCATAAGTAAAAGTCATACAAAAACTTTAAGGAAAAAATCATAGTTCTTTTGTGTGGGATATTAACTTTAACAGAAAATAGACCAAACGTGGAATTCAGTGTAACTCCCACACTAAAAAGTGAGATTCTACTTGCCAAGGTAGAACTCCGTATCATATCAATAATGCTATGTGGATCTATTAGCTAAGTCACTTAAGACAATCCTACGAGGGCACATAGTTTGGGACTAGGAGATTTCTACTAGAGACTACCCTATTTGAGCCTCCACCTCAAAGTCCTCTTTGTGCTAAGTAAAATCTCAACGGAATAGACAAATTTAATTATTAAAGCATGACAATAATCAAAATACCAACCCAAATCATAAATTCGTATAAAAGTAGCTCCTTTCAAAACTATGAATTCATAAAGTAGTTCATATAGACACTTACCTCTCTAGGTATCTAAATCATGATATCCTTTCAAATTGTAAGAAAACCTTTCTTAAATCATTAATACTCAACATGAAAAGTATCCTTAAGTCATAACTCATCTTTTTGTAAAACATGCATAAATCTCTTATCAAGTTCATAATCATAATTTCATAGTTCTTAAGTAGAAATCAAAGTATAAGCATGGGTCCATATGACATCAATTAAAAATAATGTATTCAAGTAAAATCATATATAATAAGGTACAAAATCAATAATTGAATGATAATAAGTTGGACCCATGAAGATTAACATGAAACCCCATAAGAATTGGGTGCAATTGAAATTGGAGTTTGGAGTACTTTTGGGGCCTAATGGATGGAAGAGATCCATTGGTAAATTTCCACATACCTTGATAATCAAAACCTAAGCAAATAGATTGAGATTATGACCTTGAAACTTGAAACCCTAGCTTTCACCTTGGAGTTTCAGAGAGAATTGAAGGGGATTTGGGGGGTTTTAGAGAATGAGAGAGTTTGAGTAGTTTTAGGAATTAAAAATCAGTTATAGGAGTAGTTATAGGTCCAAAATGACATAGTTTAGGGGTTAGTTGGGTATGAAAAGACCAAAACACCCTTAATTAAAAACTGTTAGAGTGACCTACGATTTCGACCCTCTCTATGGACCGTACTGGTCAGTCGTAGAAACACTTACTAGGGCCTAAAATCCATTCAACTCCCACTAAACATTTCTATGGGTCATCATCCATTTTACGGCCCGTAGACCCCTTATGTAGAACCCAACTTTAAGTCTAAAATTTCATAGCTCTTACACAAAAACAAATAAATATTATATCATACTAATTTCTTGGCACATGCATTGACCAGTTAATAAATGGTCAACTAATATTAAATAATATATGCATTTTATTTTGCAAGGTTGGCTTTGTTCCATTATGCTTTTATAAGACACTAGGATTGTTTGATTATATCATCAAATATGTATTAATATTCTTTTAGTGGTGTCCATTATTTCAATAAATGTAAATTGAATTTAGAAAAATGTATAATTAAGTGATTATTTGACATTACCACATTTTATTTTATTTATAGTTATTCTTTTTTTTGTCATTCAAATATATATAACTATTCAATTTTATTGGATTCAAGTTTTCTTATATATATAACGTAACATAATAACCGAAAAAGACCAACCTAAAAGAAAACACTTAAAAAAATTAACACAAAACAACTTTCATTCATATGGATACATATTATTATATTCTTAGAAACTCCATACATATCTTTTTCTTACTACTCATTCCAATCATGCATTTTTTTCCCTTCAGTAAGGCTAGGACCCAAAAAAAAGCCATTTCCTTGTACTTTCCAATAACATAATGTAATAGGAGTCTCATCCCATAAGCAGTTATAGCTTAAGTTAGAAGTATAAACATCAAACTTTGCTTGTTTCTTACCCCACCAAAAATGGCAAAAGAAAAGGGTATGCCCAAAAACACGAGGGAGGAAATGAAAATGAAAATCGTCACCCACTTTAGGATGATGATATCCAAGATCGTCGTCTTTTGATGCACAATGAAATGTTAAGGGTACAGTATTATCGGGAAGATAGTCAACAATATGAACCTCAATAGAAGGTTTAGCTAGGACGCCTTGATAAACATTGGTAACAAACAAGGAAATTATGAGTGAAACGAAAAACCATTTGGTCATGATGGATATAATTGGAACTTGTAAATGTTAATTTCTTGCAAATGTAGTGAATTCTCTTCTTTACCTAATTTTTACATAGATCAATTGTAAAATTTGGGTGACTAAATAGGGATAAATTTATTAAATAGTTTTTGACTTTTTAAATTTAAGATAAGGCCATAATGTAATGTTTTGAAAGAATGATTGACTCATTTTTACTTGCATTAATAGTTGAACTTTAGTTAAATTTCTGATACCGAGTAAAATGAGAAGCATAAAGTTTGGTAGAATTGAAAGTGTTAGATAATATTTATATATTTTTTTGGTTATGATATTAGGGGTGCAAATCTATCCATTATGATTTTATAAGATACTACAAGTATTTGGTTATAGGTGGAATGACCGGAGAGACCCTTATATTTGGCTTCGTTTATTAGTTGGATCCTTTTACTTATCACTTCATCAACTGAGCTCATAAAATCATCAAAAATATATATTTAAAACTCCTATGATCATTGACCAAACTTATATGGCATTGATGTTATTGAGTTGGAAAAATGTATAATTGCATGCATTTGAAAGCGAGTAAATAGGATATTTTACATTAAATTAAAAATACTTTTAAAAAAGCAATAATCAATTTAAAAATAAAAATAAAAAACCTCTCTTCCTCAACCATCCCTCCCCCACCCCATACCTCCAACTTTCAACCCTCTCTCTTCCGACTTTGGAATTTCATCCACCACATCCACTCTTGTCCTCTTCCTCTTCCTCTTTCTCTTCCTCTTCCTCTTCCTCTTCCTCTTTCTCCTCCTCCTCTTCTTCCTCTTCCAACTCAACCCACACTTTTCTTTTGCTCCAAATCAGTCCCCCACCCGAACCACTTCGTTCTACCTCCATTCCTAACCCTTCAAATTTTTAATCTTTTAATCTAAATATGTTAGAGATCATTATTTGTGTTGGTTGACTTCAAAGAAGAGATGTAGGTATGGGTTAACATGAAGGGTGATTCGTGGATATTGAAAAACTTAAAATGACATTGATAAGTCAGAGAAAGTTTGAAGAACAACAAATGGGTCTTGTAAAATTGTGATATTAATTTAAAATTTTCATTGTGGTTCTTTGGATTTGTGTTGGTGAACTTGTAGTTAAATTTTCAAGTCAAATGATGAAGAATTTCATTTATTTGACATGAATTTGATGCTCAATTTGTAAGCAAATATGAAAACATGCCTTGAAAATCTCCATAAATTGTAGAAGTGGAATAATTATTTTTATTTTATTTTTAACATGTAATTACGTGTCATTAAAAATGACGTAGAATTTCATGTTTAGTCTATTATACTACACACACTAGTCAGATGTAAAAAGGATTTAAAATGTTGTCTTCTAATGGATTTAAGAGTTCAGTTGCCAAACTTATAAGTAGGATGGTTCAACTGACAAACACAGTGAAGTACATGAGTCTCCCAGATCATTCCGCCTTGACTATCATTAAATATGTGTATTGATATCTTATTGGTAGTGTTTGTTATTATAACAATATAAATTGAATTTAGAAAAAAAATATTTAAGTGATCATTTGACATTACAACATTTTTATTGTTTTAATAGTTATTCTTATTTTGTCATTCAAATATTTATAACTATTTGTCACGGTCAAGACCGTCTTGAGTGGAACCCACACTAAACAAATCGGTGGGAGAACCAAACTAACCCGAAAACCAACCCAACACTATTAAAGAAAAATCAAGTTTATCATAGATAAGATAAACCATTTAGACACTAAAGAATTGAATCCCCATAAACTCAATCCAATCATCTTAAAATATCCAATGCACAAATATCCCTAAGAACTCAAAGTCACCATACTAAAACTCTAAGCAGTCAAACTAGGGATGCAACCCCGAAAACTAAACATAAATTAAATACTAATATTTGTGTTGGAAAAGATGGTCAAGAAATATAGAAGAACTCATGGAAACTCGTAAGATGTAGCTCACCCTTGGATTTAGATCAAGCATCTCTCAACAGAGGTCTCAGAACAACCGCTAGAAGATTCACTGAACTCAACAAGAAAGAAACAAATTCAGTATCAGTATACGAACCACCGTGTACTAGTAGGATCACGCGGCCAGTCCAATATACACATATAAGTAGTTCACTACCAAATAGTAATCACAAAGAAATACACAATATAACAACAATTGGCAACCACACATAGACTATCAGTTACATGACATGAAACAACAATACAGGAACCAACCAATGCATAACCATATCCAACATGATCTATTTTTTGAACTTCAGGGTTTCATGGTATTTTCTAAGATTGACTTTAAGGTCTGTTTACCATCAGTTAAGGATTAAGGTAGAGTAGATCTTTAAGATAACTTTTAGGAATCGTTATGACCATTATGGGTTCCTAATAATGTATTTTCGATTGACCAATTCCCTAATGACATTTATGGACTTGATGTTACTTGTTTTTAGGCCTTATTTGGAATTCTTTGTCATTTTGTTCATTTACTACATTCTTATTTACTTGAGGAGCAGGGAGAAACATGAAGAAAATTTGAGGATTATGCTTCAGACTTTGAAAGATCAATGAGTTTATGCTAAGTTCTCAAAGTGCAAGTTATGGCTGAAGTCTCTGGCGTTCATAGGGAAAATGGTGTCAAAGGGGATTATGGTAGACCCGATGAAGATTGAGGTAGTTCATGATTGTGCTAGACCACCTTTGTCTTAGAGATTCGGAGCTTGATTGGGTTAGTAGGCTATTGCAGACATTTTATCAAGGGTATCTATACTATAACAACGCTATTGACTAGACTAACTAGGTTGGATGTTCCTTTAGAGTGGTCAAATGAGTGTGAGGTGAGCTTTATGAAGTTCAAGGAGTTTTTCACTTTGGTTCTTATTTTGACTCTTTTCGTTGAGGGTGAGGGTTTTACAGTGTGTTGTGACAGATCTATTAGTGGTTTGGGTTGTGTTTTGATGTAGCCGGTCCATGTTACAGCTTATGCGTCGAGGCATCTTAAGGTGCACGAGCACTTCAGGCATGCAAGAGTATGAGACACATTTCCAAGACCTCTCTAGACATACTACTATGATTCTACATACTAAGAAAGAATAGTTTGGTGTTTCGGGGTGTAAGACTTCATGTTTGTATTTAGCTAGATTCTCTAGCATCAACGTGAGCTATTTCTTGATTTGGTTGATCATGCTTGGACTATGGCAGAGCTCCATTGTGAGTCCCTAGGGGGAAGTGCTAAGAGGCTTCAATATCAGGGAGGCTACAATGGAACTTAATCCCAAGGTAGGGGCTATTTAGGGGTAACTACCTTATCAACAGTATGGGCAATCTAGCTGGTTTATTTAGACATCACTTTAGACTTCAGGTCTAAGCTAGTATAGTGCGGGGCACCAATTAGTAGGTGCATTTTCTGAGTCTTAGGCTACGGTGGATAGAGAGGATAAGCGAGTCCTTCATTTCGAGCCTAAGAATGTAATGATTTCTTTGATTATGGAGAGATTGATCATTATGCTAGAGATTATACCCAACATAGGGCATTGGTGCACTTTTCTCATATAACACAGTCGGTTAGGGCCGCAACACCTCAGGTCAGCGGTGGTGCTTAGGATCGCAAATGGTGGTCTGCCGAGTGCTCCAAAAGTTTCTTAGGCTGATAGAATGACTAGTAGATCTAGTTGTCTATTCGATTGAAGATGGGGTCATTTCTATGCAGTTACATCTAGGCTAAGGCCCGAGGCTTCAAATTTGGTTATTGCATGTATTTTCTTTGTTCACCATTAACGGTCCTTACTTTATTTGATCCAGTCTCTACATACTCTAATGTGTCTATATATTATACACATCGTTTGGCATTGTTTTCTAAGCTTTTACCAGATCCTATGTGTGTATCTATTCATGTGTTATGTCGATTTGGGAGTGTGATACTTGGGCTGACCTTATTATGCTTGATATGTTAGATTTTATGTGATTCTCGGCATGGACTGGTTATCCCCTACCATGCGGTCTTGAATATCTTTGCTAAGACTATCATCTTAGTTATGTCTAACATTCCCCTAGTGGTGTAGTAGGGTTCTTATAGCCATACACCAACTGGGATTATCTCTTATGTGTGGACCCAAAGATTGGTGTCTAGCAAGTGTTTGGCCTACTTGGACTATGTCCACGATGTTAGTAAAGAGAGCCCTTTAGTTGATTTTGGTTATATTATTCATGAGTTTGCAGATGTTCTTCCTATCGACCTAGTTGGCTTTCCTCTCGAGTGTGATATTGATTTTTCTATTGATCTTGTGTCGGGCACTCGACCTATTTCTATTACACCCTACCATATGGTTTGATTCGATCGATCATCTCACCCTGTAGTGCCCCTGTTCTATCTGTGAAGAAAAAGAATGATTCTATATGTATGTGTATCTGTTTAAGGCAATTAAACAAAGTAATAATGAAGAATAAATGCCACATGCCTTGTATCAATGATATGTTTACCTACTTCAGGGTTCCATAGTGTTTTCTAAGATTGACTTTAAGGTCTAGTTTCCATCAGTTAAGGATTACAATAGAGGACATCTATAAGATAGCTTTTAGGAATCGTTACAACCATTATGCGTTCCTAGTTATGTTTTTTGGGTTGACCAAAACCCCAATGCCATTTATGGACTTGATGACACATGTTTTGAGGCCTTATTTGGACTCATTTGTCATTGTGTTCATTGACGACATTCTTATTTACTCAAAGAGTAGGGAGAAGTACAAAGAACATTTGAGGATTGTGCTTCAGGCTTTGAGAGATCAATGAATTTATGTTAAGTTCTCAAAGTGCAAGTTCTGTCTTAAGTCTGTGGCATTTTAAGGTCACGAGATGTCCAAGGATGAGATTATGGTAAACTCGACAAAGATTGAGGCAATTCATAATTGTGCTAGGCCCACCTTAGTTTTAGAGATTCGAAGCTTCATTAGGTTGGCAGGCTATAAATGATGTTTTGTCGAGGGTTTCTCTTCTATTGCAACACTGTTGACTTGACTAACTAGGTTGGATGTTCCTTTTGAGCGGTCACATGAGTGTGAGGTGAGCTTTCTGAAGCTCAAAGAGTTGTTCACTTTGGTTCTTATTTTGACTCTTCCAATTGAGTGTGGGGTTTATTATGACACATCTAGTGTTGGTTTGTATTCTGTTTTGATGCATCAGTTCTGTGTTATATCTTATGCGTTGGGGCACCTTAAGGTAAGCGAGTACAACTACCCCACTCATGGCATAAAGTTGCAATGATAGTTTTCATGATTAAGATTTAAAGACATTACTTGTACGAAGTTTATTGTGAGATATTCACCAATCATCGAAGTCAGTATACTTTGAGCCAAAAGGACCTTAATTCAAGGTATCATAGGTGGATTCAACTTTTCAAGGACTATGACCTTTTTATTCTATATCATCAGAGCAAGACAAATGTGGTAGGGGAAGCTTTGAGCCAGAAGGTGGCAAGTATGAGAAGTTTAGCCTTCCTTAAGTTTTAAAGAGACCTTTGGCATTGGATATATAGTCCTTATCCAATAGGTTGGTTTGGCTTGATATCTCGAATCCCTTCCGTGTTATAGCTTTTATTGAGGCTCGCTCCACTTTATTGGAGAAAATTCATGGTCAATAGTTTGACTCTGAAGGTTTTTTCAAGTGTGGTGACAATATTTGTGTTCCTGAGTTGGGGGATTGATTTAATTTTTACTTCAGGAGTCTCATAGCTCCATATATTTTATTCACCCTGACTATGATATATAGAGATTTGAGACAACTGTATTGGTAAATCCAAATTAAGAGAGATATAACATACTGTGTGGCTTGTTGCTTGTTTTGTCAGCAAGTGACGACCAAACACTTTAGGTCTGATGGTGAGTTTTAGAGTCTACTCATTCTCGAGTGGTAGAGGGAGTGGATCACTATGAACTTTGTTGTGGGTTTTTTGTGGACTTCTTAAGATATTGATAACATTTGGGTCATCATGAATCTATTGACCAGACTCCTTATTTCTTACCTATTCAGTCTTCTTTTAGTACCGAGAGGTTAGCCTGTATCATGTTAGGGAGGTAGTTCATATTCATGGGGTTCCAATGTCTTCTATCTCCTATAGAGGCTCCCAATTCATTTCTAACTCATGGAGGACCTTTTCGGAGGTGTTGGGTACTTGGGTGGATCTTTGCATAATATTTCACCCACAGACCACCGAGCAGTCAAAAAAGACTATTAAGGTTTTGGAGGATATGCTTCAAGCCTATTTGTTGGACTTTGGAGGTTAATATGATCAATTTCTAGCTTTGGCGAAGTTTTTTTTATAACAATAGCTATCATTCGAGCATTCATATGACTTTATTCAAGGCATTGTATGGTAGGAATTGTCAATTGCCAATTGATTCATTTGAGGCTTTAGAGATAGGCCGCATAGTATAGACCTGCTTCAGAAGGCATTAGATAAAGTTTGTGTGATTCAAGACTAGCTACATAAGGCTGCTAACTATTGGCATTGTACCTTGACCTTTGGCTTTAGTTATCATGTTTTCCTTTAGAGTGTTTCTCTTGAAGAACATGATTAGATTTTGGAGCCAGAGCAAGCTTAGCCCCAGATTCATTAAGCCTTTTAAGATCATTCACGCAATTGAAGATAATACTTATGAGTTAGCCTTGACTCATTTCTTTTCAATTGTTCATCTAGTTTTCCATGTATCAATGCTTCACCAATACTTTCCATACGAGTCCCATGTGCTTCGATGGGATTCAGTTCAGTTGGATGACTGTTTGACCTTTGTGGAAGAGCCAATTGCTATCTTTGCAAGAGATGTCAGGCAATTGCATTCAAGAGATATTCATGTGGTTAAGGTTCACTAGAGACACGACCTAGTAAAGGAGGTTGCCTAAGAAAATGAGTGTGACTTGTCAGCCAATATCCCTTCCTATTCGAGCCTTCAGTTACTTCTTAACTCTTTGCTTTCGAGGAAGAAAGTCCTATTAGTTTTTAAGTGTTGTAATAATTCACTAGGTCATTTTCATTATTTTCACGTATTTTTAACATTTAGAGTTTTCTTATAGCTGTCCCAAGTCATGTATGACTTGCTATTGGGACTGGCAGGACGGTCGACGGGTACTTCATTTGGTTTTATGCAATTTTCTGTCTTTTAAAGCATCTAAAGTTTAGATGTTTGACTTCTATGAAGATTTCAGGCAAACGACCTTGTAATGCGATTTTGATTGTTCCATTAGCTCTAGAAAGTCGAGTTTGGTCTGGAAGGACATTTATTTTGGGTCGCAAGGTTTCCAGACGCATTTCAAGCTATTTTCTGGTTTTAGCTAAAATGGGGCTTAGGGTTGTAGGAACCACTTTTCATCAAGATAATGTAACATCCCGCCTTAGAAAGAGTTAAATTTAGAAAGCGCTAAATTAGAAATAGCTAAATTGAGAATTTTGCAAGTTATGCTTAAGTTGTGAGTTTTGGGTCAACTTCAAACTAGCATAACTTTCAGTACAAGATGAGTTAGGTGACCCATAAGATATCACATAAAGATCTTGGAATGCTCTTTCCAACGCCATCGAGTTTGCTAAGTTTCGAGTCCATATGAGGGAGATACGCCCATTTGAAGTATGTTTGTCCAATTAAGGAAAGTTACCCAAAATTATGAGGGGTATTTTGGTCTTTTCTTTATCCCTTCAAATTTAAGCGTTTTTAGTAAGGTTTTAGGGTTCTGAAATGATTTGGTTCAGTTTTCACAATCCTAATTACGCTTAGGGTGTTAGAAGAGAGTTCAAGAAGAGAAAAGAGGAGAAAAGAGGGAAGGTTCAAGCCGTCATCAAGTTTTCTTGCGAATCGAGGACTGTTTCACCAAGGGTTTGATCCCTAAGAGGTATGTGAGTTCTCATAGTGTTGGGTTCATTCACCCACATGCCAATCATGCTACTTTAATGCAATTTTGTTCTTGAAGTTGAAGGATTTGTGTTCTTGATGAGTTTCTTAAACTTTCCTTCTTAATCTTGATTGTTGGGGTTCTTGATGAATTCTTGAGATAAGTGTTAGTAATTTGAGGTTTGTTTTGAGTAGATTATCGTGTACTTATGTTGGGTATTCAAATCTAAGTGAGTTAGAAAGAAACCATTTGATTATAGGCGAATTAGGGTCAGAAAAAGAGAAAGAAAATTTGTCAGAAATTCTGGGAAAAGGGCTGGCGCCACGCCAGCAGTGCGCTAGATAAAGTGTTCTATAGTTTAGGGGCTGGCGTCATGCGCCAGGGTCGCCTGCCCCCACCATTTTTCTGTCGTCTGCTCCGTCTAAGTTCTTTTAAAGTATACCTTTACTCCCTATTGATTCTAACTACTCTAAACTACATCTAAACATCGAGAGATCATTCATAACATGAATCATATCCTTGAATTCATAATTCAAATTCAAGGTAGAGTTAAGAGTTAAGTCTTGAGAGTTCTTTAGAGTCTTTTACAATCTTTTGAAACTTGTTTTTAAGACTTGAGTAATTGAGTATGAGAATGAGTAAAGTTGAGTTTCATTTTTTTCAAAATTAATATATGGGAACTAAGTATTTCCAAGAGTAAATGTTTTTACATTTAATATGAGGAGGAAACTATGATTTCCAAATGAGTTATGAGGAGTTTTGAGTACTATCTCTTTTAAGAGAAATATTTTGAGTAATAATCTCAAAGTTGAGGATGAGGAAATGTTTTTAGACATATGAGCTAAGTTATATTTTGGGAGTAGTATTGAGCACCGATATAGGGAGTCCCCATGTAGCCAACGTCGGTAGAAAGGGTCATACTTTTTAGATGATTCCTTATTGCTTTTTAAGCATAACTTAGTGGATCAACTTATTGAGGAGTTCTATACCCCGGTAAGGTATATGATAGTTCTGGCAGCATGGTCGAGACGCTATATCATCACATAGCTCATAGTGATGGTTGTCGGTTAGAGAATTTCCCAAACAGAGTTATTTTGTATCTTTACATACAGACATGAGTTTTTGTTATTTTATTGTATTTTTAAATATACTGAGTTGTTATCTACTGTTTTAAATGCTTTATATAAACTACATCTTTATTGTTGTTTTTATATTGCTTTGAGTTGAGTATCCTTGAGTCGAGTTGAGGTAAGTATGTTTCATTCCTTCCGGTTAAAACTTATGTTATGTTTTAGATTTCCCCTTGCATGCTCGTACATTCAATGTACTGATGTCATTTGGCTTGCATCATTTCATGATGCACATATAGGAGATCAGGGTCATCAACAGGCGATTCATTGATACCATTCGCAGTTTCAGAGTTGTTTGGTGAGCTTCCTTGCTTCTGGAGGATCCCTTAGTATTTCTATTATGTCATTTTATTTCAGTTTTGATAGGTTGATCAGGGGTCTTGTCCCGACATCCCTCATAGTATTAGATGCTTCATAGATATATAAACAGTAGTAGTTCATGAGTATCTTTCATTTCCATTGTTTATGTTGAGACTTGAGTTGCCTCTTTGGCCAGTTAAATGTTTATTTCTAAATATTCAGAGTTTAAGTATTTGAGACTTTTTAGTTAAAGCTTTCCTTTGAGTTCTTTTATTGATGAGTAAGTCTTCTGTTGAGAGTTGAGCCAGGCCAAGGGTTCGCTTGGGGCTAGTAATAGTTCTCTAGTGCCAATCGCGTCTAGGGTCTAGGCTCGGAGCATGACAGATAACCTCTGCTGGAAGTTTTGGCAATTTTCTTGAGTAAAAAATGTTGTTTTTGGTCGGGTAGGATATTTAGTTTGTATTGGTTGGACCCCAATCAAATTACAAAAGTCTATTCCAAACTTGGATTTTTACTCCCAAATAGTTGATGTACTAGTTACTGGTGCAACCGCTCTGATGGGGAGCCTATCGTTCTAGTAAAAGCTGACAACATCAGCCAGACTCGCTCCTACGAAGCTTGATCTCTTCGGTGATCTCACTCTTGCGGAGGTGGGTCCTGACTAGTCATGTTGACCTTCGCTCCTATGGAGCTTTTCCACCAGTGCGACGTCGCTCTAGAGACCACGCTCTGTCGGAGCGACAATTGCTGGTAGTTATATCTCTCTTCTCCTAATTCATCCATTGAAAGGGAGAATAGTTGAAGTTCAATTCTTGGGTGACTTCAGTGGGTTTTCTTGTGTTTGAGCTAGGTTGATATGAGGAGCATTCACTACATCAAAAATGATCTTTAGAGACAATTAATTAATGACAATAACTTGATTGCCACTAAATATGTACTTTTAGCGGCAATTAACACTCTTTGTATATGTCCGTAAAGCCTTTAGCGACATTGAATCCAATGACAATTAACTAGTGCCGCTAAAGGCTTTAACACTCTTTGTTAATATGTATATTTATCGTCGCTAAAAGGTCTGTTTGTTGTACTGATTGTTGGGATAGTTGTTCGCTCTTCAGAACCCGTAAGTCTCATTAATTTCCTCAATTTTGTCTTGAAATAGGTTTTCTTGAGCTAAATTAATCCTTTGGCCATTTTAGCTTCGTTTGTGGTCATTTCTGGGGCACAGGTTCCTTGAGCTGACCTTAAGACAGTCTTAGTGATTCCATGCATGGATCCCATATACCTATTATTGACCTTAGGCCCAAGTTCTCTCATTGCATTATGGATATAGTTTTCCTTATGTTGACACCTAGATCGTTGATTTGATAGTATGGAATCATTCAGAGGCTACTCATTAAGGAAAAACATTTTAGTGGATTTGTAGAGCGAGGTTTGACTTCGACGTAGTCTATAACTTAATGATCTTAGGCTTAGATCGTTGATTGTTTTAGCATGATGATTTTCTAATTTTGGGTTGGATTAGCTAATATCATTCTTTTTGATATCCATTGCTTCGTTAGACTTATTTCGAGTTTATAACGAAATAGTATTGCATGTTCTTGCTTCTATTGATGTTTATGCTCCCGCAACTAGTTTGCCTTGATGTATCTTAGTTAGGGGCTTAGCCTAGGGTTGGTTAGTGTGCGCCTTAGACTTAAGTCTTAGTGGGTCGTATGTCGTAGATTTGGATTAGATGTGACCCTTCAGGTTGTAGACTTTGACCTTCAGAAACCTTCTATTATCGATTTTGGCTACTTGGGGTTCGTTTGGTGCTTAGTATTACCTTAGATGATTGGACCTATATTTATTTGTGTGTGTGATTGGATCATCCCGATGTAACATTTCAAGAAGGATTAGCTCTTGTGTGATGGCCTCCTAATGTAAGATTCCAAGATGGACTAGCTATTCTGATGTAAAATTCTGATAAAAGCTAGGTTTCTTCGTGTTTAATTTCGATGTAAGATTCTGTGATTGACTAGTTATTCCAATGTAAGATTTTGGGAGATGCTTAGCCTTTTTATGGTTTTTTGATGTAAGATTTCAGAAAGGATATGGTTTCGATGTAAGATTCTGGAAGCTAGGTTTGTGGGGTTAGCCCGATGTAAGATTCTGTGATTGACTAGTTATTCCGATGTAAGATTCTAGGAGATGGTTAGCCTTTTTATGGTTTTTTGATGTAAGATTCCAGAAAGGATATGTTTTCGATGTAAGATTCTGGAAGCTAGGTTGTGGGGTTAGACCGATGTAAGATTCCGAGAACGACTGGCTTTACCGATGTAAGATTCCGGAAAAGGTTGTCCTTATTCGATGTAGCAATCCTGATGTAAGGTTCCAGGATGAGCTATTCCTTCTTAGCGGTTATTCCTATGTCAGATTCCGGCCAATAGTCTATGCTTGGGTTTATGGCTAATGTTCTTGATTGTTCCTAGTACTGTTCTTCTTTATTATTTGCTCTTGTGTGTACTCGTTAGACTTATGAGGGTCTTCTAGAATGTATTTCCTCTATCCTGTCTCTTGTAATCATCTTTTTGGCTTATGGGTCCAATTAGGTTTCATTTGGGTTAGTTCAACCTCAAATACTCTCTATCTGACTCATGAATTATTTTATGATCATTGTTCCCTTAAAGCTGACTTACTGCTTTACTTACATTTTTTTATGCTTTGGCAATCTCGAGCTTGATCGGCCTATGTATTCATTGTTTTGATAGTCATACTACGCTGTATCTCTTTTCCTTGATGTAGATCCGAGTTTTAGCTGACCACATTGATCCTTGTGCAATGCAACTTGTAGTCGGAGATTGATGGTGAACTTACTGGCATCTGGATTTGACTCATGTCCTTCTATATATTTTGATTAGTCTGTTGTATTTTCAGACATTCTATCAGGTCCTCTAGTCAGTCTTTTATAGTAGTTCTCTCTTGATGTCTACCAGGTTTTGGGATGAATCTTTTATAGCTTTTTTCCTTGTTCATTAATGTATGTATAGATGTCTTTTTCTTGCCATGGCTATTTTATTTACTTTGATTGTATTCTCCTTAAAGTTGGTACTTCCGCTCTATAGGCCTATTACTCCCATTATATTCCGAGCTAAGAATTGACATAATTACTGGTGAGTTGTAGTAAGTGTCATCATGATCCAAAAGGGTCATGACAATTATGGGAAGAGCCGATCCAATATCTGTTTTCAACAATTACCTTGGCTGGTAATGTGTTATCTTTCTGTAGTATTAGTCCGCCCCAAAGCGGATACAAAAAATATTATATTCAAGTTCTATGTCAAATACTCTTCTTTCCTAACTTCAATCAAATATGTCCAAACGCGTAGAGACTACTTTAAGACAAGCAGAAGTAATACAAGTGCAACACAAATTTCTGTGTGAGGTTGATTTCTTTAGAAAGACTGGAACGGAAAAATCATAGGAAAATATGAACCAATACTAGTAATGATAAATAAGTATCATACAAAAAAATCTGAAATCAGATTATTATTTGAAAGAGTCATTAATTTTGCAGCACGAATATCGTCTGCTTATATTACGTCTTCCTCCGTGCCATAGATGTAGGATTTCCGTCAAAGAGGCCCTCAACTAACGTTTCAATATCTTCTGGCTGATACTTAATATACTTGTCTGCATGTTTTGTGTTGTCTAGATACTGCCTAAATCTCCCACAGAAGGATCTATAGGCCGGAATTAACACGGCTGATATAGAAACTCTGAGCTCGGATCGAAGCTGCTCGTCACTCACTACCCAAGTGCTCTGTGTACGATGAATTTCATCTAGCATAGTGCTGAAATTCTTGAACCTCTCTTTCACTATTGGCTTTGTCACCTTCCCATTTACTTGCATTCCATCATGATTTAGTATTTGTAGCAGTTTTCCCCATGTTTCTCTTTGGTAATTCTTGTGGTATTGCCTCACGGTTGTAGATCTTCTTCGACACCACGTGTCTCCCATCACTTGACGGACCTCTGTAGATCCTTTTGCTTTTTGTAAGATGTATCTACCGTTGTTCATCAAGAATATGTCGCGCAACGAAGTGTCTCTATACAAGTTTGACTTGGCTTCTAGATTTGCATCCAACAGCTCCATTATTGTCATAAGCTGTACTGTTAACGGTGTCGTCTCTGCTACTACATTTTCGTGTGGGCTTTCGCTCTCAGCTTCATCAACAGATGATTTCAACTTTGATGGTGACGTGGCAGCATGTTCCTTGAAAATGTGTTCCAGGGCGTCTTTGTACTCACAAGCGTATTTTAGATAATTCATGACATAACGTGTGAGCGGATGCACTGCACCACCAGGGACCGGTGTTCTGGCTGCATCGTTCTTGATGGAGATTTCGAGATCATTGAATATATTTATGGCAGCATCGCCGAATCTATCTCTTGTAGCTAAGATCTCAGACTTTAATTCGTGTTCACAGTCATTAATTGAGAGAGATTCACTTATCGCATGAATAAGATCGCGAATTGTATCGTATATGTCTAGATATTTGAAGAGCTTTTCGGCAGAGCGTTTTGTCCATGAGACAGCCTCAGCAAAGTCAAGTATCTGTATTACAATGGAACGCGCCAGATTGTTAAAAAGGCTTTGAGAGATCATTGGAGACGCGGAGAAAACTGATTCTCCGAGTCTCCTCTCTGCGAGGAACAGAGTATTCGAGCAGTTCCTCGCAACATTGATCCATCTAGTGATCTCTCCTTCTAGAGAATCCCAAGACATTTTCTGCACATCATCTACATTTATCTTCTCGAATTCGAGCATTTTCATTTGCTCATAAAATGCATTTCTTCGTGAAATTGAATACACTTGACAACAAGCTGTTTCAAATCCAGCTGAGATCATGGTTGTGGCAATTCGATTCATTCTTGTCACAACCTCTGGAGGATACCATGGATAATCCTCGATTTGTGATTTTTTATCAACTTTTGAATTGGAATTACCTCCAAAATCTTCTAATAATGTTCTCAATTCTTCCTCCATGAAAGTCATGGCTCGTTTCAACACAATATTAGTTCGACTTAACAACGTTGATCCTGATGGAGATTTGGCGATTACATTCGTCAATTTTGATAAATGCATGACGGCTTCAAGGAAAAAGGATTCTTCCTCAGTCATCTTTCCCAATCTCGTTGGAGTTTCACCAGAATTACATTTCGCAATCCTGGACTCAATGATTTTTGAAAAATTTTCAACATTTTCGGGGAGTTGGGAGGAAGGATCATCATCATCATGAGATGTGGAAACGGTATTTTTAAATCGATTTAGATCAATTTCTTCATATATTGGAGTAGTGCCACTCTTCTCCATTTGCTCTATCTAATCAAAAGAGAATTGTATGCATATGCGAAAAGGGGAAAAATTGAATGAAGGAGAAAGATGGGAGAAAAGTTTGTTTAAGATTAAAGATGTTTAAGGGAAGGTTTGGTTTATTTTAGGAATATGGTTGGTAGAAGAAGAATGTTGACTTGGTTAACAAAGTTTTTTTTTTCTTTCATTTTAGTGCTTCACATGACTTGATCTCAACATGGGTTCCCACTACGCCCAACTCCCATTTGTAGTTTATTTGGTGGTCAAGAGTTCCAATTATAATATAAACTACCTATATATTCCATACTCATGTTGTTCAATTAAAGCTTTAAATTTTGACGTTAATTAAGTGGAAAAAAGTATGAAAACAAATCATTCTCTTTTGGGTTTTTTTTGTCCATTTTCCAAGATGAAGAGGAAACTACACTCTCTTTCTATCGCACTCATTATGTTTGGATTGACTTTTAAAAAAAAAAGTGAATTACTCTCTTTATTTCTATTTATATGTCGTCCTTACTAAAAATAGATGATCCTTAACATTTTACAAAATCAATACATAAATGACACTATTCTACCTATTTTATCCTTGAGTTATTAACATTGAAAATATTGATTTGATCAACAAAGAAAAATTATGTAAATAATTTATGTTCATTGGTCAAATTAATTAATCAAAATAAATTAATTCATGTTCATTAATTGAAAACTTGACTTTAAGAAAATAATAAATAAGGGTACAATGGTAAATTTATCTAATTTCTTAAGGCATGTGAAATTTAAAATGGTGACGATTAAATAGAAATGGAGGAGTATAAGTTAAAAGTTAAAAGTGTAACACCCCGAAAATGCTAACAAGAGTCACATGTCGATAAACCACTGCTTAATTATTACAATATGTTTAATTCTCATTTTGGGAACTTGAAATAATATTATATTTGCAACCTTGCTTAAAATAATTGTCATCGTAATTTAATGTATTGTATGGGGGTATTTGCGTAATGCTTTGATTAGAAATATGTATAGCTTTAAAAGGAGGTGAAGGATATATATATATATATATATAGGTGTATATGTATGCATTTGGGCAGCACACAAGTATTTGTGCAACCAACTTTTATGGACAGTTGTGTATATGATAAACACCTCTTGTGTTACTATATTTTGACACCTCCTCTTAAGAAATTCGTCTCACCTGAAGTATAAGTCCCTTAGAACATTATCTAACCTGTTGTTCTTCAAGATCACAAGAGAAAATCTTGGTCCTTTTGGCTGGAAATCGAGTTACACTCTTCTCTTTGGTAAGTGGTAAAACCTGTTTTTGAGCTGGGTAGCATTTAGTAGATTAAGCATATCTCATTCTATAGAACTTTGTTTACTGTGAATAAATATGATTTGGAAAGATAATTCGTATATGTACAACTCTTATGTTTATGTTAAACTCTAATTTAGTTGTTATGGATTCGAAATATGGAACGCATCATAGGACAAGTTCTGTCTAGATTCTGAAGTTTGAAATCCTGTATGGACAACTGTTAGTGTTTTGAATATATCTTTTTATCCAAAATACATTTTGCGGTGATTCTTGGTTGTTTGCAACCTTAAGAGAGGTACCTACATCTTTCATGAAGAGTATACAGTCCATTTTTGCCGTTTGCCATTTCAAATCTTAGTTGCGACATGATGCACTAAGATGGCCAAAATTTACTGTTTGGGAGCATTGTCATATTTGTACAGGTTAGGCTTACTTGTGATGATAACCCTATTTTACGTCATCATTATTGAGCTACTAGAAAGTAAATAAGTTATTGAATTCATTTTTTAAGGTTGTATATCCTCGTGTACAAGTTGAAGACTTTGATACGCTGCTAGGGCTACGGTTTGACTCGTGGAGTTTTGTTGGACTGTTTTTGTGCTAAAGAACTGAGGTTTGTGTATAAACTTATACTTGTACTCTTTTTACCTGCTGGTATATCTGAAAGTTATCTTGGTACCTTGGTTACCTCTTATCACTTTGCATTGTCGTATTGGTATTCTTTAATACATTAAAGACGCTTATGTAACTCACCCAATTGTACGGATTGTTTGATCACTTAGCACTTTTTTTGGGACCTTGTCCTTTTTGTGGCTGTGACTTTGTCACTCTTGGCATGCCTCTTGGTTCGGATCATTTGCCATCTTGACTCTGGATTTTTAGTTCGTCTTAAGAATGGAAGTTGTCCATTTTAAGTACGAACTAGGAAGCCATTTTTTAATATGGTTCTTGGTTCTCTTGATTATTGGGTTTTGACCCTTCTTGATACCTGCTCGTGCTTGGTGTGACGACATGATGTATATATTGCGTGAGCCTTGTTAATGAATCTCTTGAAAAGTTGTGCTATGAGCATTCTTGACATTTGGACCTTTAAATATTGAACTTGATACTCCTTGTATATTGTTTACTTGATTTACTGATTTTGTTTCGATCGTGCTGCCCTTGACTTGAGAATGATAACTTGGTGAATTTAAGGGATCCAAACCTATAGTTTGTACACCACTAAGTTATATGCTTAGCGATAGTTGTTTCTATCGTAGGGGCTGTTCGCAATGATGCTTGAAGTTGGCCATTGATGATGGAGATTTTGAAAGCCTTAAGGAAGATCACATTTGCATATAGGCATATATATTTTGTATAACCTTGGGACTTGTAAATGATCTTTGTGCTATATATTTACAGGAGATTTTGAGGGTTGATTTGGTCATGTCACCATGGGTTGTAATATAAGTATGGTTATACGTTTTTATCTTTTTGGGGTGTGTAAACCCAAGTCTTGTAATATACTAATTTGCTATATGTCTTGAAAGTTGTGTGAAGCATAAGCCGGCTGATTTCGGTACTCGGAAGCTTGTAATATTCTTGTTATTTCACCCTCGAGTGTGAGGTTAATATATGCATGAAGATCTGGTTGGTTAATTGCTTAAATGTTATATATATATATATATATATATATATATATATATATATATATTTGAAGTTCGTTATGAATCTAATCCCTCTACTAGATTAAAATCAGTATGCCCTAATTAATAGGTTTTAAATGTCGCAAGTATTTAATTAGATTTCTTGTTTAAGTAGTTGTATCGTTTTGAAAGGATCGCTACAAAAAGTCACAAGTTAATAACCCCAACTTTTGGTTTTTGACTTTCTTTTATCTAAACACTTTCAATATTAAAAAAATAAATTAAAAGTCAAAAGTCACTAAAATTAAGTTAATCCGAACACTCACTTAATTTCGTAGATTTGGTTTCTTCATATTATACTCAAGGATAATGTTAAATGACCAGAAAATTTGGCCATAATTTAGCCACAAATTTAAAAGAGTATAACTTTTTTTTTATTTTAAAATAAAATAATATTTTTTTCATTTTTCAATTAAAAGATATTAAAGTTAAAAAGGTAAAAATGTTCAAAAATGTAAAATAACATAGGTAAAATACCATTCTAGCCAAATTCTGACCAAATTTTTTTGGCCTAAAAGGATTTTTCCTATACTCAATTATATCTTTAGTGGCACGTACAGTATAGTAGAAAGAGAAATGTCGATTGTTTGATTCCTAGATAAATGATTTAGCATTTGAAAAGAATTACGGAAAATTTTAAGACACACATATATTTTACATGAATCATTAGTTGCATATATATATATATATATATATATATATATATATATATATATTACATGATTTTGTCGATTAGTTGTATATTTAAACTATGATTTGGTTCCAACTATTTATTTCAATTGTGTATTTTTTTTATTTTATTCATGTCAATTTGTAAAGTAGAAAACTTGGCTCGAACTCCATTAGAATTAGTTTTATCCAAAATAATGAAGTACACATATTCTATGTATTTCATTTTTAATGAAATGGTTAGCTCATGGCTCTCCCTAGATTATATTTTCTTGCTCATGAATCTTAATTAGCTCAACAATTTCTTCCTTTCATAACAAAACATAATTGTATCGTAATAATCGCATGTGCACTCAAAAGCAATTTTCCCCCAAGAACCAATTTCATGTTGATCCGCTTAATATACTTGTAAGATGTAAGCTTTAACCTAAGTCTTTCTTGGGAATAATCTTTCACTTGTCGCAACCTAATCAGATTGACATAATGAGTCCTAAAGGCGGTCTTAGGAATATATAGAACCCTGATCTTCAATTGATGGTAGCCCGATCTTTAGTCAATCATCGAGAAAAATGAAGCACCCTGACAATGATCAAATAAATTATTAATACGCAGTATCAAATACTTGTTCTTGATAGTAACACGGGATAGTTGGCAAAATAGTCACTCTCAAGACTTAATTGAGCATTTACACACAAGTCTTCAAAAATTTGAACTTTAGACATTAAATATGACATCACTCATTATTCTTTCAAAATATACAGCACCCTACCCTCAAATTTTTAATACTACACTTTGGTCCCCACTCATCCAACAAATGTGGAATGTTTTTTTTTCATTTATTAAAAAATCAATTCCACTAGAGAAAAGCTCTCAAAGAGGAACCAAAATGCTCCCGTCTTTGTTGAGTACAAGGCATCTTCCGGCGGCTATTGACAGACCTCACTTAGAAGATCAGTGATCATTTCGAATTCAAGGGTGAGCCAGTTCTTCCGGGCTGCCATGAGTTCTCTTTCATTTTATGTCCACCTTTCGGACTTAGACTATGTCACGCCCCGAGAGCACCCCCTAGGCGTAACACGGCGTACTTGACCCCGAAGGGGTCTTATACAAGCCCTTAGCATATTCGTCATTCCATATAGACATTGAATAATGCAGAAATTTAAAAACTTTTCAACATCAATGTCAGAGTGTCTCATAATAGAAAATAGAAAGTAGAATGTCTAGACATCATCATCTCAATGAAACCATCTAAGTACACATAAGAGTCTCAATTAGGGACCATAGCCCTTTATAATAGAATTGTCTCAAAATAACAAGTACATAAGAAATCTAATAGTCTATTACAATATAAGGAACATAAGTGTCATAATGTGTGTCCTCGAAACTTGAGGACATACCAAAAAGTCTTGGAGAAAGTCTAAGTCCAAGCTTGAACCTCTTAGTAGCACAATCACTTCCCGGAACCTACACTTATTAGAAAAAGGAAGAATTATGGGTTAGCACAAACAATTGTACTAAGTATGGAAGCCATGCAATTAAAACCATTTAAAACATGCATAAAAGGGACCTTTAGTTGAAAACATGCTACTTCAAGTTAAAAGCCATAATGCATATTCAAGGAACATTTAGCCAATGCACATTACAAGATAAAGAGACATTCATGATCATAAAAATAAGCCATAACCCATACCTTACATATCTGAGTTCCATTTACATCATACCATCATAGGACACCACCTATGACCCCCTTTCAAGTTCACTTGTGCAATGTACATATGAAGTCCCATACCCCCATATATACTAAGTAAAGCCATCAAGAAGACACAAGTGTAGTCACATACATAATCAACTTCATAATAGGTGAACCAACCTTAACATCATTTATACCTTACCACATATAAAGGCCTCACACAAGAACTCCTCAAAGAACCCACTTGTGCAATGCATAGGTAAAGTCCCATACCCTCACCTATAATAAGTAGTATCCCTCAAGTAGTCCTAGTTAGAGTTCATAAGTCATTTACATAAGTCCTATTCATACATTAGATCATCTTCTTAAAACATAGGGATATTAGTACTAACCGACATAGACCATGTGAGCTTACATGGAATCCTGTGTTCTACTCTCACATCGAGAGAGAGTGTTCTACTTGCCAAGGTAGAACTAACATAATAGCATCTAAGTGGATCCACTAGCTAATACCTATGTGGGCAAACATAGTTAAGGAACAAGGAGATTGGTACTAGAAACCCGGACTTGCTAGATGTAGAAGGTTTCCATCTCATGAGACAACATATATATTTGGAACCCGGACTAGCTAAACGTAGAAGGAACCATATGGGAAGCCGGACTTGCTAAACGTAAAAGCTTCCATCTCATATTCATGTTCACTCGGTTCTAAGCTCATATCCCATTTAAAGTAATATTAGGCCTTTACTTACACATTAATTTAATAAGGAATGCATTAGGAATTTAACCCATCATTCATCATATAGCTCATAAGTTCTAAGATGAGAATAACCTTTCATCATAAAACCATCAACATATAATAATGTTCATTCATAGCATAGTCATGTAGTGTTCATGAGATAGTGTTCATGAGATTTACCTTCTATTCATCATACCAACACTACCATAATCATAGCATAACATTCATGTTCATATCATAGCATACTTGTCAACACTTAGGGTTGTAGGGAAGAGGAACATAACTCAATCACTACAATTCATAATCAAGTAGCACCTCCACCATAAGTGGATCAACAATTCAATATATGAACATTCATCAATTTGACAACCTTCATTCATAGCCTTCAAGGCTCATATCAAGATTCAACCCTAATTCATTGATAATCAACCATCATATAGAGCAACATCATAATACAATAATAGTCTGCCAACCCCAATAAACTCCTAATATCCATTGGAGATGTGGGTCTAGGCCAGTTCTACACTGCCTCTATCTTCTGAGTGTTAACTCTAATTCCATCACCGGAAACTATGTGGCCCAAGAATGCCACAAACTCAAACCAAAGCTCACACTTAGAGAACTTGGCATACAACTTCCTATCTTTCAAAGTCTGAAGAACTATTCTGAGATGGCTAGCATGATTTTCTTCATTCCTTGAATAGATTAGTATGTCATCAATAAAGACAATAACAAACATATCTAACTAAGGTTTGAATACTCTATTCATAAATAATCTCAAAATAATACTCTATTGATTTGGAATTTGTAACAATACTTGTGACTTAAATAATCTCAAAATCAAAAAGAAAATTTAATGCCTCCAACCTCATTGACACTACTAAATTTGCAACAAATTTGAGTAATGAATAAAATAATATCAATACAATAATAGAACTTTTGTTGTCTATTCTTGGTACATCACTCTCAAACACAACTACTACTACTGAGCATTGATTTTTAAATAAATAATTGCATTCAATTGGAATTATAGAATATTAATGCCTAGTTAAACATATAAAAACATTAATCCAGATCCTTGAAACTTTTCCTCAATAATATGATTGAGTTTATCTCTCATCTCTGTAGTAAAATAATTCTTTCAGTCTCCAATTTCTCCTTTACGAAAGAACATCTTATTTCCCTCTCCAGTGCACAACTTTCCATTTGTATTCACCTTCAGGTTGCTCAAATTCTCAAAGCTACATATTCTTAATATTTCGTCCACCACTCCACAATTTTCTTCCTCTATGGAAAGTGGACATTCCAAGAATTCAGCCAAGGGTTTAAGTTGATTTTTTGGTTTCTCTTTAATTTCTCCATACATACAGAAAAGTATTTTGTTAGGATTTTATACACTTTGTTTTCAATAATCCAACACGTGATTTCCAAATGGGCCATAAAGGCTCAACCCCTTACAAAAAAGATCAAAATTTCTTTAATGGAATTGGTATCTTGGTTATGAAGTCTTAAATTGTTTGCAAAATGCCACATCGAAATAAAAGTGTCCCTAGGATTCCTACATAAGTAATTAAGTTTTGTTCTTGAATCCAGGATTGATTTTGGCAATGAAGCAAAGGGCACATGAAGTGAAAGTTGATAAATCAGGGACTTGACCATCAACATAGAGTATACACTACAAGGATGGAACAAGAACATGGGGTTCTTGACAAGTAAAGGGTGATTAGGTTCAAAAATAGGATATTTCACTCGATTCATCAGAGCGAATAAATGAGATTTTAACCAAGTAGTTCTTGATTTTGGAGTTGTAGCAAGAATGATAGCACTATCTTCCGCTTGAAATTGTTGTTGACATGCAATCACACCTTGAATCAATCTTGGTGATGTCCAACAACCTTGATAATTGTAAATATATGATCCAACCAATCCTTTTTCTTTTGGTAGGTTAGAAAGCAATTTCTTATACTCTTCACTTAGGCTATCCTCTTGTAAATATTTGGGAGGAGAAGTTGTCATGATTTTGAGAATTGAGTATTTTCTTTCAGTTTGGGTCTTTTATAACATATACGCACAAATAAACTTACTATCCATGTAAATGTTTAATCATAAACTTCATGGGAGCTCACCACTTCACATTTTTCATGTCTTTCTATTAGTGTTAATTACTTCGATAACTTATTTGATTTATCAAGAAAGTGCTATTAATGTGAGTGTGCCAAAATAGTTGGCAATTCATGCAGCGTTTTGTCCTTTTTGTTAAATAATGATTTTAACTTCAAAATTAGTTTTTAGGTGTTATTATAACTCTTCTTTAATTTATAACCATGAAATTCTAATTAAAACATCAAAAATATTCTATTTTAACTATATACTTCCTCCATTTATTTTTATTTATTCCCGATAAACTTTGCACTCTTTTAAAAAAAACACAAATGATGTGTTTATTTTACTGTAATATTCTTACTAATTTATATATAGTCTTAATTGACTTGGAAATAATTTGGGAAAATGAATAGTAAATATTAAGAATAAAAAAAATCATCTTTCTCTTTATATGCTTAAGTAAACAAATAAAAGTAACACACAATTTTTAATATGATGAACAAGTAAAAGTGAACGAAGGTAGTGAATAATACACAACTAATCGAGCTATTTAAACTTGCACATATTTAAAGATTCAGAATTTTTACGATGCTTTATTAAAAAGATGCATAAGTATATATAGAGTGGTGTGCCTTTTTTCTAATCATTTAATTAGGAGAGTTCCCTTTTTTAATAATTTTTTTAGTTTATTTGTGTCACGCCCCGATCCTACACCCTGGGCGGGACTAGCACTCGAGAACCATTGTTGGCCCCAAGCGAACCCTTGGCCTGACTTACTTACTCAGCAGAAGACTACATGCAATAAGAAAGGAATTTCAAAAGCTAAACAACTTAACTGTCTCAAACTGAACTCATAACATTTTGAAAATAAATATTTAACTTAGACAAAATGGCAATTCAAATCTGGACATAAAGTCAATAACAAAATGATGAAGAATGAACTAACATCTGACTGACTATCTATGAAACCTCTAACACAACTTAGATGGATGTCGGGACAGACCCACGACATCCTAATGAACTATCTTATACCGAAAGTAAGCAAAAGGGATCCTCCAGAATGCAAAGAGGCTCACCAACAGACTCTGAACTGCTCACTAGATCAATGATGCGCTGGATGCCGGTCCTAGTTACCTGCGTGTGCATCATAATACGATGCAGGCCAACTGGAATCAGTACATTGAATGTACGAGTATGCGAGTTGGAATGCTAAACACAACATAGGCTTGAAAATAATCTGAAAGGAACTAAAGAACATACCTGGCTCAACTCAATTCAACATAACTGAACTCATTTCAATATAAAACAGTTTAAAATAAGTGCAATATAAAGAAAAGCTGTTTAAAACATGATGTCAACTCTGTGTGTATGCAAAGTTACAAATAACTATGAGATGTATGTAAAAATACAAATAAACTGATGTATATAAAAATACAAAGTACTGTTTTAGGAGTTTCTCTAACCGACAACCGTCACATAAGAGCTACTGTGATGATACATCGATCTCGCTCATGCTGCCAGCGCATCTTATACCCTGCCAAGGGTATAGATCGTAAATTACTAAGTGGATCCACTAGTCTATACGAAAAGGATTCATTTAAAAAGTACGAGCCTTTTCTACCCATGATGGCTACATGGTTTATGGAGACGTGAGTTATCTGAACTCAAGCTCGTCCCCATATCGATGCTCAATACTACTCCCAAAATATGATACTAGCTCTTTATGTTTAAAACGTACTTCTTTCCGTGTTTGAGATAATTGCTCAAAACTTAGCTCAAAGGCTATCTTGGAAATCAAAATTTCCCATCTTGCTTAATTATGAAAGCATTTATTCTTTTCTGAAAACTAGCTCAAAGACTCTTTGGAAATCAAGGTTTTCCTTTCTTGTTTAAATGTGACAACATTTTAAACCCTTTGGGAATACAGTCTCCATATACTTTTGAAGAAATGAACTTCAACCTTTACTCTTTACTCTTTACTCAACTCAAAACTTAAGTCTTAAAACAAATTTAAAACATTTGTAAAAGACTTTTAAAAAAAGAAACTTTATGAACTTCTCTTCACTTAACTCTTGAGTTCTTGACTTCTCTTGACTTGACTCCTAACTGATCCTTAAATTGAATTATGGATTCAAGGATCATGATTTGTGATAAGAAAGATCTCATGATGTTTAGGAATGAATTTAGATAGCTAATCATGAGAAAAAGACCAAAAATCAATATATGAGGGTGGGTCCGCGACGTGGAGACATATTTAATTTTTAGTTGCGAAAATGACTTTTGAGGCAGAAGACTCCGTGATGGCTCCGCGACGCGAAACGAAAATTCCCAAAACTGTTGTTAACTCTTGTGGTAACTCCAATTCATAAGCTACCTTACCAATCATTTTAGAAATTCTGTAAGGACCAACATACTAGGGGATAAGTTTCTCCTTGTTACCCAAACCTCATAACACCCTTAATGAGTGAAACTTTCAAGTACACCCAATCACACAATCCACCTTGATACCTCAAAGCACTATCTCCCCCTTGTTCAAAATCCATCACTTTTTGCTTATGAACACTTGCCTTTAATTCAAGCAATAAAGGATCTTGGTCGTGCTTTCCTTTTACTTCTGACACTAATGATGATTCAGTCCCATTCATCACCACTACTCCTCATTCTGTGGAATTCATTAGTAGAACTCATAATCGTGCAAGTCTATGCACATATTTTGCTGACTCTTTGTTATCTTCCTCAACATGGGCGGTACTACCCATAGACAGCCTGCTTAAGGCATCAGCAACAACATTAGCCTTACCTGGGTGGTAAAGAATACTCATGTCATAACCCTTGAGTAATTCTAGACACCTCTTTTGTCTGAGATTAAGCTCTTTCTGACTAAACACATACTGAAGGCTCTTATGATCGGTGAACACATCCACATGCACACCATAAAGATAGTGACGCCATATTTTCAAAGCAAATACTACGAAAACCAACTCTAAGTCATGTGTTGGATAGTTCTTCTCATGAACTTTCAAATTTCTAGAGGCATAAGCTATAACTTTGCCATTCTGCGTTAATACACAACCCAAGCCAACTCTAGATTCATCACAATACACCACAAAACCTTGAGTACCTTCCGGTAAGGTCAAAATTGGGGCAGTAGTTAACCTCTTTTTCAATTCCTGAAAGGTTTTCTCACAAGCTTCAGACCATTGAAACTTTACTATCTTCTGAGTCACCTTGGTCAAAGGAGACGAAATAGACGAGAACCCTTGGACGAACTTTCTATAATAGTCTGCCAACCCCAAGAAACTCCTAATATCCATTGGAGATGTGGATCTAGGCCAATTCTACACTGCCTCTATCTTTTGAGTGTCAACTCTAATTCCATCACCGGAAATTATGTGTCCCAAGAATTCCACAGACTCAATCCAAAACTCACACTTAGAGAACTTGGCATACAACTTCCTATCTTTCAAAGTCTGAAGAACTATTCTAAGATGTCTAGCATGATTTTCTTCATTCCTTGAATATATTAGTATGTCATCAATAAAGACAATAACAAACATATCTAAATAAGGTTTGAATACTCTATTCATAAGGTCCATGAACGCTGCAGGTTCATTAGTTAAACCAAACGACATGACCATAAACTCATAACGACCAATATCACATTCTCTTACTTTCAACTACTCTAATAACTCTTTCAACTCTGTTGGTGCCATTCTATATGGCGGAATAGATATAGGACGAGTATCTGGAGGAAGCTCTATATCGAAGTCTATTTATCTCTCACGAGGGACTCCGGGTATATCATCTGAAATGACTTCTAGGAACTCTCTTACTACTGAAACTGACTAAATATGAGTTATCTCAACACTAGAGTCATTAACTCGGACTAAGTGATAGACACACCCCTTAGAAACTAACTTTCTTTTCCTTAAGGTGAGGAATAAAACGACCCTTAGGCGCTATTGAACTGCTTTTCCACTCTAAGACTGGCTCATTTGGAAACTGAAACTTTACAACTCGAGTTCTACAATCAACTGAGGCATAACAGGAATGAAGTAAGTCTATACCTAGAATGACATCAAAATCTATTATAGTACTCTTGTGATTGACAGAAATGGGACAATCATGATAGACTCTCTCTACTAGAATAGACTCACCAACAGGTGTAGAGACACTGAATGGTTCACTAAATTGCTCAGGAATAATATTAAAGTTCATAGCAACATAAGGAGTTGCAAAAGGTAAACTCGCTCCTGGGCTTAGCAAATCATAACCAGTAAAGTCAAAGTCTTGGATCATACTAGTGACAACATCTGGCGAATGCTCTTGCTCTTGGTGACTATTGATAGCATACAAGCGGTATGTTCCTCTGCCAGTACATGAAGTAGTTCCTCTAGGTGCAGCTCTGTCTAGTGAAACAACTGAAGAAGACTGGGCTTTATTACCCTAGTTACCATTACTCTGCATGTTCTCAGGACACTTTCTCATAAAATGACCGTTCTGACCACACTTGAAACAACCAGTGGAGCCATCATGACACATCCATGAGTGGTTCCTACCACACTTAGTACATGTATGAGGCTTACTACCCCTTTGTGCAATACTTCCTTGAGAATATGTAGGTTTAGCTCTGAAACTCTGGGAATTCTGACTATTGTACTCACATTTGTTCTTAGGTGAAGGTGCACTAGCAGATGATGGGGAAGGTCCTTTCTGTTTCTGTTGGAAGGAAGACCGGTTCGCACTACTCTTTTGCTGCCTAAACTCGTTCCCTGATGTCTTAGCCCTCTTATTCTTAAACTCTTCTCTATCATTCAACTTATCCTCATCAACTTGTTATACATGGATCATAAGCCTTGCTAGGTCCATATCCCCTATCAGCATAGCTGCCTTGCCTTCCTTGCTTGACTGACGAGACAACCCAGCAACAAATAAACTCATCATGCTCCTCATGTCAGCAACCATCTCCGGAGCATAGCGGGAAAGTTGTGTGAACTTCAGACTATACTCATGAGCACTCATAGACTCCGGATTAAGGGTGAGAAAATCTCTTATCTTTGCATCTTGCAACTCACGAGAAAAAAAACACCTCATGAGTGCACTCTCAAACATAGTACAACTCACTAATGGCACATCATCAGCCCTATTCTTTTTCCATTGGTCGAACCAGATTCTAGCGACACCCTTCATTTGGTATGCAGCTAGTTCCATCCTCTTCGCATCAGCAATATGCATCACATCAAATACCCTTTTCAGCTCCTCAATGAAGTTCTCCGGATCCTCAGTGACACTTGAACCTGTGACGCTTGGTGGGCTCATCCTTAAAAGCTCACGGATCCTTGAAGTATCAGCCATTTCTTGTCGATTATCGCTCTGTCCATCTTGATAGGTCGCAACTTGACTTAACATCCAGATAGCTTCACGGAATTCAGCATGGGTGACCTCTTTTTAGGGTTGTACTTCTAGTGCATTAGGTACTCCTTGTTCCTCGACATTTATCCTGACATGACGACCTCTGAATGCTCTTTGTGGAGGCATGATTGTCTGAAAACACGCGCAAGCACGAATTAGAGGGAAACTTTTTAGAGATCAAACTCTAACGCACGAAATGAGTGTGAAAGAAGTGAGAAATTTTCCTAAGTGTTGCAGCCTCCTAATTATAGATGTGGTGTGCTTCACACCAATAACTAGGACTCTACAGACACAGCTTCATAGACTCCCTAAGACTCTTGAACTTTGTGCTCTGATACCAAGTTTGTCACGTCCCAAGCCTACACCCTGGGCGGAACTAACACTCGAGAATCATTGTTGGCCCCAAGAGAACCCTTGGCCTGGCTTACTTACTCAGCAGAAGACAATATGCAATAAGAAAGAAATTTCAAATGCTAAACAACTTAAGTATCTCAAACTGAACTCATAATGTTTTGAAAATAAACATTTAACTTAGCCAAAATGGCAACTCAAATCTGAACATAAGTCAATAATAAAATGATGACGAATGAACTAAAATCTGACTGACTATCTATGAAGCCTCTAAAACAACTGAGATGGATGTCGGGACAGGCCCATGACATCCTAATGAGCTATCTAATATTGAAAGTAAACAAAAAGGATCCTCCGGAATGCAAAGAGGCTCACCAACAAACTCTAAACTGCTCATTGGATCAACGAAGCGTTGGATACCGATCCTAGTTACCTACGACTGCATCATAATATAATGCAGGCCAACTGACATTAGTATATTGAATATACGAGTATGCAAGTTAAAATGCTAAACACAACATAGGCTTGAAAAGAATCTGAAAAGAACTGAAGAACTTAACTGGCTCAACTCAACTCAACTCAACGTAACTGAACTCATTTCAATATAAAGAAGTTTAAAACAAGTGCAATATAAAGAAAAAATGTTTAAAACATGATGTCAACTCTGTGTGTATGCAAATATACAAATAACTCTGAGATGTACGTAAAAATACAAATAAACTGATTTATATAAAACAAAAAAGTATTGTTGTGGGAGTTTCTCTAACTGACAACTATCACAAGAGCTACTGTGATAATACAACGATCTCCCTTACGCTGTCAGCGCACCTATATCCTGCCAGGGGTATAGGACCTAAACTACCAAGTGGATCCACTAGTCTATGCGATTAAGATTCATCTAAAAAGTATGACCCTTTTCTACCCATGATGACTACATGGTTTATGGAGACGTGGTTATCTGAACTCAAGCTCGTCCCCATATCGATGCTCAATACTACTCCCAAAATATGATACTAGCTCTTTATGTTTAAAACATACTTCTTTCTGTGATTTGAGATAATTGCTCAAAACTTAGCTCAAAGGCTATCTTGGAAATCAAAATTTCCCCTCTTGCTCAATTATGAAAGCATTTATTCTTTTCTGAAAACTAGCTCAAAGACTCTTTGGAAATCAAGGTTTTCCTTTCTTGTTTAAATGTGAAAACATTTTAAACCCTTTGGGAATACATAGTCCCCATATACTTTTGAAGAAATGAACTTCAAGCTTTACTCTTTACTCTTTACTCAACTCAAAACTTAAGTCTTAAGACAAAGTTAAAATGTTTGTAAAAGACTTTTAAAAAAAGAAACTTTATGAACTTCTCGTAACTTAACTCTTGACTTCTTGACTTCTCTTGACTTGACTCCTAACTGATCCTTAAATTGAATTATGGATTCAAGGATCGTGATTTGTGATGGGAAAGATCTCATGATGTTTAGGAATGAATTTAGATAGCTAAACATGAGAAAAAGACCAAAAATCAATATCTGAGGGTGGGTCCTCGACGCGGAGACATATTTAATTTTTAGTTTCAAAAATGACTTTTGAGGCAGAAGACTCCGTACAAGGAACCAGCTCCGCGAAACAAAAATTCCCAAAACTGGGAACCAGCTCCGCAACGCACCAGTGATGTCGGATTTCGTCCGATGAAATCTCTTCTTCGTTTTCAGCTCTAAACCCTCTAAACTCCGTGGGTTCTTTTACCCAACACTTAGAATCGATTAAATGTTCAAAGTACATCAGATTCTACTAAAAAACGAACCTAAAATCACAGATTAGGATCAAACAACTCCTCAACGAATTCAATGAACCAAGAATCTAATGAAACTTCAACAAACCCATTCAAGAACTCAATTTCTAAGCTTTCAAGAACTTAAGTTCACTGAAATAAATCATGATTGGTGCGTGAGTGAATTATCCCAATGCTATGTGATCTCACATACCTTGTAGGGATCACCCCTGACGAAATCCACAAGCCAAACTCGACGATCTTGACGAATCGTGAATGTTCTTCTCCTTTTTCCTCTTTTCTCCTCTTCTTTTCTCTTCTCTCAAAACCCTAACTCTTTTTCGAAAAGCGTAAAAAGACTAAGTTCAGTTATACCCCTAAGTAATTACCAAAAACGAATTAAAATAAAAGGGTAAGGAAAAGACCAAACTACCCTTCAAAAATCCGGATTTGGACTTTTCTTAATCCAACAACCTAACTTCCAAAGGGCATAACTTACTCATGCAAACTCGGAATCACGTAAACTCGGCGGCGTTGGAAAGATCATTCCAAGAGATTTCCAACCATATCTGGAATTACACCTAACTCATCATGAGCTAGGAGTTATGTCCGTTTGAAGTTGACCAAAAACTCACTTTTCCTAACCTAAACAAATTTCCAGATTTTCAATTCTTTCCAAAAATGACTATTTCCGATTCTTAGCTTCTTCCTAGCTATTTCAAATTGCGAGATGTTACAATTTGAAAATGAAATAAAGAATCGAGAAATGAATGTGACGATTATTAGAGGCAGACTTAAAATTTGAGCCCAACAGAATGTCACTATATTTAGTACGATAGCTAATTTCTAGTGACAAAGTTGGGCGTACAACTTGTAAGAACTAAATAATAATGATAGTAAAGTACAAACTTCTATATGATCGAATATAAATAATTTTGTATACTATAGTAAAACAAAAGTACATCTATTCATAGTCGAACTTGAGACATTTTATATTTTACAAATAATCAATAATAGGGGGGAATCACACTAGAAGTACAGTCCATTTAAATTTATACATAATTTGCAACAATTTGAGCAATGAACATTTAAAATAATATATATTAGTGCTATAATAGAGCTTTTTTTGTTTGTTCTTGTTACATTTGTCACGATCTAGACCGTCGTGATTGGCACCCACACTAACCATCCGTTGGGAGAATCATTACTACAACCCAACTAACAACTTAACAAAAAACTAAGGCATTTAAAGATATGTAAGCAGGTTTAAATGACAAAAAAAATGGAGTCCCCATAAACTCCAAAGGTTTAAACAATTAACTAACAAAACTAATGCGGAAATTCAACCCCTAGAACCTGAAAGTCATTGTACCAAAACTCTACGAACGACAAGTCTAATAACAAGGGGTACAACCCCGAAACTAAACAAATACCTTTAACAAATAGTTTGAGTCCGAAGAGAGTAGACTTAAACAAGAAAGATCCATGGCAGCTTGAAAGAACTAGCTCACCCTTGAATCCGGTCACGCTCAATAGTCACCTAGCTGAGGTCTATCGATAGTCGCCTGAAGATACCCTGTACTCAACAAAGAACAAGCAAGTGTAGTATCAGTACACAACCACAGTGTACTGGTAGGATCACACGGGTATCCCAATAAGTCAAACACATGCAAGCAACCACAACATTATAAAATAGGCATATACCAAACATATACAATATTAATCATCTTTTCAGGATCAATGTAGCATTCCACGTTCTCAACAATACACATTGGTTATCATTTTAGAGCAACATACAGTCTTCCAATATCAATCATCATTAGATATGAACGTAATCATCACAAGTATATACACAACACAATTCAATGGTCCTCTCACGGAACCCAATTCAATGGTCCTCTCATGGAACCCAACCCAAACTGTTAGTGTACTAATTCGTGGTACCCGATCCAATGTTTATGCTGGAATGTGGCAATCGATCTCATATTTATGCCGGAACGTGGTAATCGATCCCATATTTATGCCAAAACGTGGAAACCGATCCAAGTTAGTGTGTCGGAACGTAACACTCAATCCATTCAACAAACCACTATCACAATTACAATGCATATTCTCACAATGATACAACAAGAGGTGATTCATGACATACAATTATTCAATTATTCTCATTTACGATTAGGGTGATCAATAATGCAACATTCACATACATACATGCATTATAATCAGCAATTACAAACATATATAACACCAACAATCATCACCTACCTCGAATCCAAGCTTGAATCCCCTAAGGCACTTGAATCTTCCCTTTCCGGATTCTTTTCGCTTGTTCTAGGTCTACAAACAATTAATACACACAAGGACCAACAATCAAAGGTCTAATTATCTGAATTATAACAAAGCCAATAACCCTAGACCAAACCCAAGATCCTAATACCCATATTAGGGCTTTTCCACCATAATTTCCAGACCAAAACCCTCCCCCATCAATAATCACCCACATACATTCTACGGATCGAAAAACAGATTCGGGTACCTTTAGCCTCAAGAATAGTGGAAAACTATCAAGAAAGTACTTGGGGTCGTATCTTAGCTCTCAAAGTCAAAAATTGCAGACTAAAATGATTTTTGGGTTTATTTCCGACTTAAATCGCAACTGTCCCGCTATGGTGACCCCCTGCCCGCCATAGCGGCTTGCACTAAAACAAAATGTAGAATTAAGAGCTCCAAACCCCCATTTCACAACACACCTTTATCCCACGACACTCAGAAAACACCCGTTGACGCTAAGATTAATTCCAGGAAATCTACTCGCCCGAATTCAATTCTGTATAGTCGTACGGGTTCCTTAACGTCTTAGCTATCCACTCACGCTAAGCGTGGCAACGGGACAGGAATCGGGAATACTGGACCGGGACTGACCGATACCGGAACGGAACCGAGCACCACGGGCCGGAACCAGGACGGACCGGAACTGGTAATTTGGGGAAAAAAAAGTATACCCGTCCCGAACCAGTAAAGGACCGGGACCGGACCGGAAACCGGGTCCCAACGGCTATATTTAAAAAAGAAATAAAATTAAAAAATTAGGATGTTAGGAACATTACTCAAATAATATTAAAACTTTTATAATTTTAAAGTTAAAAATTTATACTTTTAAAATTTTAAATAAAACTTTCAAACTTTAAAAGTATAAAAGTTTAAATTTTACACTTTAAAAGTTTGAAAATTTAAATTCAAACTTTAAAACTATAAAGTTTAAATTTCACACTTTAAAAGTTTGAAAATTTAAATTCAAATTTTAAAACTATAAAAGTTTAAATTTCACACTTTAAAAGTTTGAAAATTTAAATTCAAACTTTAAAACTATAAAAGTTTAAATTTCACACTTTAAAAGTTTGAAAATTTAAATTCAAACTTTAAAACTATAAAAGTTTAAATTTCACCCTTTAAAAGTTTGAAAATTTAAATTCAAACTTTAAAACTATAAAAGTTTAAATTTCACCATTTTAAAGTTTGAAAATTTAAATTCAAACTTTAAAACTAAAAAAATTTAAATTTCACACTTTAAAAGTTTGAAAATCTAAATTCTAGACAATAAAAAAAAATTAAGGCCAATAGCCTATACTTTTATTAATTAAATAATACAAGTTGAGTTACAAAATATTAGTAGAGTATTAAAAAATCTAATCTACACAACCACCTTCTAGGAAGGGTTCTGTTTGAATTAGACCTCAAATTATTATACTCATACTAATAGACATTTAAATTTAATAGTCATGCTACCAATGAAATCATTTTTTTAAAATCATTTAACATTTCTCTAGTAAGATGCTCTGGAATTGGTTGATTAGCTAGTTCCTCCATTGCATCAATGCCATCGTCACTAAAATCTTGCATTATTTCATCAACGTCATTTTCAAATTTGGTCGGTAAATGTGGACAACCATAACTCTTTCTCTCGCCATTAATCCAATCTCTAAATAGTACTAATATCTCCAAGCTATCTGCTGCTAATGAATATCTATGCTCTCCAATTTGAAATCTTGTTGCACTAAAAGCGCCTTCCGAAGCTACTGAAGATGCTTAAATAGCTAACACATCTCGAGCAACCGGTTGAAGTTTTGGAAATCTCTGGCCGCGATTGCTCCACCATTCTAGAAGATTAATAGTAGTAGGTTCTGTATTTTGATTAATATATGCATCAACATCATTTCTATCATTATGAGAAAGTTCAAGATAACAATCTATCATATCATCAATATCATCTTCATTATTATATCTACTCCTAGAACTTTGAGACTCTTCATTACGTACTACATTCATTATATTAGAATTATACAAGTCATACAATTTTCTAGCTTCAATTTTTATACTATCTTTAACATCTTGACAACTAGGTATTTCATCATCTTCACTATCAATACCCAAATTAAAATATATTCTATCAACCATTTGTGATGCACCTTCATCTTTGTAATGTGGGTTTAACAAACAAGCGGTTAAATAAATTTGAGGAATAGGAATAAAATATTTTTAAAATTTTTCAATCATTTTCTTAACAGATTCTTCAAATCTTGGTTTATTTTTGAATTTATAAAATTTACTAGAAATAGCACAAATATTAGGTAAAACAGAGCTAATAGTTGGATAATAAAGTGCAAATATTTTTTTTTGTGGTTAAATAAAAAACGTTTAAGAATTCCATAAGTTTTTTTATGTCATTCCAATCATTATCATCAAGTTTATATGTCATATTTGAATTATGAGCATTCCAAACCATTTGTAAATGTTTCCTATATTCACAAGTGACTTCAAGCATTTCATATAAAGAATTTCATCTAGTACACACTGATTTTGGAAATTTTCTAGGTGGAAGATTAAATTCCCAACAACGATTTTCAAAATCTCTGCGTCTAGACTTAACTTGACATTTAAAAATAAAATGACATGTAGTTTCAACTTTTATGCAACAATCATTATACATTGTTATACCATCTCTAACAATCAAATAATATATGTGTGCAGCACACCTAATATGAAACCATCAATATAAATAGGGCAAAGAGACGGTTTTAGTATTTCAACAACAATTCTATTATTGAAGCATTATCTAAGGTGACACTACTTATTTTATCACAAATTCCATAGTTTTGTAAAACATCTATAATTTTTTGAGCTATATAACTATCGGTTTTATGCATTTCACAACATTTATAACCTAAAATTCTTTTTTGCAACGTCCAATTTTCATCAATCCAATGTGCAGTAATAGTGAAATAATCATTACCATTTACACTACGGCCCATATAAGAAGTAATAGCTATTTTACAATTATTATCAACGAAGATATTGAAAATGTTGAGCTTGATAATCAAAGATAGTCTTTTTAATTGTATTTCTAGTAAAACCTTTAAAATGTGGATTATACACAATTTGAATATAATGAATAAAATCGGGATTTTCAGCAAAACTAAATGGCAAACCCATAACAACAATCATTTTAGCTAATTCTTCAAGATCTTTTTCTCTACTATATGACCGTTGTATACTAGAGCCAAAAACATTAGAAGGATTTGATTGTGTTTGGACCCTATTAGACCCCTCTACTCCTACATTTTCAGGAAGGGTGATACCATTCTTTTTAGCTTCGGCTACAGCTTTAGCATGTAAAAATTCATTTTTACAACATGACATTAAATGATTAATCAAATGTCCCGCCCCACCCTATTTTTCTACAGTTTTATGATTAATTCTATGTTTAGATTTATTACAAATAACATGTGTTTTATCTTCATTCTGAGACATAAATTGCCATACAATTGATTTTTTAGCGCATTCTACTTTAGTCCTAGGATACACGGGGGGAACGGGAGCAGGACAACGAAAGGGAGCGGGAGGGGAAGAGGGATTGGGAGTGGGAGTAGCTGGCTGAGTTTCATCATCATCATATTCATCAACATTATTATCAAAACTATCAATATAATCATTAACATCATCGTGTTCATCATCTTCAGGTAATTCCTCATCAAAATTACGAAACCTTCTTTGTAAATGTTCATGATAAGGATCTAATCCACTATTACTATCAATATTAAAAACAGTTTCATCAACATGCGTATAATCATCCGTATTTATTCTTAATTGAGAAGTTTTTTTAGTTTTAGATTTAGAAGTACTACCGATTTTTTTATTTTTCTTGGATTTTGAGCTCCATAAATTAGTGATCGAATCAACTATGGTTGTTTTACCCTTGTCAACATTGTTTTTACCGAAATCCATATTCAAATATAAAAAGTAGTAAATTATATATAATACAAAAATGTAATGCAAAGTTTAAAATAAATAAATAACTAAATAAGTAGATACTAGAGAGTAGAGAATAATTAATCACAAAATAAATAATTAAATGCAAACAAATAAATAACTAAATGAAAAGTGAGTTGGAACGAATATACCAAACGTCTACTTAAAAAAGTAGACGTGTATGACCGAAAGCCAAAAATTGAAAGTTGAATTTTGAACCTCCAATTTCCAAAGACCAAAATCCAAATTCGTAAGTTTAACGAGAATAAGAGATTAGAGAGTAGAGACTAGAGAGTAGAAGATAATATTTTTTGTGAATTGTGAGTGAAAAGAATGAAAGATTGGGGGTATTTATAGTTTAAAAAGAAGGATGAAAATGTAGTTTTTAGAAGGTTGGGGTATTAAAAAAAGTTTGGGGGGTAGGGAGGTGTAAAGGGGAGTTATGGGGGTGAAAGAGCCGTTGGTGGGGCCCAAAACCCGTTGCCCAACGGCTCTCAACGTCTATAATAATAATTAAGATTTAAAAAATAATAATTTACGAACCGGATCGGACCGGGACCGAAACTGGGACTAACTAGACCGGGACTAACCGGTAAATCCCAATTTTCGTCCCGTTACCCCTCCCGGACCCGCTACTGCCCGTACCTAACCGGTACAAGCCAGAACCGAGACGGAACCGGTAACGGAGCGAGACGGACCAGAACCGGAACCGGCACCTCCCGGTTCCGTTGCCACGCTTAACTCACGCAATCAATTTCATTATTACACTTCTCATTCATTACCAGATTTCCCTAGACTCGCCTGACTCTAATTTCGTCCAAATCTGGACTAGGCAAGGAAATTTCAAGTTACTACTCAAAAGTTTTTCTGGTCCAATTCTTTCCCCATTGGCTTTTCCCTAACGACGGAATCAGGTCGTTACAACATTACTCTCAACTACTTTTACATTGATTTTCAAAATAAATAAACGACATTCAATTCATATTATAGCATACTAGTATACGTACTCGCGCGTTGCACTGTTAATTGATAAATGTAATTATAAATATTGATTTATTGACAATTTCAAAATTTAACTTATTAGAAGATGATATTGTAAAGTTTATTTGAGAGAATGTTAACATTTAACACATTTATGTTATAATAGAATATTTATGTAAATAAATAAATAAGTATATAAGCATAGTTCACTGTCTAAATTTGACAATAACAATTTCTTAGCATAACTTTGTTTATTTACTTTTTAGAGTATTCAAAATCATAAATACTCTCATTTTATCTATAATAAGCTCTTTCTCAAATTTTATATATATATTTGATACACATTAAAACTTATATGTCGTATTTAAAATTTAAAACTATCCCACTTCTCTATAAAAATTAATTATTTTTATATATATTTGATACACATTCAAACAAAAGCTGTCATATTTAAAATTTAAAACTGCCCCATTTTTCTATAGAATTTAAAATTTAAAAGTTAAAACTGTAGTATTTTTTCATAGAATTTAAAATTTTAAAATTTTAAAATGCCCCATTTTTTCTCTATATACTTAAGATTGAATTAAAAATAATAAATAAAATTTAACCTCAAAATATTTAATTTTGTAATATATATTTTATTGAAAATTTTAAATTTAATATGAATATAATTGTTTAAACTTAATCATTCACTAAAAACCGCACTTGAAAAAAATTATGAAGAAATCAATTCAATGCAAAAATAACTAAAATAATTAGTAACAAAATAATAATACTCATTTAGATATTAAGCAAAAAAAAATTACTACTAAAAGATTTTCATATAAAACAAAAAGCTTCTCATTTCTCATATTCTCATTCGATACGAAAGATAATTGAATATATGTATATCTTAGAAAATTAATTATCTTATCAACGTGTATAAAATAAATAAGTTAACATCTAAAATTTTATACAAATTAGCAAAAACTATAATACATATCTCTACCAAGCATTGTATATTTGTGTAATACACTGCTAATAATACTCATACAGATCACCAAAAAATAATTTTTTTTTATTGAATATATAATATCTCATTGATATATCCAATTATCATCAACTTAAAGATATTAAGAAGCATGATGCTTTTATAGGTTGAATTATGAAGTGGCAGACAGTTTCACTCTTTAAAAAGAGTGATTATCATTCAGTTTTTAAACTTTCAGTTATATTAATATTTAATTTAAAATTTGAAATTAATGTTTCTAAAAAATATTATGAAATTGAGAGTAAAGTGTGAACTGGAGAGGAAATTTAGGGGAAGTGGGTTTTTAAATAGTATATTTTAAAATAGTACTTTCAGTTAATGCATGTCTATTTGTATTGTGTTTTAAAAATTATAATTTATTATTTAATATAATTACATATATTTAATTTAATTTTCCAAAAAATGTGATTTACGTTTTTAGTGGTATTCTTATTTGTGAGTTTGTTATTTTATTTTATTTTATGTTAAATTTTGATTTATAAATTAAAATAATTTAATTGGGGAGTTTTAGAAAGGACGAAGAAAACTCTTAATCAGCTACCCATATTTTAGGAATCCACTATTTTACCTATATAATTTTTAATCTTTTGATAAATGATACGTATGCAACAACTATTTTACTAAACTATTTTTAAACTGACAAACAATTATATAATTTATTTATTTATGTCTTTCTTCTAAACAATTATATAATTTATTTATTTATACCTATATTCTAAACAATTATATAATTATAAATATTACTATTTGTAAATAAAAATTTTAAGTGTCAAATAAAGTGAGTATTGAAATGATATTTAGCTATTTTTAGAATTTAAGCAGATGAAATACATACATATATTCTCCTCAAATTTGAATTGGGGTTATTATCTATTTATATTTTTATGATGAAATTTAGATCTATATTTATTTTTTTAAAACAAAATCTGTAAGTAAAGTAATTACAAAGTGGATAAACAAAGTTTCTCCTATTGTCAATTCAATTGACAGAAGATGATCCAAACTGATAGAAATAATATTTTATAAATATGATTTAAATCGATTAAAAAAAACTTCACCATATATATCAATTATTATTTTTGTGGAAATTATTAAGTAATTATTGTTATAGACAAAGACATCATTTTACATCATGTTATAAAGGTATCAGAAGCAAAAAATTGAACTAACTTACGAAAAGGCTAAATATCATTTAGCCCCTCAATTTTATTTTAAAAATTAAACTCTCCCTCAATTTAAATAATAGAAATTCTCCACTCTTATAAAGATGGATGATTGAAAATGTTAAAAGTAAAATAGATATTGCATAAGATAAGAGGGGAAGAATATTTATTAATTCATGTACTGATGAGTTTAATTTTTAAAGTAAAATTAAGAAATAATTCCTCCAAGTTTTGAACGTTAAAATGAAGAATCCAATACCTTCAATGTTTTAGGACCAACAATTTTCCTAATTCGTAAGAATTATTATGAATATTTTGAAAAAAATGCAATAAATCAGGACTCCAGGATAATCTTGTGAATCTCCGAGTACGTATATATATATATATATATATATATATACAAGGATCTATATTCTACTTAAAGACAGAAAAGCTTTGGAAAACAGGTGGATTTTCAGGGTAAAACATGAAGATGATAACTCAGTTCCACGGTACAAGGCTAGATTAGTTGTGAAGGGATTTAACCATAAAAGGGGAGTTGATTTTGATAAGATATTTTCTCTAGTTGTGAATATATTAAGAAGAAGATAGAATATGTACTAAATTGAGTTTTTTAAGAAGAAGAAGATTAGAAAACTTATAAATTTCGTAGTTTAAAAATGTGAGGGAAATTCTTTGTATATAGCCAGCAAAAGTAGTAAGAACATATGTTGAGGAGGAGGAGGATTTATTGCAAAATAGTTAGCCTCTTAGTAGAGGGAGGGATTCCTAAATACTAATTGAATGGCAAAGCACCGAGGGAGAAGTCTAATTGTTGCAATATCAAAGTTCGTGTGATCTGATTCACCCCAGTAAAATACAAGGATATCTTGTCTAGGTTAGCTTGTAAGCCAGAATGGAAGGAGAACTGCTAGAAACAGTTATGTATCAAATTAAGAGTTAATATCTCATATGGTCACTCAACTAATATTTCTTTTCACAGAAAGTCACTCAACTTTTATTTATAATCTCAAAGTCACTTAACTATGAACAATTCATTTATTTTGAAATATAGGGAGTATATATTATTTATTAACACTCAAGATTTTCAAAGTTTGTACTAAAATAATGAAATATATTTTTATATTTTCTAACTTTTTAGTAATTAAATAAAACGACCACAACGAAACATACAAAATCCACACTAAAATGAATTGACGTACTATTTTAGTGAAATTTATTGAGTTATAAAGATAAACTTTTTTATTTGTGTGAAGACGAAAAAGAATTATAAATAATTTCAATATGATATAAAAACAGACAATAGCAAAAATTATTATATAGTAAGACTCTTACTTATTCTTTTTCTCCTTTTCTTTTCTTTTATTTTTTGCCTTTTGTCATTATTTTTAAAATTTGATTTTCTCTAAATAATTACACATCTAGTGAGTTTTGTAACTCCTCATGAGTTAAAATATTCATTATTTATTATTTGTGTAATAATTCTTTGATAATTAAAATAAATAAAAATGACGATATAATTTTGTATCGAGTTGTTTGTTGAAACATTAATATTGATTGCTTTTCAATTTTATTATTAGGATTTTATATATTTATCTTTTATTTTATTAGAAAATAGTTATTCGTTCTTTCCTTTGTATTACTATTGACATACCTTTTGTTATTTTTCATATTTTAACTTGCACAAAAATAAAGATTTTTAAAAAATATTCCTTACCTAACAAGTATGATTTTTTGTTAAATAAATCATATTGAGGAATGATTTAAAAAAGGTCTAAGTTCAGTAGTTCCTCATAAAAAATAAGCATCCCTCTTTTAACAAATGAGCAGGATGAATTATTTACTTTTCATTTGATGATCAACGTCAAATAAAAAATTAAGCAGAAAATTAAGTTTGTATTTTTTTTTTTCAAAATATAAAACATGTGTTTTTCACCCCAACAAAATAATAAGAAAATTGTATCTTATAAATTGAAACAATTATGATAAACACTTTAAATTTTTTACCTAAGTATTGATCATATTTCTTCTTTTTTAGTATGTGCTACTTCAAAAGAAAATTTTGTCTCTAAAATAGTTGTTATGATCGCGCGAATCGCGAACATGTTAACTAGTTTATTATATTTGTGGTATATTACATCAACACTTCTATATGAAAGAATACAATTTATTTGGTATACTGTAGTATAACAAAAGTACATCTATTCATAGTTGAACTCGACACATTTTTATATTTCGTGAACAATCAATAGAAGGGGGAATCACACTAAAAGAACAGTACATTTTAATTAATACATAAATTGCAACAATTTGAATAATGAACATTTAAAATAATATATATCCTCAGTGCTATAAAAGAGCTTTGGTGTTTGGTCTTGTTATATTACTCTCAACTACTTTTACATTGATTTTCAAAATAAATAAAGTGTATTCAATTCATATTATAGCATATTAATGTCTAATTAAATATATGAAAATTTTAATTCATATCCTTGAAACTTTTGTTCAATGATATGATTGAGTTTATCATTCATCTCGATAGAACTTGAGAGTAAAATAATTCTTCTAATCTCTAACTTCCTGTAACATCCGACAATTTGAAATAACTATGACGAGGCTTAGAATTGGAAATTTTCATTTTTGGAAAGAATTCAAAAATCTGGAAAATTTGGCCAAGTATGGAAAATAAAATAATGAATTTTTGGCCAACTTTGAACAGTTATAACTCCTAGCTCAGGATGATATAGGTGTGGTTCCAGTTATGGTTGCAAAGTTCATGGATTGGTCTTTCCATCGCCATCGAGTTTGCTCGTTTCTGAGTTCGTATGAGCGAGTTATGCCCTTTGAAAGTTGGGCAGTTGGCAGGGAATCCGTCCGGAAATTTGTAAGGGCATTTTGGTCTTTTCCCTAGCCTTTTCTTTTGGATATTTATGAGTGTGTTGGACTGATTTTGATCAGTTTTTCTCATTTTTAAGGAGTGAAAGTAAGGGTTTAAGAGTGAAGAGGAGAAGAAGAGGAAAAAGAGAAGATAAAGCTAGGTTTCGTTAAAGATCGTCGTGTTTTTCTTCGGGGGTGATCCTTATTAAGGTATGTGAGTTCATAGTGTTGGGTTGGTTCTTTCCACCACACGCCAAGCTCGTTTAATTTCGAGAAAAGATTGATTGTGTTTGATTGAAGTTGTTGGTTGGAATTGTTGAAGTTGTAGTTGTGTTGTGTTGTGTTGTAGTTCTTGTTGGTTTGGTGTATGTTTCCGGTGGTGTTTTTGAGTTGAATCTAGTGTATGTTAAGGGTTTTGATGATCCTAAGTGTTTGGGGGTTAAAGCTTTGATGTTTGGAAGGTTTAGAGTTGGAGAAAAGGAGGAGAAAAGTCAAGTTTTCGGGGAAAAGGGCTGGGGCGTCGCGCCAGCCAGCGCGCCCCAAGAAGGACTCTGAGGTCCAGCCCTTGGGGCGCCGCCCCTACCAGAGCCCCAACCAGACCTCTCTGAAGTTTGAGGTCTGGCGCTCCGCGCCAAGGGCGCCAAGTCTTCCCATTCTTTTCACACTTTCTCATGCATGTTCCTAGGTATTGTACCTATGTTCCCTAGTTGTTTCCAACACCCCCAAGGTACGTTTAAACGTCAAGAACTCGTCCATAACACGTGATCAAACACCTTGAATCCATGATTCCAATTCAAGGAGAGTAAGTTTCCAAGTCAAGGAAAGTTAAGATTGAGTCTAGAAGTTCAAGAAGGGAGTTAAAGCAAGTCTTTAAAGCTTTCCAAGAGTCTTTGTTGAATGTTTTAACTTCATTTTAAGGCTCAAGTTTCAAGTTAAGTTAAGAGTTTCAAGTTAAGTCATGAGTTTCAAGTTAAGTCAAGAGTTTAAAGTTAAGTTCATTCTCAAAAGTTATTAGGGAACTATGTATTCCCAAAAAAGTTTCTAAATGTTTTTACATTTGAGTAAGAAAGGAACTATGATTCTAAAAGAGCCTTTGGGCTAGTTTTCAAGAAAGAGGAACATCGATTCCAAGTGAGCCTTCGGGCAAAGTTTTGAGTAATTATCTCAAATAAAGAAAGATGTGTTTAAAACACTTATGAGCTAAGTATTTTTGGGAGTAGTCTTGAGTACCGAATTGGGGACACGAGTTCATATAAACTCAACTCTCCATTAGAACCATGCGCCAACATGGGAGTTAACGGGTCATACTTTTTAGATGAATCCGTAAGATTAAGCTAGTGGATCCACTTAGTAAAGTTAGTTTCCTATATCACGGCAAAGTATAGGATGGTCCTTGGGCAACGTGAGGTAAAACGTTGTATCACCACTAGGGCTCATAGTGGTGATTATCGGTTGAAAGAGTCTCCCACTAAAGTTATATTACTTTTATATAAGTAAAGTTGAGTTGTTATTGTTTTATCTTTAACAAGCTAAGTTGTTTATACTATTTTGCAAGCTTTATATATTGCATGTGTCATATTGCTTTATATATTGAGTTCAGTTATTCATGAGTTGAACAGAGCCAAGGTAAGAGTTCCTTTGTACTCTTTTCAAGCTTAAGTTGTGGTTTAGCTTTCCAACTCGCATACTCGTACATTCAATGTACTGATGCCAGTTGGCTTGCATCTTATTATGATGCAGACACAGGTACCCAGGGCCAGCAGTTGGTTCGCCGTTGATCCAGTTGAGTACTTCTGAGTCAATGGTGAGCCTCTTTGTGTTCCAGAGGATTCGATTGTGTTGTTCTTTTAGTTTTGTTTTATTAGGATGTTGCGGGGTCTGTGCCAACATCCATCTCAGTATTATAGAGGCTTCATAGACAGTCAGTCAGTTAGTTTGGAGTCTCTCATTTATGTATATATGTAAATATTCTATTTTGAGACTCGAGTTGCCTTTTTGGCCAGATTTTATTTCAGTCAGGTTGGTTTAAAACCTTGCATTGCATTGAGTTTTCCGCTGAGTTAAGAAAGCCAGGCCAAGGGTTTGCTTGGGGGCCAACAATGGTCTTCGAGTGCCAGCCATGTCCAGAGTGTAGGCTCGGGGCGTGACAAACTTGGTATCAGAGCAAGTTCAAGAGTCCTAGGGAGTCTATGAAGCCGTGTCTGTAGAGTCCTAGTTATCGGTGTGAAGCGCGCCACATCTTGGGAGGCTGCAACATTTAGGAAGATTTTGTCACTTCTTTCACACTCATCTCGTGCGTTAGAGTTTATCTCTAAAAAAAAGTTTCTATCTAATCCGTGCTTACGCATGTTTCAGATAGTCATGCCTCCATGAAGAGTTGGCAGAGGGCGTCTTCCTAGACGTTATGTTGATGAGCAAGAGTTACCATATGCCCCGGGAGTGCAACCACAAGGGGAAGTTTCTAATGCCGAGTTCAGAGAGGCAATTAGAATTTTGAGTTAAGAAGTAACTACTCAGATTGGTCAGCAAAGGGGAGTTCGACAGGAAGGAGCTGACACTTCTAGGATTCGTGAGTTCTTGGGGATGAATCCTCCGAATTTCATGGGTTCAAACACTACTGAGGATCCAGAGAATTTTATTGAGGAGTTGAAGAAGATTTTTGATGTGACGCATGTGGCAGATACTGAGCGGGTTGAACTAGTTGCGTATCAATTGAAAGATGTTGTTAGAACTTGGTTCGACCAATGGAAAGGGGGCAGAGTTGAGAATGCACCACCTGCGAGTTGGGCCTATTTTAAGGAAGCTTTCTTGGGGCGTTTCTTTCCTCAAGAATTGAAAGAGGCCAAGGTACGTGAGTTCCTCACACTTAAGCAGGAGTCTTTGAGTGTTAATGAGTACAGTCTGAAGTTCACACAACTCTCCCGTTATGCTCCGGAGATGGTTGCGGACATGAGGAGTAGAATGAGTTTGTTTGTTGCGGGATTGTCGAGTAAAGAAGGTAGGGTTGCAATGCTTATCGGGGACATGGACATATCAAGGTTGATGGTCTATGTGCAACAAGTTAGGGAAAAAAGTTGAGGGACAGAGAAGAGTTCAGAAATAAGAGAGCTAAGACCGGTAATGAGTCCGGGTAGCAGAAAGGTAATGCGAACCGTCCGTCTTTTCAACAAAGGCAAAGGGGACCTGTTCCATCATCTGCTAGTGCACCTGTACCCAGAAATAAAAGTGAGTACACTGGTCAGAGTTCGCAGAATTTCAGAGCTGGACCTGCGCAGTCTCAGAACAGTGTGGCACAAGGAAGTAACCAGGTTCTTGCATGTGCTAGGTGTGGTAGAGTCCATCCAGGGAAGTGTTGTCAAGGCCAGACGGGTTGCTTTAAGTGTGAACAAGAGGGTCACTTCATGAAGGAGTGCCCAAAGAACAAGCAAGTTAGTGGAAATCTGGGCAATAGGGCCCAATCTTCTTCAGTTGTCCCACCAGACAGGATGGCACCTAGAGGAGCTACTTCTAGTACCGGTGGAGGAGCAAATCGCCTCTATGCTATCACCAGTCGCCACGAGCAAGAGAACTCTCCGAATGTTGTCACTGGTATGATCAAAGTCTTTGCTTTTGATGTGTATGCTTTGCTAGACCCAGGAGCAAGTTTATCTTTTGTAACTCTTTATGTTGCAAATAAGTTTGATGTTCTTCCTGAAAGACTTTGTGAACCCTTTTGTGTTTCTACACCTATTGGGGAATCTATTCTAGCAGAAAGAGTTTATCGTGATTGTCCTATTTCCATCAATCACAAGAGCACCATGGCTGATTTGGTTGAGTTAGACATGGTAGATTTCGATGTCATTCTAGGTATGGATTGGAATGATGTTTGTTATGCATCGATAGATTGTAGAACTCGAGCAGTCAAGTTTCAGTTTTCGAATGAGCCAGTCATAGAATGGAGTAGCAGTTCAGCAGTGCCTAAGGGTCGTTTTATTTCGTACCTTAAGGCAAGAAAGTTAGTCTCAAAGGGTTGTATCTATCACTTAGTCCGAGTTATTGACTCTAGTGTTGAGATACCTCATTTGCAGTCAGTTCCTATAGTAGGAGAGTTTCCAGAAGTGTTTCCTGATGATCTACCCGGAATTCCTCCTGAGAGAGAGATAGAGTTCAGCATAAATCTCATTCCAGATACTCGTCCTATCTCTATTCCGCCATATAGAATGGCACCAGCAGAGTTGAAAGAGTTGAAGGAGCAGTTAAAAGATCTCCTAGAAAAGGTTTCATTCGACCGAGTGTCTCACCTTGGGGTGCTCCGGTCTTGTTTGTGAGAAAGAAAGATAGTTCCCTTAGGATGTGTATAGATTACCGCCAGTTGAATAGGGTTACCATCAAGAATAAGTATCCTCTTCCGAGGATAGATGATCTTTTCGATCAGCTACATGGTGCCACTTGTTTTTCAAAGATTGACCTCAGGTCAGGCTATCACCAATTAAGAGTAAGGGAATGTGATATTCCAAAGACAGCATTCAGAACCAGATAGGGTCATTTTGAGTTTTTGGTCATGTCCTTTGGTTTGACCAATGCACCGACAGCTTTCATGGACCTTATGAATAGAGTCTTCAAACCTTATTTAGATGTGTTTGTTATCATTTTCACTGATGACATACTAATCTATTCAAGGAATGAAAAAGATCATGCTAGTCATCTCAGACTAGTCCTTCAGACTTTGAAAGATAAGGAGTTGTATGCTAAGTTCTCTAAATGTGAGTTTTGGCTTAAGTCTGTGGCGTTCCTAGGCCACATTGTGTCAGGTGATGGTATTAAAGTTGATACTCGAAAAATTGAGGCAGTGCAGAATTGGCCTAGACCCACATCTCCAACAGAAATTAGGAGTTTCTTGGGATTAGCTGGCTATTATAGAAGGTTAGTTGAAAGGTTCTCGTCTATTGCATCTCCTTTGACAAAGTTGACTCAGAAGACAGTGAAGTTTTAATGGTCTGAAGCTTGTGAGAAAAGCTTTCAGAATTGAAAAAAAGATTGATTACAGCTTCAGTTTTGACGTTACCATAAGGTACTCAAGGTTTTGTGGTGTATTGTGATGCATCTAGAGTTGGTTTGGGTTGTGTCTTAATGCAAAATGGCAAGGTTATAGCTTATGCCTCCAGACAGTTGAAGGTTCATGAGAAGAACTACCCAACCCATGACTTAGAGTTAGCTGCTTTAGTGTTCGCTTTGAAGATATGGCGTCATTACTTGTATGGTGTGCATGTTGACATATTCACTGATCATAAAAGCCTTCAATATGTGCTTACTCAGAAAGAGCTTAATCTCAGACATAAGAGGTGGTTAGAATTACTTAAGGACTATGACCTGAGTATTCTTTATCACCCAGGTAAGGCTAATGTTGTTGCTGATTCTTTAAGCAGGTTGTCTATGGGTAGCACCGCCCATATTAAAGAAGAGAAGAGAGAATTAACAAAACATGTGCACAGACTGGCACGCCTAGGAGTCAGCCTTATAGACTCCGCTGAAGGGGGAATAGAAGTGATGGGCAGGGCCGAGTCATCACTAGTGTCAGAAGTGAAAGAGAAACAAGACCAAGATCCCATTTTTCTTGAGTTGAAGGCAAATGTTCAAAAGCAAAGATTATTAGTTTTTGAACAAGGGGGAGATGGTGCTTTGAGATTTCAAGGTAGATTGTGTGTACCTATGGTAGATGGACTCCAAGAGAGGGTGATGGATGAAGCTCACAGCTCCAGATATTCCATTCATCCAGGTTCCACGAAGATGTATCGTGACTTGAGAGAAATTTATTGGTGGGATGGCATGAAGAAGGGCATTGCAGAGTTTGTTGCTAAGTGTCCAAATTGCCAACAAGTGAAAGTTGAACACCAAAGGCCCATTGGTTTAGCTCAGAGGATAGAACTTCTGGAATGGAAGTGGGAGATGATCAATATGGATTTCATCACAGGGTTGCCAAGGTCTCGCAGACAACATGATTCTATTTGGGTAATTGTCGACAGAATGACAAAGTTAGCCCATTTTCTACCGATAAAGACTACCAATTCAGCAGAAGATTATGCCAAGTTATATATTCAAGAGGTGATGAGACTTCATGGAGTCCCAGTCTCCATTATTTCAGATAAAGGTGCACAGTTCTGGAAATCTTTTCAGAAAGGCTTGGGTTCCAAGGTGAACTTGAGTACTGTCTTTCATCCTCAGACTGATGGGCAAGCCGAGCGTACTATTCAGACTTTAAAGGATATGTTGAGGGCTTGTGTGATCGATTTCAAAGGTAATTGGGATGATCACCTACCTCTCATTGAGTTTGCCTACAACAACAGTTATCACTCCAGCATCCAAATGGCTCCATACGAAGCTCTTTATGGGAGATGATGTAGATCTCCTATTGGATGGTTTGAAGTTGGTGAAGCAAGGTAAATAGGACCAGCTTTAGTTCACCAAGCTATGGAGAAGGTGAAAGTGATTCAAGAGAGATTGTAAACGGCACAGAGTCGTCAGAAATCCTACACTGATGTTAGGAGAAGGGCATTAGAGTTTGAAATAGATGATTGGGTATATTTGAAAGTTTCACCCATGAAAGGGGTTATGAGGTTTGGTAAGAAGGGGAAACTTAGTCCCCGGTATATTGGACCTTACCGCATAGCCAAGAGAATTGGCAATGTTGCATATGAGTTGGAGTTTTCGCAGGAACTAGCAGCGGTTCATCCGGTATTTCATATCACCATGTTGAAGAAGTGCATAGGTGATCCTTCATTGATCCTGCCGACTGAAAGTGTTAGGATCAAGGATAACTTATCTTATGAGGAGATCCCTGTGTAAATTCTAGACCGTCAAGTTCGTAGGTTGAGAACGAAGGATGTAGCCTCAGTTAAGGTCCTTTGGAGGAACCAATTTGTTGAGGAAGCCACTTGGGAAGCCGAAGAGGACATGAAGAAAAGATACCCATATCTCTTCGAATCCGAAGGAAATGTAGACCAAGGTACTAATTTCCTTCTTAGTGCTCTTTAAATTTTTAGTGAGCATGTTGTTGCTTGTTGTTGTTTGCATGAATTGCTTGTTGGGTGTTTGAGTTTGATGTTACACCCTTAGCCTTGTTAGAGTAATCTCATTCGAGGACGAATGTTCCCAAGGGGGAGATATTGTAACATCCGACAATTTGAAATAACTATGACGAGGCTTAGAATTGGAAATTTTCATTTTTGGAAAGAATTCCAAAATCTGGAAAATTTGGCTAAGTATGGAAAATAATGAATTTTTGGCTAACTTTGAATAGTTATAACTCCTACCTCAGGATGATCTAGGTGTGGTTCCAGTTATGGTTGAAAATTTCGTGGATTGGTCTTTCTATCACCATCGAGTTTGCTCGTTTCTGAGTTCGTATGAGCGAGTTATGCCCTTTGAAAGTTGGGCAGTTGGCAGGGAATCCGTCCGGAAATTTGTAAGGGCATTTTGGTCTTTTCCCTAGCCTTTTCTTTTGGATATTTATGAGTGTGTTGGACTGATTTTGATCAGTTTTTCTCATTTTTAAAGAGTGAAAGTAAGGGTTTAAGAGTGAAGAGGAGAACAAGAGGAAAAAGAGAAGATAAAGCTAGGTTTCGTTAAAGATCGTCGTGTTTTTCTTCGGGGGTGATCCTTATTAAGGTATGTGAGTTCATAGTGTTGGGTTGGTTCATTCCCCCACACGCCAAGCTCGTTTAATTTCGAGAAAAGATTGACTGTGTTTGATTGAAGTTATTGGTTGGAATTGTTGAAGTTGTAGTTGTGTTGTGTTGTAGTTCTTGTTGGTTTGGTGTATGTTTCCGGTGGTGTTTTTTATTTGAATCTGGTGTATGTTAAGGGCTTTGATGATCCTAAGTGTTTGGGGGTTGAAGCTTTGAAGTTTGGAAGGTTTAGAGTTGGAGAAAAGGAGGAGAAAGTCAAGTTTTCGGGAAAAAGAACTGGGGCGTCGCGCCATCCAGCGCCCCCCAAGAGGGACTCTGAGGTCCAGCCCTTGAGGCGCCGCCCCTACCAGAGCCCGAACCAGACCTCTCTGAAGTTTGAGGTATGGCGCTCCGCGCCAAGAGCGCCAAGTCTTCCCATTCTTTTCACACTTTCTCATGCATGTTCCTAGGTATTGTACCTATGTTCCCTAGTTGTTTCCAACACCTCAAAGTACGTTTAAACGTCAAGAACTCGTCCATAACACGTGATCAAACACCTTGAATCCATGATTCCAATTCAAGGAGAGTAAGTTTCCAAGTCAAGGAAAGTTAAGAGTTGAGTCTAGAAGTTCAAGAAGGGAGTCAAAGCAAGTCTTTAAAACTTTCCAAGAGTCTTTGTTGAATGTTTTAACTTCATTTTAAGGCTCAAGTTTCAAGTTAAGTTAAGAGTTTCAAGTTAAGTCATGAGTTTCAAGTTAAGTCAAGAGTTTAAAGTTGAGTTCATTCTCAAAAGTTATTAGGGAACTATGTATTCCCAAAAACGTTTCTAAATGTTTTTACATTTGAATAAGAAAGGAACTATGATTCCAAAAAAGCCTTTGGGCTAGTTTTAAAGAAAGAAGAACATCAATTCCAAGTGAGCCTTCGGGCAAAGTTTTGAGTAATTATCTCAAATAAAGAAAGATGTGTTTAAAACACTTATGAGCTAAGTATTTTTGGGAGTAGTCTTGAGCACCGAATTGGGGACACGAGTTCATATAAACTCAACTCTCCATAAGAACCATGCGCCAACATGGAAGTTAATGGGTCATACTTTTTAGATGAATCCGTAAGATTAAGCTAGTGGATCCACTTAGTAAAGTTAGCTTCCTATATCACGGCAAGGTATAGGATGGTCCTTGGGCAACGTGAGGTAAAACGTTGTATCACCACTAGGGCTCATAGTGGTGATTGTCGGTTGAAAGAGTCTCCCACTAAAGTTATATTACTTTTATATAAGTAAAGTTGAGTTGTTATTGTTTTATCTTTAATAAGCTAAGTTGTTTATACTATTTTACAAGTTTTATATATTGCATGTGTCGTATTGCTTTATATATTGACTTCAGTTATTCATGAGTTGAACAGAGCCAAGGTAAGAGTTCCTTTGTACTCTTTTCAAGCTTAAGTTGTGGTTTAGCTTTCCAGCTCGCATACTCGTACCTTCGATGTACTGATGTCAGTTGGCTTCCTTCTTATTATGATGCAGACACAGGTACCCAGGGCTAGCAGCCGATTCGCCGTTGATCTAGTTGAGTACTTTCGAGTCAGTGGTGAGCCTCTTTGTGTTCCGGAGGACTCAATTATGTTGTTCTTTTAGTTTTGTTTTATTAGGATGTTGCGGGGTCGGTCCCAACATCCATCTCAGTATTATAGAGGCTTCATAGACAGTCAGTCAGGTAGTTTGGAGTCTCTCATCTATGCATATATGTTAATATTCTATTTTGAGACTCGAGTTGCCTTTTTGGCCAGATTTTATTTCAGTCAGGTTGCTTTAAAACCTTGCATTGCATTGAGTTTTCCGCTGAGTTAAGAAAGTCAGGCCAAGGGTTCGCTTGGGGGCCAGCAATGGTCTTCGAGTGTCAGCCATGTCTAGGGTGTAGGCTAGGGGAGTGACACTTCCCCTTGACGAAAGAAATTTTTATTTTCCACTCCAGCTGGCAATTTCTCATTTGTATTCACCTCCAAATTCTTCAAATTCCCAAAGCTATACATTCTCAATATTTTATCCAAAACTCCACAATTTTTTTTCCTTAGTGGAAAATGGACATTCCAATAATTTCGTTAAGTGTATTTTAGGTTGCTCTTTAATTTCTTCATACATCAAGAAAATTAATTTATCAGGTTTTTCTATACTTTCTTTCCAATAATCCAACACGTGATTTCAAAACGGGCCATAAAGACTCACACCCTTAAGAAAGATCAAACATTTCTTTAATGTAATTAGTATCTATTTTATCATCAAGTCTTAAATTATTTGCAAAATGTCACATAAAAATAAAGTGTCCGTTGAATTCCAATATAAGTAAACAAGTTTGGTTTTTGAATCTTTGACTAATTTTGGCAATGAAGCATAGGTAAAATGAGTTGAGAAGAGTCTAGGTGAAGTGAACAATGAAAAATCAGGGACTTGACCATCAACATATAGATCAAGTTTCAAGAACAAAATGAGATCATGGGGTTCCTTATAACAAGTAAAGGGTGATCTTATTTAAAAAGAGGATGATTCTTTCAATTCACTAATGGAAATAAAAGTGGTTTTAACCAAATAGTTCCTTATTTTGGAGCCGTAACAAGAATGATATCACTATCTTGAGCTTGAAATTGTTATTTACATGGAATCACACCTTGAATTGCTTTTGATGATGTCGAAAACCTTGATAAATGTAGATATATGATTCAATCCATCCTTTTTCTTTAGGTAGGGTAGAGAGAAATTTCCTACACTCTTAACAATTAGGTCATTCTCTTGTAAATATTTGGGAGGAGAAGTTTGAGATATTGTCATTTTTTTAGGATTTAGTGTTTTCTTCAAGTTTAGGTTTATATAACAGATACGCATTGTGTTGGGAAAGGCAAGAACAAACAACAGTGCACGATAGAGAAATAGTGAAAGAAAATCAAAATCTAAGTCTTCTCTTCTATTTGAATAAAAAAGAGATAAATTAATTCAAGCACAAACATTGTTTAGGACAGCAAACATATCAACCAAATAAATATGGTAAGGTAAAAATAAATCAACAACACGAGATACCAAGATTTACGTGAAAAACCTTTTCAGTGTGAAGAGTAAAAACCATGGGGCCAAAGGCTCCACTATAATCAACAAGAGTTACAAATGTTTTCTCCATAAGGGCCACCAAATAAGTGTCAAACAATGAGCAACAACAACTACAAGATAGCACCAAAAACTAGAGAAGTAAAACGGGTAAAATCACCAAAAAAAATGCAACTATTGTTCACGAGCTAAAATCTGAAGCTACGGGACTCCAAATCCACCTATCTTAGTTCCCAATCAAAGACTAAGTTGAAAGGAACAAGGTGTCGAAAAATCAGCTCAATTGGACAAGGAACGAAGCAGGGATCGCGATTTGAAAATGGTTGTTAGGGCTGAGATTGGAGATGCGAAAATTTGTTCCCCTTGTCTCATTTTTTTCTCTTGTGTGGCTGCTGATCTCTCTTATGTTATTCTTTTAAAATAAGACCTAAAAGTCTTACATATGCTTCATAAGAATGGGCTTATGTGCAAAATTGGACTGGTCCAAAGTGGGATTAATATTATCAACATAGAAAGAGAAAAAAGACCCAAAATCTATTAATTCTCCCCCTACCGACTATGTGGACGAGAACAACATCCCAGTGATCATGCATCATTCTTCAAATTTCTATCTTGGAAAAACTTTAGTCAACATGTCCGAACCATTATCATTTGTATGGTTCTTTTCAAGTTCAAGCTACTTAGAATCCAACACATCTCGAATCCAATGATAACTCACGTCAATGTGTTTAGACCGACCATGAAATGTCGAATTCTAGCCAAGATGAATAGCACTTTGAAGATCGCAATAAAGCACATACCTCTCTTGATCACAACCAAGTTCCCCCCAAAATTCTCTTCATCCATAGAAACTCTTTACAAGATTCAACATCACCAATACACTTTGCTTCTATAGTAGATAAATAAACACATTTTTGCAACCTAGATTGTCAAGACACAACTTCCTCTACAAAATTAATCAAGTATCCTGAAGTAGACTTACAAGTATCAACATCACTAGCCATATCTAAATAAGTGTAACTACAGAAAATAGGCTTTTCTATCCCAAAACACAAACTATGATAGAAGTGCTACAAAGATATCCCATAATCCACTTTACAACATTTCAATGCTCTCTTTCTGGATTAGAAAGAAAATGGCTAACAATACCAATATCATGAGCAATATCTGGTCTTGTGCACAACAGTGCATACATCAAACTACCAACAACTGAAGCATAAAGAACTTTTTTCATATCTTCCTTCTCACCATCACTGGAAGGACAATGTTCCGTGCTCAACTTGAAGTGAATAGCTAAAGATGTACTGAAAACCTTAGCTTTGTACTTGTGGAACCTACAAAGTACTTTCTGAATGTACTTCTCTTGTGATAATCACAACTTCTGGGCATCTCTCTCACACACAATCTGCATGCCATGAATCTGCCTTGCTAGTCTCAAGTCTTTCATAGAAAAAGATTTATTCAACCCTTGCTTCAACTTTTTAATCCTGCAAACATTATGACCAACAATAAGCATGTCATCAACATAAAGCAAAACGATAATGAAGTCACCATCACAGATTTTTGCACAAAAACACAATGGTTTGAAGAAGTCTTCTCGAAGCCCGGCTAACTCATGAAAGAACCAAACTTCCAGTACCATTACATGGAGCTTGTTTTAGACCATACAAGTTCTTCTTCAATTTACAACCATTATTCTCTTTTTCCTTGACTTCAAAGTCTTTTGACTGCTCCAGATAAATTTCTTAATCTAACTCACCATGGAGAAAAGCAGTTTTAGCATCCATTTCCTCAACTTCTAAGTCCAGACTTGCAGCCAAGTCTAGAACCACACAAATGAATGACATCTTCACAACTGGAGAGAATATTTCATCAAAATAAAATCCCCTTTTCTGGTAAAATCCCTTCACAACTAATCTAATCTTTTATCGTGGAACTGGGTTACCATCTTCATGTTTCACCTTAAAACCCATCTATTTTCCAAAGCTTTTTTGTCTTTAGGTAGATTAATCAAATTAAAGGTATGATTATCATGTAGAGACTTGATTTCATCTTCCATAACATCAAACCACCTTTATTTTTCTTCACTTTCTATGGCATCATCAAGACTCCCAGGTTCGTTCTTTCCCATCTGTCAAATGTACATACTCATTGGCAGATAAGGAGATGAAGGTATTTTATCTCTAGTAGATCTTCTGAGAGAACTCTATGGAGCATAAATAATTGTTGGTTGTTGACCAACCATATCATCTTACACTGGAGCATCATCATCATACTAGTCATTGTGAATATGATCACCATCTTCAATATCAACTTAATTTTCATCATTTTGAAGATTTCCTTACGGTGCATTAATCAAAGGAACTAAATTAACATCAACTAGACTCCAACTAATTTGAGAAATAACTTTCTTAGCTTTGTCAAGATCTTCAATTGTGTGGTCTTTAAAGAACACAATATCACGACTTCTAAGAAGTTTCTTTTCAACTGATCAAAGAAATGATAATCAAATTTATCTTGACCATAACCAACAAAGATACATTTTCGAGTTTTAACATCCAACTTTGACCTCTCATCTTTAGAAACATGCACAAAAGTTTTACACCCAAATACTTTAAGATGATCATAAGAGACATTCTAGATATACTTTAAGATGATCATAAGAGACAAAGGTTTTACATCCAAATGCACAAAGGTTTTAAAAAACATGATTAGTATGACAGTTGAGTATGCCATCAATGTTTAAGCAGTATGTTATCTAGATATACCATCAATGTTTATACAATATGACTTCTTGAGTCATCAATGATCATATCACAATAATATTTTGATATATTTTTTAGAAAGAGTTTTCAAGTATGAATTGAGTAAGAGTATAAGGGAACTAAGTATTTCCAAAGGTATTAATTTTTACATTGATAAAAGGGAAACTTTGATTTCTAAATGAGTTATGAGTTCAAAGATATTTCAAGAGCAGTTACTTCTTTTAAGAGGATAATTTGAGCAATTATCTCAAACCAGAGGAAGAGTATGTTTTTTTAAACATTGAGCATGAGTGTATATTATTGGGAGTAGTATTGAGCACCGATATGGGAATGAGTTCAGATAATTCACATTCTTCATAAACCATGTATGCCAACATGGGTACATGATCATACTTTTTAGATGAATCATAAGTGCCTTCAGGCAGAGCTTAGTGGATCCACTTAGTTGAGGATGTTCTATACCCCGGTAAGTTATAGGACATCTCTGGCTGCGTGGGCGAGATGTTGTATCATTACGTAGCTCATAGTGATGGTTGTCGGTTAGAGAATCTCCTAATAGAGTTAAAGTGTATTTTTATATATCACTTATTATGTTGAGTTTAGAGATGAGATTTGTAAAGTTTTAAATGATTTAACTCCTTTATTTTTTTACATTCAGCTTGAGTACATTGTTATATATTCCAGTCCTTTCTTTCAGTTATTTGTTATTCAACTATATTACATACTCGTACATTCAATGTACTAATGTCATTCGACCTGTATCTTTTAATGATGCAGATACAGGTTCTTAGGATCCTCAACAAGAGTCTGTTGAGATCACTTCATCCGCTCGTCAGCATTCGAGTGAGGTCTCCTTGCTTCCGGAGGACTCCTGTTTTATGAGTTGTTAGTATTACTAGCATTTTGAGTAGTTGTGGTTCTTGTCCCGACACTCGTCTATATATAGTATAGGCTTCATAGATAGACAGTTTTAGAGAATCTTTCAGTTTTAGATATATTATTTAAAATTTATGTTTCATACTCAGTATATTCAGCGAAGTTTTGAGATTTAGTAAACATTTTTTAAACGTTTCCTTCAATTGATGTTTATGTATGTTTGAGTTAGTCTTCCACTTTTAGTCAGCAAGGATGAGGGTTCACTTGGGGACCAGCAATGGTTCTCGAGTGCCGGCCACGTCCAGGGTGTAGGTTCGGATCGTGACAATTGGAGACACGTCATAGTTTAGAATTAATGGTTGAGATCAAATTAATTAAAACAAAGTCCTAACCATAGTTATTTACTTTCATATATTTGCTTCTTAAACATTTTTGCAATCCAACAATTCTAGATTTACATTATAATTTTCGTAAATATATTTAAAAGAATTTATTTTCTTAATTACTCAAGTAATTTTTTACTCATTTTTTTACTTTTTTCCCTAACGTTTTTCATTTATTCAAATAATATTTGCCAAATAAAAAATTAAAAATTGTGACCTACCGTTTTTTTCTAATTTTAGGAGTAAAATAATTTTTTGTCACTCAACTTTAAATTATTTCTTACTCCCTAAATGGAGCCCATATTGCTCTATAAACACAGTAGCAGTAGCTCTTAATGATAAATATATATGTATAGCTACAAGGATAGTTTAGTCTTTTATATCATATTTACATATTATAAATACCTCGTGTAATTGGTTAATGTACTCATTCAAGATAGTTATTCTTTCATGGTATCAGATACCTAGGCTCTCTCTAACTCTTTTTCTCCTACGTATCATCATGGTTTCATCTACCTCGCTCGGTACTCAAACCTCTTCTGCCCCTTCCATGGCTACTATTCCCGTTGCACCTCCTATTCCGAATTCCGCTATCTCTGTTTCCAACATCAAAAATCTGATTCCTACCACTCTTGATTATACAAACTACATGCTTTGGAGAGAGTTATTTCTTCCCATGTTTAAAGGACATGTTGTCTATGGCTTCATCGATGGAAGTCATCCATGTCCAGAACCTACTCTTACCATGGAGAACGGAACTTCGACTATTAATCCTGTTTTTCAACAATGGGTCCAACTTGACTCCATTGTTTTGTCATGGATACAAGCTACAATCTCTCAAGAGATACTTCAGGCTATTATTCGTCCTAACAGCAGTCTTACTGCTCGCGAGGCGTGGCTACAGATTGAACGTCTTTTCCGTGATCATGCTAGTTCCCGAACTCTCCAACTTAAGGTTCAATTTCATAATCTAAAGAAAGGTTCTCTTTCTATCTCTGATTATGTGCACCGCCTCAAATCCATTGCCGATGCCTTGATATCAATTGGTAATCCTATCTCCGATTCAGATCTTGTTCTCCAAGTTCTTTCTGGCCTACCTTCCGAATATCTCTCTGTTAGCACTTCAATCTCCACTAGAATTCCACTTCCTTCTTTTCTTGAGACCAGATCTCTTTTATTTCTTCATGAGACTCAATTAAATGGTCTTTCCTCTGCCGCATCAGATTCTTCTACTGCTTTACTAGCTAAACATAATTCATCTTCTCAAGGACGTGGATGTGGAAGAAATTCTAATGGTGGTCGTCATGCCAATAATGGTCGTGGTAGAGGCCGCCACAACAACAACAACAACAACGGCTACCATAGAAACTATTCCACTGCTCCTCTCTAATTTTCTCCACGTCCAAATGCTTCTTCCATTCTAGGTCCAGCTCCACGCACTAGTCCTTCTTCGTTCTATCCTAGTTATCCAGCAACGCCTTCTCCTTTTCAATGTCAATTATGTTTTCAACCTACTCATACTGCAAGAGATTGTCCATCTCTTGGTTCTAAAGCACTCTTTTCTGATCTTCAATCTTTCTCGTCTGCGCATTCTTATGATCCGGCAGGTCATACTCCTTGGTATGTTGACACGGGAGCCTCTTCACACATGACACCTAATCCTTCGCATCTCTCTTCTGTTCAACCCTATAATGGTAATGATCGTGTTATGGTAGGTAATGGTAATCAACTCCCCATCTCTTATACCGGTAATAATACATTCTCTACTCATTCTTCCACTTTCTCTCTAAAAAATGTTTTAGTTGTTCCAACTCTTTCTTGCAATTTATTAAGTGTTCGTAAATTTACTTCTGATAATAAATGTTCAATTGACTTTGATGCTTTTGGTTTTTTCAATTAAGGACTTCCAGACGAAGAGAATTCTTCTCAGGTGCAATAGTTCGGGTCCCCTTTACTCTTTCTCTCCATCAACTCCTGCGGTTGCTGCTCATCATGCTTTTGTTGTTTCCCATGCTTCTCCAACTCTCTGGCATCGTCGTCTAGGCCACCCTAGTATAGGTGTTCTTTCTAGTCTAGTTAGAAATAATAATTTGCAATGTTCTTTTTCAAAGCGTTTAGATTTTCTTTGTAATGCCTGTCAACTTGGCAAGCACACAAAACTACCATTTAAGGAATCTATATCTTCTTCTACTTCTTCATTTGAATTGATTCACAGTGATATTTGGACCTCTCCAATTCCCTCTTTTATTGGTTTTCGTTACTATATTTTATTTCATGACGATTATACTAAATTTACATGGGTGTTTCCAATTCGACGCAAATCAGAAGCATTTCTTATGTTCAAAAACTTTTACTCTTATGTTTTAACTCAATTTTCGGTCAAAATTAAATCACTACAGTGTGATGGAGCTGCCGAATACGTCAAACTTGCTTCTTTTCGTGAGTTTTTAAATTCAAATGGTGTTTGTCTTCGCATTTCATGTCCACATACTCACCAGCAAAATGGTAAAGCCGAACGAATGCATCGCACTATACTAAATATGCTTCGGTCTTTACTTTTTCAATCTTTTCTTCCATCTCAATTTTGGGTTGAAGCCCTTAATACTGCTGTCCATCTCTTAAATATTCTACCTTCTTCCAAGCTCAAGTTTAAAACTCCCTATGAACTTCTTTTTGGTAAACAACCGTCGTATCATCATTTACGTGTATTTGGTTGTTCTTGTTTTCCTAATCTTCGTGATTATGTACCACATAAGTTGAGTCCTCGATCTAAACATTGTATTTTTCTTGGTTATCCTTCAAATTATAAAGGTTTTAGGTGCTTTGATCCTTTAGAAAATAAAGTTTTTATTTCCCGTCATGTTATTTTTAAAGAGGACTCTTTTCCATATCCTTCCTTAATTTCTCAGTGTATATCTCCAAACACTTCCTTATCTTCCTTTAGAAGTCCATCATCACTATTATTTCCTTCTCTCACGTCTCCAAATATTTCTCCGACTTTATCTCCAAATAAAGTTTTCAATTTGCATACTTCTCCTAATCTGGAACACTTTAGTCCCCTGCCGACATATCCCTCGTCTTTTTCACCTACTCCAATACGTCCATCTAGTACTTATCCTAATGTAACATCTTCACCGCTGCCAGCTTTTAGTCCTTCTCAATCTAGGACTCAATCTTCTCCAACTCCAGTAACTACTTCTCCTAATTTACAAGGACTCTATCCACGGACAGATCCCTCTGTATCTCAAACGCAAAATGTTTCATCTCTTGATTCTAAAGTACATCCGATGATCACCCGAGCACAATCTGGAAAGCTCAAACCCAAAATTCTTCCTTCATTATTTTCTCAAATATCTTATATTTCTTCTCAACCTTCTCTTCCTCCTGAACCCAATTCATTTTCTGAGGCCAATAAATATCCAAACTGGAAAAGGGCAATGGCAGATGAATACAATTCCCTCATCGCCAACAACACCTGGGACTTAGTGTTGCCCTCTACTAATGCAAATGTCATTGGTTGCCGATGGGTTTATAAAGTGAAACAAAAATCTGATGGCTCGCTTGACCACTATAAAGCTTGTCTGGTTGCTCAAGGTTATAATAAAAAACATGGATTAGACTACGATCAAACGTTTAGTCCTGTGGTGAAACCAGTCACCATTCGAACTGTTTTTGCTTTAGCGGCGTCCAAAGGTTGGGAAATTCATCAATTAGACGTTAAGAATGCCTTTTTACATGGCACTCTTAATGAATTGGTATATATGAAGCAGCCTACTGGTTTTGTTCATCCGCAATTTCCACATCATGTTTGCCAATTGAACAAAGCCCTTTATGGCTTAAAACAAGCTCCACGAGCATGGTTTCATCGGTTCACCTCTTTTCTTGTCAAACATGGTTTTAAAAATAGTTTTTCTGATAATTCTCTCTTTATTTACAAATCTGCTTCGGACATAATCATTCTTCTTCTATATGTGGATGATATTCTTATCACTTCGTCTTCGAGTTCTTTACTGAGGTCTACAATTAAGACTCTTATGTCCGAATTCTCCATGAGAGATCTCGGTCTGGTCAATTTTTTTCTTGGAATCTCTGTCTCCACATGTAAGGGTGGTTATTTTCTTAACCAATCCAAATACATTCATGATCTTCTTAATCGGGCAGGTCTTTTCTCATCTAAACCAGTTAATACTCCTCTTTCTCCGAAATCTCTTATTGATTCTGATACATCTCCTCCATTTTCTGATCCGTCTTTATATCGTAGCCTTGTTGGTGGACTTCAATACTTAACTTTTACTCGACCCGACATTGCCTTCTCTGTTAGTCAGGTTGCTCAGTTCATGCATTCTCCCTTGGACATTCATTTTACTGCAGTGAAATGTATTCTACGCTACTTGCGTGGTTCCATAAATCAGGGTCTATTCATTCCAGGCGGCTCAATTGGTTCATTAACATGTTATACTGATGCAGATTGGGCAGGTTGTCCTACCACCCGCAGGTCTACCTCAGCGTATTGCATCTTTCTTGGTGATAATCTTATTTCTTGGTCTTCTAAGAAGCAAAGTGTTGTATCGCGCTCGAGTGCTGAGGCAGAATATCGTTCTGTTGCCCATGGTACTGCTGAGCTATCTTGGTTGCTCGCTCTTCTTGGTGATCTACATATTCAGCTATCCTCTCCTTCAATAATCTACTGTGATAACATCAGTAGTATATACTTAGCTCATAATCCTGTTCATCATGCTCGCACTAAGCACATTGAGATTGACATTCACTTTGTTCGTGAGAAGGTTGCTTCTGGTGTTCTACAGGTTCGCTATGTGCCAAGTGCGGATCAACTTGCAGATTTACTGACAAAGTCTCTTCCCTATGCTCAATTTTCATTCTTGCGTGACAAGCTCAACATTTGTCGAGACCCAGCATCGCTTGAGGGCGAATGATAAATATATATGTATAGCTACAAGGATAGATTCTTTCACTTAATACTCTATTAGAATAATAAAAACATTTAACTTTATTATATTTTTTTTCAAAAAGCAAAAATATTTAGTAAAAGTTTTAAATATGTATGGCAGTAAAAAAAAGTTTTTAATGTATTTAGGGGAAATATAATGGATTGCAAATATATTTAAGAAGCAAATATATGGAAGTAAATAATTATGGTTAGGATTTTACTTTAATCAATTAGATCTCAACCTTCCAAGGATGCAAGCAATACATAAACCTCCCTTTTGAAAAGTTAGATATGATTGGATTTGAGGTTGGGGGAGGGGGAAGGTGGGGGGGGGGGGGGGGGGGACGAATCGGAGCGACAAAGTGGATCGTGGCAGCAAGGCCACTCAACCATTAATTCTAAACTATGACATGTGTCTCCAATTCAAACTAGAACTTGGAAAAAATGGAGAGAAGAGAAATGGAAAGGAGCCAAATCCGTAAAAAATTAGCGAATTTGTGTCGATTCTATCTACTCATGAGTGTAACTAATTGTAAATATAATTGGAGGCATAAGGTTGGTAGCAAGGTGGAGATATTAAGGTTGGAGACAAAGTAGGTGTTGGAAGTATGGTAGGATCATGTCGCAAATGTGAGAATTGTAGCGTTGATCTTGAGAATTACTGCCCTCGTCAGATTCCTACTTACAACGGCTATATCTCAGACGGGAACCCTCAAGTTTGGAGGTTACTCCGACATGATCGTATCCGATGAGCATTTTGTAGTATGTCGGCCTGAAAACTTGTCCATGGACGGTGCTGCCATGTTATGTGCTGGAATTACTACTTATAGTCCTTTGAACGCACAACCTCTGCCTGCTCTGGTTCCATGTTGAAGTGTGTGACAATCTCATCTAAAAACTTAAGTTTTTATGCTAGTTTTAACAATTTAAACACGAGAATGAGGGCTAACCTTTTGTTTATTCGTTTTATTTATATACAAACAGGCTGCAATGAACACATTGGATGGGATCATGATCATCGACATTGTTTCTGCTGTGCACCCTATTCTTCCATTGCTTATGTTATTGAAATCTCATGCTAAGCTTGTTATGGTTGGTGCACCAGAAAACCCAGTGGAGTTGCCCGTGTTTCCTCTATTTATGCATATATAGTTTTCTTTATGCACGTTTTCAAATAAAAAAGTTCGGACTAAAGCTTAGTGCATCAGACGGTATCTTTTTTTAAGACTAAAGTTTGTATATATAATGTGGAAAACAGGAAGGAAGCTAGTGGCTGGAAGTTGCATAGGAGGTATGAAAGAGACTCAAGAAATGTTGGATTTTGCGGCAAAGCATAACATAAAACCACATGTTGAAGTCGTGACAATGGACTACGTGAACAGCGTTGGAACGTCTTCTGAAATCGGATGTGAAATATCGTTTCTTTCTCGACACTGGCAATACATTCAACAAGAAATGAGGATATTAATAGGGAGGATTTATGTCCAATGGTCTAGCAGTGTTTCTTTGCTTAGATTACATTATTTTCAGAGATGATTGATTAAATGTGTTTCCTGCACTTATTAAAATATAAAAAGAACGTAACATTTTAATTACAGTAGATATCAACGGAGACTACGCTTCATTACCAACAAATTCATGAGGTATTTAATCTACTTGTGAATTTTGATTCTTAGAAGAGGAGCAACTGACCAGTGACCTCCTCATATCTGCTCTTCCTTATTCCAGTGTAAAGCTCAGCGTCATCTTTATACAACAAACGAACTCCAAATTCACTTTTTGCTCCAAAATAATTTATTTCTGAATAAAACTGAATGCACCCATAGTCATTTGGTGTTTTACCATTTGCATCCCATAAGCCACCAAGAGTTACCAACAAAAAATGCATACCATATTTACCAATATATTCTGAATGGTTGGATAAGGCAAATTCCTGGGTCATTGACGACATCCCATCATCACATAAGGGAATCAAATGAGCTGTGATGTCAAATAAATTGCCCAAGTAACATACAGCAAATCCCAAGAACTTATCTGATACATACCAATTCTCAGGCAAATTGACTGATACACATGAACCCATTCCCTGATGGTGAAACCAACTTGGGATTTTCTGCGGCAGACTCCATAACACTCTTACTGACAAGGAATCTGAAGCAGAGATGTCATGCTGCAATGATGAGATATTCTGAAACAACGAATTACAGATTGAATCATTGCTCCAATCTGCATTTATTGTATATAATTGCTGTGGAAATTCTGGCAGCTGTGTAAGACTCTTGCAATCTGCTAAGTTCAAGGATCGAAGAGCACCAAGCTGGGCTATGCTTTGAGGCAAATGCTCAAAATTATTTCCACTGAGATTCAACACTTCCAAATTGCAGTAATTGAGATTCAGATTTTTCAATGAGCAGAACCCTTCAGCCATGTTAAGGTTTAGAAATTCGTTAAACCTCCTGCACACTGATAAGTTCAAGTCTTGAAGAGAACCAACTTGGGCTATGGTTCGAGGTAAATCCTCAAAATGATTTCTCTTGCGATTTGAATATTTCAAATTAAAAATGCTTTCCAGATGTAACAATTCATTCAAGTGAAGGAAAACAAAGAACACCCCATCTACGAGACCTCTTCCTGTTTTTTGTTTTGCAAAACTCAATGATTTAAGCTTGTTCAGCCGGATAATGGAAGATGGAGGTTGTGAGATTAGAGTATAGCTGCTGGCATCAAGCTCCTCCAAATTTTCTAAATATCTTATCCCTTTTGAAAGGCTTTCAAACTTAAAGCAACCCGATTGCGTTAGCTTCACCAAGCTTTTAAGCATGCCAATGCTGCTTGGAAGAGGTACAAGGTTTTTTCAAAAAACTCAAATCTAGCTCTGTAAGAGGAGGTTCGAGATGAATGATAGATAATGGCTTCATTATTCCGAGGATTTCTGGAAATTTCTCTAAACTAAAGCAGTTGTGTAGATCCAGAGATTCAAGAGATTCCACATTAACAGATGGAAACATCTTAAGTCTTCTACACTCATACAAATTTAACTGGATGAGTTTTCCGCAATACTTCAGGGAATGGTGAACTTCTTCAAGACTCCTACAGCCCTCTAGATTCAAATACTCTAAATTTGACATCCCCTCGAAATCTGGTGTTCTCTCCAGGCTTTTGGAGTGACTTAGATCCAGCCTCCGTAGAGACGGCAATTGCAGCTATTCAAAACACAGAATAAATGATGAAAAATGAGTAAAGTAGTAAATGACATTTTTTCTTATTAAAAATAGTCAAAAATACCCTTGGACTATTTGAAAAGGTTTAACACAAGGTTTCTGCCATATCTGCTTATTTGGACACCTACCCATTCTTTTATTATAATATTTAAATAAAATTTGAAGCTGATACATGACAATGAAAATACATATTAATGGAAAAAGTCATATAGAATGAAAAATAGCAAATATTATGCTATTTTCTGATGATTGATCCAATTGAAAAAATAGCAATCATTTAGCGGAAGTGAAACATGAAAAATAGCAAACATGAGAAACTCGGCTGAAATGGGATCAAAATTTTCTGATGGAATGAATTTATGGTGAATATTTTTGTCTGGATTAGAAGATGGAGTTCGGGTGGTGATAGAGATTTAGGATAAATTTTATAATGCTAATTAGAAATTTTATTTTTCTGAAAAAAATATTAATTAATTTTTTCTTTGCATCGAGTCACGGAGGGTTGAAAAAAGTATGATGAATTGGGAATTTAACTTTATCCAATAAAAATATATCATGTAATAATAATAATGACGATAATAATAAAATAAAATAAAAAAAGGAAAAGGGCTGTTAGTTTTAAGGGATTTAAGGGTAAAAATGAGTCAAAAAGGTCGACTAAGGGGTATTTTTAATCCAATAGATGAATGAAGGATATATCTAAACCTTTACAAATAGTTTAAGGGTATTTTTGACCCTTTTCCATTTTTTTTTATTATGACTCAATGTGTGAAATTAGAAATTGTTTGTTTTACAGTATATGGATATTACATGCTCAGAAACTAGTCAAAATCATGTTACTATAAATAAAAGGTAAAATATCTAAAAAGAAGACCTTAACCTTAGCATGTTTTATTTGGTGGACAATTCTTCTTGACCACCCAGACATTAATTGATGAGGAAAAGAGTGTGAATACACCTTTTTAGGCGCGAGTGTAGCTTCCAAGTGGGATATTTTTATTTAGTAGGCGTTTGACCATGCGATATCATATCACAATATGGTATCGTGAGATGTAATTAGCGTTTGGACATGCGATTTTACGCTGATTTCATCTCATGATTCTATATCATGAGATGTGATTTCATATTCTCCAAAAACAATGATATGAAATTATATAGGAATTCCATATCAGATATTTTAATACAAAATTGATCCACGAGTTTATATTTTGTTAAAACAACTCCACATTTATATCTACTAACCATTTATTTCATATGTAAATAAAATTTATAATCACATCATTACTTTTTAAAATTTATTATTCTCACCGACATAAAATTTATTATTCTCACCAACATATAGTCACTTTAACTCACATCAACCGATTGTTGATGTCACGCCCCGAGCCTACACCCTGGGCGGGACCGGCACCCGGAGACCATTTCTAGCCCCAAGCGAACCCTTGGCCTGGCTTTCTTAACTCAGCGGAAACCTCAACAGAATAACTCAATGCAATGCAATATTACAAAACAACTTAACTTATAAAATATGGCCATAAAGGCAACTCGAATCTCAAAATAGAATATTTACATATATATAGATGAGAGACTCAAAACTAACTGACTGACTGTCTGTCTATGAAGCCTCTAAAATACTGAGATGGATGTTGGGACAGACCCCGCAACATCCTAATAAAACAAAAACTAAGAACACAAAATAATTGAGTCCTCCGGAATGCAAGGAGGCTCACCACTGACTCTGGAGTGCTCAGCTGGATCAACGACGTGCAGGATGCTGATCCGGGGTACCTGAATCTGCATCATCAAACGATGCAGGCCAACTGGCATCAGTACATGGAATGTACGAGTATGCAAGCTGGAAAACTAAGCAACAAAGGCTAGAAGGAAAACTGGAAGAAACTGAATAGCTTACCTGGCTCAACTTAACTCAACCTGACTGACTTCTTTCAATATAAGGCAATTTAAAACAAGTGTGATATAAAGAAAGATTGCTTAAAACATGCTATGAACTCTGTGTGTATACAAGGATACAATAAGCCTGAAATGTGTATAAAAATACAATGAACTGATGTATATAAAAAATACAATAATCTCTGTGTATGAAAAATACAATAACTGCTGTGGGAGTTTCTCTAACCGACAACCATCACATAAGAGCTATAGTGATGATACAGCGATCGACCTCACGCTGCCAGAGCATCTTATACCCGGCCAAAGGTATAAGACCTGAACTGCCTAATGGATCCACTAGTCTAATCTGAAAAGGATTCATCTAAAAAGTATGATCCTTTTCTACCCATGGTGGCTAACATGGTTCTATGGGGGCTGTGGGTTCTTTGAACGCTCCCCCAATTCGGTGCTCGATACTACTCCCAAAAATGTACTGGCTCTTATGTTTTTAAAACATATTTCTTCCTGCTGATATGAGATAATTACTCAAAAACTAGCCCGAAGGCTCTTTTGGAAATCTCAGTTTCCAACCTTGTTTAAATGTAAAAACATTTCTTTAAAACTTCTTTGGGAATACATAGTTCCCTAATAACTTTGAGAAAAGAACTCAACTTTAAACTCTTTACTCTACTTGAACTCTTGGCTTGATGTGAAACTCTTAACTTAACATGAAACTCTTAACTTTTGACTTGACTTGAAACTCAATACTTAACTTGGAACTTGAGCCTTAGAATGAAGTTAAAACGCTCAATGAAGACTCTTGGAAAACCTTAAAGACTTGTTTTGACTTACTTACTTCTAAGCTTGACTTCACTTGACTTGGAAACTAACTTCACTTGAATTGGAAACTAACTTCACTTGACTTGGAAACTAACTTCACTTGACTTGTAGTTTTACTTGACTTTTGGAAGTACCTTGGAGTGTTGGAAACAACTAGGAAACATAGGTATAATACCTAGGAACATGTATAAAAAAAGAAATGGTGAATGAAAGGGAAGGATTGGTGTCCTTGGCACTAGGAGAGGTGCAACAGCCCAGCCCCTTTTTCCCCAAAAATCCGACTTTTTCCCCTTGTTTCTTTCCAATTCTAAACCCTCTCAACCTCAAGGTTTCAGCAGCAACACTTAGAACCATAAAGACCCTTATTATACAATAGATTCAACTCAAAAATCACAGCCAGAAATCTGTACTAAATCAGCAAGAACTTCAACACAACACCACTACAACTTCAACAACCAATAAATCTTCTCTTGGAATTAAAAACGAGTTGGTGTGTGGGGGTATGAACCAACCAACACTAAGGATCATCAATCTCTCAACATACAATAGATCACAACTCAAATACACAGCCCAATCCTGTCCCACAACCAACAATAACTTCAACAACACAACTAACAACATCAACAACAACTAACAACTTCAACAACTTCAACAACAAATCCAATCTCTTCTCAAATCATAAAAACGAGCTTGGTATGTGGGGGGAAAGGATAAACCCACACTAAAGACTCACATACCTTGATAGGGATCACCCCCGACGAAAATCCACAATGATCTTGACCAATCTTGTTGATCTCCTCTTTCTTCTCTTCTTCTTCTCCTTCTTCTCTTCTTCTTCTCTTGAACCCTAACTCTTTCTCTTTCAAAATGGGACAGAATGATCCAAATATCAGCCTAATACAACAATATAAGCTCAAAAGAAATTATTTGTGAAAAGACCAAAATGCCCTTAAATTTCCGGAACGGAATCCCTGCCAACTGCCCAACTTTCAAAGATCATAACTCGCTCATACGAACTCGGAATCGAGCAAACTCAGTGGCGTTGGAAAGATCGTTCCACAAGCTTCGAAACCATAACTGGAACTACTCCTAAATCATCCTGAGCTAGGAGTTATGACTGCTCAAAGTTGGCCAAAAACTCACTGATTTCCACACTTAGCCAAATTTTCCAGATTTTAAATTTTTCCAAAAATGACTATTTCCAAATTTCAAGCTTCTTCATATTCATTTTTAAATTGTCGGATGTTACAATATCTCCCCCTTGGGAACATTCGTCCTCGAATGAGGTAACTCTTACAAAGCTAAGGGTGTAACATCAACTCAACACCCAACAAACAACCATGCAAACACAACAACAATAACGACATGCTCATTATAATTTATAGAGCACTAAGAAGGAAATTAATACCTTAATCTGCGGATTCAAAGAGATATGAATATCTCTTCTTCATGTCTTCTTCGGCTTCCCAAGTTGCTTCCTCAACAAATTGGTTCCTCCATAGGACCTTAACTGAGGCTACATCTTTCGTTCTCAACCTACGAACTTGACGATCCAAAATTTGAACAGGAATCTCCTCATAAGATAAGTTATCCTTGATCTTGATACTTTCAGTCGGTAGGATCAATGAAGGATCGCCTATGCACTTCTTCAACATGGAGATGTGAAATACCGGATGAACCGCTGCTAGTTCCTGTGGTAACTCCAACTCATAAGCAACATTGCCAATCCTCTTGGCTATGCGGTAAGGTCCAATATACCGGGGACTAAGTTTCCCCTTCTTACCAAACCTCATAACGCCTTTCATGGGTGAAACCTTCAAATATACCCAATCGTCTATTTCAAATTCTAACGCCCTTCTCCTAACATCGGTGTAGGATTTCTGACGACTCTGTGCCGTTTTCAACCTCTCTTGAATCACTTTCACCTTCTCCATAGCTTGGTGAACTAAATCTGGTCCTATCAACTGTGCTTCACCAACTTCAAACCATCCAATAGGAGATCTACATCTTCTCCCATAAAGAGCTTCATATGGAGCCATCTGGATGCTAGAGTGATAACTGTTGTTGTAGGCAAACTCAATGAGAGGTAGGTGATCATCCCAACTCCCTTTGAAATCGATCACACAAGCCCTCAACATATCCTCTAAGGTCTGAATAGTGCGCTCTGCTTGCCCATCCGTCTGAGGGTGAAAGGCAGTACTTAAGTTCACCTTTGAACCCAAGCCCTTCTGAAAAGATTTCCAGAACTGTGCAGTAAACTGTGCACCTCTATCTGAAATAATGGAGATTGGGACTCCATGAAGTCTCACTATCTCTTGAACATACAACTTGGCATAATCTTCTGCTGTATTGGTAGTCTTTACCGGTAGAAAATGAGCTGACTTTGTCATTCTGTCGACAATCACCCAAATAGAATCATGTTGTCTGCGAGACCTTGGCAACCCTGTGATGAAATCCATATTGATCATCTCCCACTTCCACTCTGGAAGTTCTATCCTCTGAGCCAAACCACCGGGCCTTTGGTGTTCAACTTTCACTTGTTGGCAATTTGGACACTTAGCAACAAACTCAGCAATGCCCTTCTTCATGCCATTCCACCAATAAACTTCACGCAAATCACGATACATCTTGGTGGAACCCGGATGAATAGAATATCTGGAGCTGTGAGCTTCATCCATAATCTTCTCTTGGAGTCCATCTACCATAGGTACGCACAATCTACCTTGAAATCTCAAAACACCATCTCCCCCTTGTTCAAAAGCTAATACTCTTTGCTTTTGAACATTTTCCTTCAACTCGAGCAAAATGGGATCTTGATCTTGCTTCTCTTTCACTTCTGACATTAATGATGACTCGGCCCTGCTCGTCACCGCTATTCCTCCTTCTATGGAATCTGTAAATCTGACTCCCAGGCATGCCAGTCTGTGCACATCTTTTGCTAACTCTTTCCTTCCTTCTTCAATATGGGCGGTGCTACCCATAGACAACCTGCTCAAAGAATCAGCAACAACATTAGCCTTACCTGGGTGGTAAAGAATACTCAGGTCATAATCCTTGAGTAACTCTAACCACCTCCTCTGTCTGAGATTAAGCTCTTTCTGAGTAAGCACATATTGAAGGCTCTTGTGATCAGTGAATATGTCGACATGCACACCATACAAGTAATGACGCCATATCTTCAAAGCAAATACTACAGCAGCTAGCTCTAAGTCATGGGTTGGGTAGTTCTTCTCATGAACCTTTAACTGTCTGGAGGCATAAGCTATAACCTTGCCATTCTGCATTAAGACACAACCCAAACCAACTCTAGATGCATCACAATACACCACAAAACCTTGAGTACCTTCTGGTAGCGTCAAAACTGGAGCTGTAGTCAATCTCTTTTTCAATTCTTGAAAGCTTTTCTCACAAGCTTCAGACCATTGAAATTTCACTGTCTTCTGAGTCAACTTTGTCAAAGGAGATGCAATAGTCGAGAACCCTTCAACAAACCTTCTATAATAGCCAGCTAATCCCAAGAAACTCCTAATTTCAGTTGGAGATGTGGGTCTAGGCCAATTCTGCACTGCCTCAATTTTCCGAGTATCAACTTTAATTCCATCACCGGACACAATGTGGCCTAGGAATGCCACAGACTTAAGCCAAAACTCACACTTAGAGAACTTAGCATACAACTCCTTGTCTTTCAAAGTCTGAAGAACTGTTCTGAGATGACTAGCATGATCTTCTTCATTCCTTGAATAGACTAGTATATCATCAATAAAGACAATAACAAACATATCTAAATAAGGTTTGAAGACTCTATTCATCAAATCCATGAAAGCTGCAGGCGCATTAGTCAAACCAAAGGACATGACCAAAAACTCATAATGACCATACCTGGTTCTGAAAGCTGTCTTTGGGATATCACTTTCCTTTACCCTTAACTGATGATAGCCGGATCGGAGGTCAATCTTTGAAAAACAAGTGGCACCCTGAAGCTGATCGAAAAGATCATCAATCCTCGGAAGAGGGTACTTGTTCTTGATGGTAACCTTGTTCAACTGGCGGTAATCTATACACATTCTAAGGGAACCATCTTTCTTCTTCACAAACAAAACCGGAGCACCCCAAGGTGAGACACTCGGTCGAATGAAACCCTTTTCTAGGAGATCTTTCAACTGCTCTTTCAACTCTGCTGGTGCCATTCTATATGGCGGAATAGAGATAGGACGAGTATCTGGAATGAGATCTATGCCGAAATCTATCTCTCTCTCAGGAGGAATTCCGGGTAGATCATCAGGAAACACTTCTGGAAACTCTCTTACTATAGGAACTGACTGGAAATGAGGTATCTCAACACTAGAATCATGAACTCGGACTAAGTGATAGATACAACCCTTCGAAACTAACTTTCTTGCCTTAAGGTACGAAATAAAACGACCCTTAGGCACTGCTGAACTGCTACTCCACTCTATGACTGGCTCATTCGGAAACTGAAACTTGACTGCTCGAGTTCTACAATCTATCGATGCATAACAAGCATGAAGCCAATCCATACCTAGAATGACATCAAAATCTACCATGTCTAACTCAACCAAATCAACCATGGTGCTCTTGTGATTGATAGAAACAGGACAATCACGATAAACTCTTTCCGCTAGAATAGACTCCCCAATAGGTGTAGAAACACAAAAGGGTTCACAAAGTCTTTCAGGAAGAACCTCAAACTGATTTGCAACATAAGGAGTTACAAAAGATAAACTCGCTCCTGGGTCTAGCAAAGCATACACATCAAAAGCAAAGACTTTGATCATACCAGTGACAACATTCGGAGAATTCTCTTGCTCATGGCGACTGGTGATAGCATAAAGGCGGTTTGCTCCTCCACCTACACTAGAAGTAGCTCCTCTAGGTGCCGTCCTGTCTGGTGGAACAACTGAAGAAGACTGTGCTTTATTGCTTCCATTACCCTGCCTATTCTTTGGACACTCTCGCATGAAATGTCCATTCTGACCACACCTGAAACAACCAATGGAGCCATCTCGACAAATACCTGAGTGGTTCCTACCACATTTGGCGCAAACAGGAGGCTTACTACTCCCTTGCGCCACACTACCCGAAGATTGTGCTGGTCTAGCCCTGAAGTCCTTCGAATTCTGAACATTAAATTCACCTCTGTATCTGGGTGCAGGTGCTCTAGCAAATGATGGAGCAGGTCCCTTTTGCCTTTGCTGAAAGGAGGAACGGTTTGAATTACCTCTCTGCTGCCCGGACTCGTTCCCGATCTTAGCTCTCTTATTTCTGAACTCTTCTCTGTCCCTCAGCTTCTCTTCCTCAACCTGCTGCACATAAACCATCAACCTTGATATGTCCATGTCCCCGATAAGCATTGCAGCCCTACCTTCCTTGCTCGACAACCGAGACAACCCAGCAACAAACAAGCTCATTCTATTCCTCATGTCCGCAACCATCTCCGGAGCATAGCGGGATAATTGTGTGAACTTCAAACTGTACTCATGAACACTCAAGGACTCCTGCTTAAGTGTGAGGAACTCACGTACCTTGGCCTCTCTCAATTCTCGAGGAAAGAAATGCCCCAAGAAAGCTTCCTCAAAATCGGCCCAACTTGTAGGTGGTGCATTCTCAGCTCTGCCCCCTTTCCACTGGTCGAACCAAGTTCTAGCAACATCCTTCAATTGATAAGCAGCTAGTTCAACCCGCTCAATATCTGCCACATGCATCACATCAAAAATCTTCTTCAACTCCTCAATGAAATCCTCTGGATCCTCAGTAGTGCTCAAACCCATGAAACTCGGAGGATTCATCCCCAAGAACTCACGAATCCTTGAAGTGTCAGCTCCTTCATGTCGAGCTCCTCTTTGCTGACCAATCTGATTTGCTACAGCTTGACTCAACATTCTAATTGCCTCTCTGAACTCGGCATTAGAAACTTCCCCTTGATCTTGCACTCCCGGTGCATAGGGTAACTCTTGCTCATCAACATAACGTCTAGGAAGACGCCCTCTACCAACTCTTCGTGGAGGCATGACTATCTGAAACACGCGCAAGCATGGATTAGAAAGAAACTTTTTAGAGATCAACTCTAACGCATGAAATGAGTGTGAAAGAAATGAGAAATCTTCCTAAATGTTGCAGCCTCCCAATTATAGATGTGGCGCGCTTCACACCGATAACTAGGACTCTACAGACACGGCTTCATAGACTCCCTAGGACTCCTGAACTCTGTGCTCTGATACCAAGTTTGTCACGCCCCGAGCCTACACCCTGGGCGGGACCGGCACCCGGAGACCATTTCTAGCCCCAAGCGAACCCTTGGCCTGGCTTTCTTAACTCAGCGGAAACCTCAACAGAATAACTCAATGCAATGCAATATTACAAAACAACTTAACTTATAAAATATGGCCATAAAGGCAACTCGAATCTCAAAATAGAATATTTACATATATATAGATGAGAGACTCAAAACTAACTGACTGACTGTCTGTCTATGAAGCCTCTAAAATACTGAGATGGATGTTGGGACAGACCCCGCAACATCCTAATAAAACAAAAACTAAGAACACAAAATAATTGAGTCCTCCGGAATGCAAGGAGGCTCACCACTGACTCTGGAGTGCTCAGCTGGATCAACGACGTGCAGGATGCTGATCCGGGGTACCTGAATCTGCATCATCAAACGATGCAGGCCAACTGGCATCAGTACATGGAATGTACGAGTATGCAAGCTGGAAAACTAAGCAACAAAGGCTAGAAGGAAAACTGGAAGAAACTGAATAGCTTACCTGGCTCAACTTAACTCAACCTGACTGACTTCTTTCAATATAAGGCAATTTAAAACAAGTGCGATATAAAGAAAGATTGCTTAAAACATGCTATGAACTCTGTGTGTATACAAGGATACAATAAGCCTGAAATGTGTATAAAAATACAATGAACTGATGTATATAAAAAATACAATAATCTCTGTGTATGAAAAATACAATAACTGCTGTGGGAGTTTCTCTAACCGACAACCATCACATAAGAGCTATAGTGATGATACAGCGATCGACCTCACGCTGCCAGAGCATCTTATACCCGGCCAAAGGTATAAGACCTGAACTGCCTAATGGATCCACTAGTCTAATCTGAAAAGGATTCATCTAAAAAGTATGATCCTTTTCTACCCATGGTGGCTAACATGGTTCTATGGGGGCTGTGGGTTCTTTGAACGCTCCCCCAATTCGGTGCTCGATACTACTCCCAAAAATGTACTGGCTCTTATGTTTTTAAAACATATTTCTTCCTGCTGATATGAGATAATTACTCAAAAACTAGCCCGAAGGCTTTTTGGAAATCTCAGTTTCCAACCTTGTTTAAATGTAAAAACATTTCTTTAAAACTTCTTTGGGAATACATAGTTCCCTAATAACTTTGAGAAAAGAACTCAACTTTAAACTCTTTACTTTACTTGAACTCTTGGCTTGATGTGAAACTCTTAACTTAACATGAAACTCTTAACTTTTGACTTGACTTGAAACTCAATACTTAACTTGGAACTTGAGCCTTAGAATGAAGTTAAAACGCTCAATGAAGACTCTTGGAAAACCTTAAAGACTTGCTTTGACTTACTTACTTCTAAGCTTGACTTCACTTGACTTGGAAACTAACTTCACTTGAATTGGAAACTAACTTCACTTGACTTGGAAACTAACTTCACTTGACTTGTAGTTTTACTTGACTTTTGGAAGTACCTTGGAGTGTTGGAAACAACTAGGAAACATAGGTATAATACCTAGGAACATGTATAAAAAAAGAAATGGTGAATGAAAGGGAAGGATTGGTGTCCTTGGCACTAGGAGAGGTGCAACAGCCCAGCCCCTTTTTCCCCAAAAATCCGACTTTTTCCCCTTGTTTCTTTCCAATTCTAAACCCTCTCAACCTCAAGGTTTCAGCAGCAACACTTAGAATCATAAAGACCCTTATTATACAATAGATTCAACTCAAAAATCACAGCCAGAAATCTGTACTAAATCAGCAAGAACTTCAACACAACACCACTACAACTTCAACAACCAATAAATCTTCTCTTGGAATTAAAAACGAGTTGGTGTGTGGGGGTATGAACCAACCAACACTAAGGATCATCAATCTCTCAACATACAATAGATCACAACTCAAATACACAGCCCAATCCTGTCCCACAACCAACAATAACTTCAACAACACAACTAACAACATCAACAACAACTAACAACTTCAACAACTTCAACAACAAATCCAATCTCTTCTCAAATCATAAAAACGAGCTTGGTATGTGGGGGGAAAGGATAAACCCACACTAAAGACTCACATACCTTGATAGGGATCACCCCCGACGAAAATCCACAATGATCTTGACCAATCTTGTTGATCTCCTCTTTCTTCTCTTCTTCTTCTCCTTCTTCTCTTCTTCTTCTCTTGAACCCTAACTCTTTCTCTTTCAAAATGGGACAGAATGATCCAAATATCAGCCTAATACAACAATATAAGCTCAAAAGAAATTATTTGTGAAAAGACCAAAATGCCCTTAAATTTCCGGAACGGAATCCCTGCCAACTGCCCAACTTTCAAAGATCATAACTCGCTCATACGAACTCGGAATCGAGCAAACTCAGTGGCGTTGGAAAGATCGTTCCACAAGCTTCGAAACCATAACTGGAACTACTCCTAAATCATCCTGAGCTAGGAGTTATGACTGCTCAAAGTTGGCCAAAAACTCACTGATTTCCACACTTAGCCAAATTTTCCAGATTTTAAATTTTTCCAAAAATGACTATTTCCAAATTTCAAGCTTCTTCATATTCATTTTTAAATTGTCGGATGTTACAGTTGAGTAATAAATTTATTTTATGGCCTTAATAAGTGCACATTTATATTTTATGTGTAAGTTATTAGTATTTAGTTACATATTTCCTATCAATTTTGTTTAAAGAGATAATATTTATTTTATGACTTTGCATTGTCTTGGAAGCACTATTTTTATTACTCTTACAAACATTATTTTTATGAAGTGCATTCTATAATGCTTCCAATTTATTTTGTGTTCACTAAACTAATATTGATGTATTTTTTATTTGATAGGATTGTGTTGGTGCGATTGATGGAACATATATAGAAGGGAAGGTTCCTAAAGCGGTGCAACAAGCATATCGTAATCGCAAAGGAAGAAACATCATAAAATGTCTTATGCGCTTGTATTTTGATATGCGATTTACCTTTGTTGCTGCTGGTTGGGAAGTTGCTGCACATGATAGTAAAGTACTTGAAAATGCACTTGTTGAACCAACGTCACAATTTCCATTTCCGCCATATGGTAACTTTAAATTACATCCTTAGAATATATATTATTTATTTACACAAAGCTGTCTCATTTACGTCACATATGCTTTTAGTAATTCTTTATAAAATGTTTGTTGTAGATAAATATTATGTTGTTGACGTTGGTTTTCGAAACACAAAAGGATTTTAGCTCCATACAAAGGACTACGCTATCATTTGCAAGATTACCGAGGAAGTGAAAGAGAGTCTCAAAATCCCAAAGAACTGATTAATTATAGGCATTCATCTCTACGCAATGTGATTGAACAGACTTTTGGAGCTTGGAAAAATAGATTTAGAATACTGAAACAAGGCATGAACCATTATGATATTGATACACAAGTGAAAATTGTCATAGTTTGTGCAGTGTTACATAATTATTTGCGAGAATACCAAAGTATTGATGAAATATTTATGGTCTATAAGCATGAAAATATAGTTGTGGATGATATTGACCAACAAATGGCTCAAAGTAACAATGTTGGTTCGTCTTCTTGGTCACATGATCGAGAAATACAAGTTCAACGTAAGAAAATTGTCCATACTATGTGGGAGGATTATATTAAAGACTAGTACACTACAATTTATGTTCAATTTTTTTTTTATTAAATTAAAGTTAGATGAAACAATTACTTAAGTAGAGAACAAATAGCTTTGTAATAATTTATTATGCGATTTTATAAATTTTTGTTTATTTGATAAGATTGAATAAACAATTGGGGCTATTTTAATAGTTTTACAACTTATGAGATTTTTATGTTTATGAGAAAATATACAAAACAAAAATTTCATATCGCATGTCCAAACAAAACTTCAATTTCATCTCATGATTTCATATCATGATACCATATCATGATTCCATAACACGTTACCATATCGCATGGCCAAACGGGCCCTTATTCTTTAGCTGTAATGGGTATTTATTTCAATTGTTTTTTTTTGGGGGAGGGGGGGTGCAAATTTATAGCCATAAAACGTGGCTAGAAAACAATGGCCAAATAGAAAAGTTGTGCCAAAATAATAGATTTACAACAACATATTTCTTTTTGTTTCTTTTTTTAATTAGATGCTATGACTACTTGTTTTGGTAAAATATGTATATAAAACTCCTTTTGCTTTTTTTAGTAACACAAGTTTTTTTAGCCCAAGTAATGGAGTTTAGGTCTGCATTTAATAAAACGTATCAAGTTTAGAAGAGTATTTAGTATGTTAAATTTATTTAGAAATGATATAAAAAAATTGTTGCCAAAGAGAGAACAACATAGGGTTTCTTCAGGTGGCTCCTACATAGGCAGTAGCTGCGCAGCTCTCATGGCTGCTATGGCCACTGGTCAGCCTCCTTTCGAGGTTGTCCTGCCCGCCCCACCACCCCAAACCACCACATACGCCACCCTTTTCAATTTCAATACTCTAAATCCTAAATAATCTGCTCTAATTAAGTCAAAAACAATCGTAAAATCAATCGAAATAATTCATGGAGAACCTACTATCACGTTTTCAATGGAGGAAAGGCAATACTTAATGATCGAAGAGGAATTGCATCAAACAGTGGTGCTTAAATTATCCCATGGTGCGCCAGATTTGAAGGTATTAAGGTCAATTTTACCGAAACATCTTGGTACCAAGGGCAATTGTTTAATTGGCTTACTTGCTCCAAGACAAATTCTGTTGAGGTTTGATCAATATGAAGACTATGTACTAGCTTTATCTCGCTCAGTTAATTATCTTCTCTACAATGGAGAGGAGCACCAATGTAGAGTTTTTCCATGGTCTATTGGATATAATCCTAAGGAGGAAATGACGTTAGCTGTGGTTTGGATTTCTTTACCAAACTTATCTCCAAATTTATTTGCAAAGAAGTCTTTGTTGTCTATAGCATCGGCCGTCGAGAAACCAATAGCTATAGATAAAGCCACTCAAATCAAGTCAAGACCTAGCTCAGCTAGGGTCAAGGTTATACTTGATCTAATGGAAAAGCTTTCAAATTGTATAAGGTTACAGTTTGTGGATGGAAAATCTGGTAAGTTGATCGAGGGTTTTCAAGAGATTGTGTATGATAATCTACCTTTGTATTGCAATTATTGTAAGCACCAAGGTCATGGTGAAGATAGTTGTCGTTTGATCTCGAAAAGAAATCAAAATAACAAACAAAATGATGATACCATTGAAGTTGTTTTAAAAGGTACTATTGATAGTGAAAAGTATCAAGGTGATGCGAGAGAAATACTAAATGAAAAAAGAAAAATTGTAGATGTCGATCAAAGTAAAGCTACTTCTTTAGATCGACAATTGGTTGCTGCCACGAGCAAATCGTGCAGACTCAATGGATGTTGATACAAGTAATGTTGGTGTTCAAACAACTACTGCAACTAAAAACGCAGGGGGAACACCAAAAGTTGGGGTTGATGCGCCATGAGTTGGTTCAGGGCAAAAATTAATGGATTCAGGACAAAAACTAATGGATACATCTGATGTTGAAGATGCTGAAAATTCTGGGCAGCATGTTTTGCAAGTTGAAAATGAGAATGCAACCAAAAATTGGACACTAGTTGCACACAAAAATTCAAATAGTAGTCGGACCCTTTCCCCAACTAGGCAAAATATTTTTCCATGTAGTGAAAAGGGTGAGACTGGAAATTTTCATGACAGTGAAAAGAGGCAGGATATTAGTAATGCCTCAAGAGACCTATTAGTTTCGAATAACTTTGATGCTTTATTGAAGACTACTGGAAAGCAAGTAAGGTTATTAGAGAATGACAACAATTTGATTTAAGAAAAACAGGTCTCACCACCTGCTTTGAATAGCAAATTAAGTCCAGAAGCTCCCGTATTTGTGCCTAAATGTGTGATTGCAAAGAAGAATGAGTCAAGGATTTTAGTATCAAATACAATTGATTTAGACGACGATTTTCTTGATGAAGATGAGGAAGACAATATGTTGAACATATGCTTTGATAGAGTGGCTAGGGAAGGGGATATATCACCTAGGCAACAAAGAAGTGGAAGCAACACAAACAAAAAGAAGACACATGGAAGGCAACATAGTTGGGACGGTAAAATGACTGAGGAGTTTGTTCCAAGGCACCTACCGATGCGATAGGCAAAGCAGAACCATTTGATATTATCAATAGGTTCAACATGATCCAATAAATCCATAAAGAAAGTATGAATTATCAAGTGTTGTTGGATATGTTTGAAGAAGACAAGAGAAAATTACTTCAAGTTACTTTTGATGGGCAATCAATCTTTTTTAATTCATGCTTTTGTAATAGAAAGTTTGAGGTTGATAACTCAACTTTCTTCTTGATTGACATATTTTTACATTATTTAAGCATCCTCATTTGTAATATTATCATGGGGTGTATTACAAACTATGTGGTGATCAGAAAATACTTAAATCTATCTAGTTTTTATTTTCTTCATGCTTGTTAGGTAGCAGTTTTTAGGTACTTTATTAGGATTAGTAAGGTAAGGCTTATCACCCCCTTGCTTGTACTTATCCCTATTGATATTTTTTTTATGTTTAATAAATGGCCATTAGACACTGTCTAGTGGTAAATTTGCTTTAAAAAAAGTGTTAATTTCAGATGCAATGTACGAAATCTATTATTATCCAAAAAAAATAAATAGTTGTTTAGAAAAAACTCCTTCAATAAATATTCACTACCAAAAAATGGGTGATTTGCGAAGGTAAAAACCTCTGCTATTATTATAGTAATTATATGAGAACAACCCAAAATAATATAAAATACATTAATGTGAGTTTATGGAATTAATAACTTATTTCATTTAAAAACAAGAATCATAATTCTAGGACAAGACAAAATAGAAAATATCTCGAATAAAACGGTACCTTTGTTTCATTCCATAAATGATGCAAGGAACTCCCCCGGAGATCAAGATGAACAAGGCTTCTGGGAATAAAATTTTTTGGCAATAACTTCCAAGGATATTTATGCCACACAAACCAACACAAGTTGTTGGGCAGGTACTCAATAGAGCAATTGGGATTTTCTTCTGAATCACTTTGGGAAGCCCATGAATAACTTTGTATGCATAATATCCTAAGCCTTTGCATATTTTTCATTGCCTCTTTGCTAACACGTAGTTTTTCAAAATAAGTAAACCAGATTGCTTCCACTGTCATGGTCCCCTATTAGTCAACAAATCATAACTTCAGTTGGGAATTTTTACTGATAAAAAATTACTCAGGGTAAATAAATGGGTGATATTAGCTTTTAAAAAATTATTGATTAAATTAGTAGTACAAAATATCATATAAATTTCAAGTTAATTCAAAGAATGATATTAGATTTTATATATTAAGTGGCTATTAGACTAATTCATTTCTTATTAACATGAGATAAACAAACTAGGTAATGTAAATTTGAAATGCCTAATTGACGAATTAGCCACATAGGAATAAAAGCTATTTTATATGAAGCTAGAGGAACAAATATTTGGAATTGGCCAAATATGTTTTTGGAATATGAATAGTATTGCATTGTTTAGCCTACTTACCATATTGCCCACCATCATATCTTTGAAATCTTCAACATTCCATAGTCTGCTAGGTTTTCCGGAATCTTTTTGCATTTTTACTATGTATTTACCCATATCTTCTATCAAGTCATGCATTTCAATTCTATCATATTCAGAGATGAATACAAGAGATTTTTCAATTAGGACATCCATTATGTATTCAGCTCCAGAATCATAGCTCTCAACAATTTGCATGACTGTTTTTCTTCCATGCCGACGGAAGAAACATGCAATATCTAAAAATATCTTTTGCTCTTCGGGCTCCAACCCATCATAACTAATTTTGAGTTTTTCAACAATTTTTGAATTAGAGTTTTTCTTTATTTGGTGTATTGTTCTTCTCCATTGAGTTAGGCCTTTCTTATGCAGCAAAGAACCCCACACCTTGAGGGCTAAAGGAAGGCCTTTAGCATGATTTACTACTTCCAACGAAAACTTCTTAAAACACTCATCGGGAACTTCTTTTTTGAAAGCATGTTGATTGAACAATTGCATAGCTTCATGATCAAGTAGTGTAGGCACTTCGTATATTGCATCATCCTTCTCTATCAACTGTCTATTTCTAGTTGTTACAATATCTCTGCTGCCATTACCAAACCAACCAACATCACCTGCTAAATAATCCAAATGATCATCATGATCTATGTCATCAAGCACAATTAGCACCTTCATAGAACAAAGTCTGCTCTGAATCATGCACTTCCCATTATACTCATTACAGACGTAATCATCCTTTTTTCCTAACAATTCAGAGAGAAGGGTATTTTGTAAGGAATGCAGTTGATTCTTTTCTGCATTTTCTTTAACATTGGCAAGAAAACAAGCAGCTTTAAATTGATGAGATAGAGTATCAAAGATGGCTTTTGCTATTGTTGTTTTACCGATTCCGCCTATTCCCCAGATTCCTACAATCCGAACATCATTGACTTCTATTTGAAGTAGGGATTTTAGTTTCTCTAAATGAGCATTTATTCCCACAATATCTTGCAAATAAGATAAAGAACGAGCACTCTTGCAAAATTTGGAAGAGATGTGGTCGACGATCTGTTGAATTTTCTCTGATTCAATCCTACATAAATTAGCTATTGATTTTTGACAATGTGAGGAAGTCAAGTATTAGAAAGTATTTTCATATTTTTAATGTTCAAGAGTGTATTAAAAAGGAAACATTATAGTTCAGGGTAATATATAGAAACATATTGTTATTTTTTTTCATCAAAAGCAATTATTTGTTTCCAACTCACTCATCACGAATATCATATCCTTTTAGATCTGCGGCAGCAGTTAGGGCATTCCTCCATCCTTGCACCTTATGCATCCCCTCAACATCATACTTATACCTCGATTCGTGTTTGACAAATGCTTTGCAAAGCTCTTACTTTGATTTCGAACATGTGATGGATCCACATAACAAAAGACCGGTATGACTGTTTGTCCATTTTCTTTCTCCTTGCATTCCATAATTTTCACTAGTTCATTTAGGCACCACCTTGACGTAGCATAATTCTTTGAGAAAACGATTATGGCAACTTGAGACTCTTCTATCGCTTTCACGAGTTCTTCTGAGATGGAATCGCCATCCTCTAGCCTTTCATCATCTAGAAAAGTGAATATTCCCCTATCTTTCAAACCTTGGTACAAGTGACTCGTAAAATTTCTCCGGGTATCTTTTCCTCTAAAACTTAGAAAGACATTGTACTTCCATCGAGGACAATATTGTGAATTACTCGCAGAAGAAAAAGAAGAAGAAGATGCCATGGATATTGACCTGAAGAACGAAAACACAAATTGTGTGGTAACAAGAAGATGAAGAAATAGAAAGAAAATGAAAGAGAAATGTTTAGGTGAATTATTAATGCTCTACTTGAATTAGTCAATGGCCCTTTTCTTTAAGCAGATGACTGGACTTTAAATACACTAGGTCCTACTTGAATCATTCTTTTGGAAAAGTATTTATTCAAATCGTAAAATATGTTAATTCAACAACTGTAATTTATTAAAGAAGAGATCAGAGTAAGTTGTTCCGATGATAAGCATTTCTCACTTTCAATATATTGCGGAATCGGGACTTTTAAGGGATTCAAATATATATAGAACTAGATATACAAAGAAGCCAAGAGGATTCAACATCTACGCTATATACATGAAAAAATAATTCTAACCTTACACATACAATGTTCTTTTTCGCTAAAGGGGCTTCAGATGAGCCTTCCTCCCCCTACCTAGCTCCGCCCTTGCTTTCAATCATAAAATTGTGAGTTCGAGTCACCAAGAGAGTTAAAAGAGTGAGAGCTCCTTAGAAGAGGTGAAAAAAGTAGTTTACAAATTCTAGCACCACTTTTTAAACAGATGGAAAGTGAAAACAAAAGAATCAATTTGTTTAGTATTTTCATCCAAATTTAAGAGAAGGAAATAGGAAAGTACTTCAAATACCCTGAAACTCCACTTTGATAAGTGCACAATGGACAGCTAAAAGTACATGTCCGTGAAGCTACAAATTAGAAAGAAAAAAGTGAATTAGAGGGCCCTAATTTATGGATGACTTTAAAAGAAGAACCTAACAAAAAGAAATTGGATTTTACCTTGTAATTCTATTCATTAATTCCAATCGAAAATTGTTGAAATGAAATCCTTTTCGATTTAGTGGTCCATTGTGTGCATATTACATTATTGGAGTTTCCAAGATATTTCCTACATTTTATTGCATTTGACTAGTTATTTATGTTCAATGCGATGAAGTCTAGATTTCATCATTTGTCACCACAAAGAAATTCCTATGATATTACCTTACAATTCCAAATAAACAAAGCCCACAATTTGTTAGGTATAGTTTTATTTTATGTTGTTCTATTTAGATTAATTATAAATTCAATCTATTTTCGATTGAGAAATAATATTTTGATCCAAAGGTGAGTTCTAACGGATATCAATAAAGTTGGTATGATATCTCAGGGGGAAAATGCATAAGTACCCCCCCAACCTATGCCCAAAATCCCTGAGACACACCTAACATTTACTAAGGTCCTATTACCCCCCCAACTTATTTTTTAGTTAATTGTTTACCACTTTTCGGCCTACGTGGCTGAGTCCGTGATTTCACCTATGTTAGGCGCGTGGGTGCAGCTTTTAGACAACATTGACCAATAAAAATTGGTCATGTGTTAAAATAAACTTGGAAAAAATAAATATTAACTCAATTGTCTTCTTCTTTATTATTGTTCTTCATGTTTGAAAAAAAAACCTCCATTATCATAAGTTAAATTGCTCCTTTCTTCGAAAAGCTAACAAAATAAAATCAAGAAAAAACTAGCCTTTGAACTCAACCACGATTCTTGATGACTTAGAAGTAGGGGTGTACATAGGTCGGTTTGGTTTGGTTTTTCATTAAAAAACACCTAAACCAATTATGTCGGTTTATTAAATCTAAATATCAAATCAAACCACGCAAAGTCAGTTTTTTCGGTTTCGGTTTTAGTTGGTTCTTTCGGTTTTTTTTCGGTTTTTTGGTTTTTTTCGGTTTTTTACAACTTAACGGTGTTTGAAAAAGAGATCAAATATATTTTCACCTACCTGTGTGATAAGCTAAACTTAAGAAACGTTAGATGAATAGAAATTTTCGTAAAGACGGTAAAATTCACATGAGTACAAAATATATTTTTTTGAAATAAAATATATAAACATTGAAAACTATAAACTAACTAAAAATATATTAACAAAGTTATAATATTTTTTAATCTATAAATAAAATAAAATTATATTGAATGAATGGGAAAGACGTGGGTCTAGCCAGAACCCTAACATCGGGTGACAAACCTTGATGATGGCAATTTAAAAAAATAAATAAAATATATATATATATATATATAATATTTACAAAATTTTACAAACCCAAATTTGAAATAAAATATATAAACTAACTAAAAATATATTAACAAAGTTATAATATTTTTTATCTATAAATAAAATAAAATTATATATATAATATTTACAAAATTTTACAAGCCCAAATTTGAAATAAAATATATAAACATTGAAAGCTATAAACTAACTAAACATATATTCACAAAGTAGATTATAAGTAATATTTTTTTATCTATAAATAAAATAAAATTATATATATAATATTTACAAAATTTTACAAGCCCAAATTTATATAAACATTGAAAACTATAAACTAACTAAAAATATATTAACAAAGTAGATTATAAATAATTTTTTTTATCTATAAATAAAATAAAATTATATATATAATATTTACAAAATTTTACATGCCCAAATTTGAAATAAAATATATAAACATTAAAATCTATAAACTAACTAAAAATATATTAACAAAGTAGATTATAAATAATAGGATAGCTTTTTGAAATTTTGGGAAGTGTAAAAGCTACTTTTTAGAAAGTTGAAAAAGTGGGGCCCGGCGCGTGTTGAACAAACCTTTCAACCTATTTGGTTTATATTGCCACGTAAGTCGAAAAATGGTAAAAAATTAATTAAAAAATAAGTTTGGGGGGGGGGGGGGGTAATAGGACCTTAGTAAAGGTTAGGTGTGTCTCAGGGATTTTGGGCATAGGCTGGGGGGTACTTATGCATTTTCCCATATCTCAAGTTCAAATGTTATCAGAGGTAATAACCAATAATGTGATTTAGTTCCTTTTACAAAAAAATTGATAAAATGAGTTACTCAAGCAACAATACCAATAAAATAATCGAGATGATAACATCATTATCATAAAATTTTAAAAAGAAAAGAAAACATATATAAAAATATGTTACTGGATGAAGACTTTGAAAAATCGAGATTATAACATCATGTTCCTTATATCTACTACCATAAACTTACTACTAGCATCCAAATAACATTAAATACGTAGCTTTTCAAAGATCACTTAGCTTATGAGTCTAACGCCAATGTACTATATATTTCACACATCATTTCTTCATATATCAAGTCAGATATATATTAATAAGAAACATATATCTAAAGTAAAAAACAAACAATACACTCATATCACTACTACAAAGAAACATATATCTAAAGTAAAAAACAAACAATACACTCATATCACTACTACATCTTTTTGTTTCATTGCTCAAAACTCACTATTCTGAATTACTTAATCCGCCTTCTGCATTAACTCTGATTCATAAGTTGCTTCTATTATGAATATGAATGGAAATTATGCTTCTTCAATAGAATATTTGAGCTCTCCACTTGCAAAATTTGGAAGATGGGGTCTACTCCAATTGAATTGAATTGAATTATTGCTATGGGGTCCACAATAATATGAACACAATGGACAACTCAAAATATAAGTGGATGAAGCTGCAAAGAAAGAATATACCTTGGAAAATATCTCTGCTGAATCAAATTATTGCGAGTTAATTCTACTCGATATCCTGCACCTGGATATGGGCATGACTTAATTCAGATTCGCATTGAAATTCAAGTCTCGTATTGAGAGTAAAACACTTCCTAACAAATGTTACTCAATGTCCAAGGCTTGAATTCAAAATGTTTAGTTAAGAATGAAGGAGTAATTATGACTCTACCACAATCATTATGGTTATCCCTCTCTCTTTTCTGCCAAAGAAAAAGACCCCTTAATTTTTCTACATTTATGGACAACCTTTATTAATTACTTCCTTTCTTTTTCTTTTCTTTTTATTGATAGATTTGTTGTCTGCCTCCTACTTTTCTCACTTAAATATCAAGCTTAGAGATGTGCACTATTTGCGTTAAATCAAAAAATTATATTTTGGTTATTTTTTATTTGTTTTAAAATGAAGAATTTAATTTTTTCGGATAAAAAATTAAGTCAAGAGTCAAAATTATTAAGTTTTGCCGAATGCGTCTCCTAGATGTTATGACCAACATTGCAAGTTGGAGCACTAGCCAATTTTCTTTTGACAGAGAATTACAAGGTAATTTACATAAAGAGTAGTTAGTAACTGCAACAAATATGCTTTTTTGAAATCAAGACTTCTCAACGGTTGATATTCTATTTTGGTTTTTCTTCTTTTTCTTCCTCTGCCTCCTCGTCTATTCAATCTCCCTTTTAATAATTGTACTCCCTCCGTTCCTTTTTATATGTTATATTTTTACTTTGCACTTGGATTAAGAAATGATGTAACTTTATTCTTCTACCCTTATTTATTTTATTTGGAACTCAAGTTATTTCCCCCCCCGCAAATTTACCACTAGACAGTGTCTAGTGGCCTTTTATTAAACATAAAAAAAATCAATAGGGATAAGTGCAAGCAAGGGGGGCTAGGCCTTATCTTACTAATCCTAATGAAGTACCTAGTGTCTACTACCTAACACGCATGAAGAAAGTAAGAGCTAGAGAGAACTAAGTATTTTCTGATCACCACAGAGTTTGTAATACACTCCATGATGATATTACAAAATGAGGATGCTTAAATAATGTAAAAATATGCCAATCAAGAAGAAAGTTGAGTTATCAACCTCAAACTTTCTATTACAAACACATGAATTAAAAAGGATTGATTGCCCACCAAAAGTAACTTGAAGTATTTTTCTCTCGTCTTCTTCTTCAAACCTATCCAACAACACTTGATAATTCATACTTTCTTTATGGATTTATTGGATCTTGTTGAACCTATTGATACTGTCAAATGGTTCTGCTTTGCCTGTCGCATCGATAGGTGCCTTGGAATAAACTCCTCAGTCATTTTACCGTCCCAACTATGTTGCCTTCCATGTGTCTTCTTTTTGCTTTTGTTGCTTCCACTTCTTTGTTGCCTAAGTGATATATCTCCTTCCCTAGCCATTCTATCAAAGCATATGTCCAACATATCTTCCTCATCTTCATCAAGAGAATCCTCGCCCAAATTAAGCATATTATCTTCCTCATCTTCATCAAGAGAATCCTCGCCCAAATCAATTGTATTTGACACTAAGGCCCTTGACTCATACTTCTTTGCAATCACACATTTAGGCACACATACAAGAGTTTCTGGACTTAATTTGCTATTCAAAGTAGGTGGTGAGACCTGCTTTTCTTGGATCAAATGATTGTCATTCTCTATTAACTCTACTTGCTTTCCAGTAGTCTTCACTAAAGCATCAAAACTATTCGAACATAATAGGTCTCTTGAGGCATTACTAATATCTTGCCTCTTCTCACTGTCATGATAATTTTCAGTCGCACCCTTTTCACTACATGGAGAATTATTTTGACTAGTCGGGGAAAGGTTCCGATTACTAGTTGAATTTTTGTGTGCATCTAGTGTCCAATTTTGAGTTGCATTCTTGGTTTCAACTTGCAAAATATGTTGCCCAGAATTTTCAGCATTTTCAACATCAGATGTATATATCCATTAGTTTGTGTCCTGAATCCATTATTTTTTTGCCTGAACCAACTCGCGGCGCATCAACCCCAACTCTTGGCGTTCCCGCTTTATTTTTGGTAGTTGTTTAAACACTAATATTACTTGTAACAACATCCATTGAGTGTGCATGATTTTGCTCAGAAGTGACAACAACCAATTGTCGATCTAAAGAAGTAGCTTTACTTTGATCGACATCTACAACCCTTCTTTTTTCATTTAGTATTTCTCTCGCATCACCTTGATACTTTTCACTATCGATAGTACCTTTTGAAGCAACTTCAATGGTATCATCAATTTGTTTATTATTTTGATTTCTTTTCGAGATCAAATGACAACTATCTTCACCATGACCTTGGTGCTTACAATAATTGCAATACAAAGGTAGATTATCATATACAATCTCCTGAAAAACCTCGATCAACTTACCAGATTTTCCCTCCACAAACTGCAATCTTATACGATTTGGAAGCTTTTCCATTAGATCAAGTATAACCTTGACCCTAGCTATGCTAAGTCTTGACTTGATTTGAGTTGCTTTATCTATAGCTATTGATTTCCCAACTGTCGACGCTATAGACGACAAAGACTTCTTTGCAAACAAATCTTGAGATAAGTTCGGTAAAGAAATCCAAACTACAACTAACGTCGTTTCCTCCTTAGGATTATATCCAATGGACCATGGAAAAACCCTACATTGGTGCTCCTCTCCATTGTAGAGAAGATAATTAACTGAGCGAGATAAAGCTAGTACATAATCTTCATATTAATCAAATCTCAACAAAATTTGTCTTGGAGCAAGTAAGTCAATTAAATAGTTGCCCTTGGTACCAAGATGTTTCGGTAAAATTGACCTTAATACCTTCAAATCTGGCGCACCATGGGATAATTTAAGCACCACTGCTTGATGTAATCCCTCTTCAATCATAAAGTCTTGCCTTTCCTCCATTGAAAGCGTGATAGTAGGTTCTCCATGAATTATTTCAATTGATTTTGCGATTGTTTTTGAGTTAATTAGGACAGATTGTTTAGGATTTATAATATTGGAATTGAAAAGGGTGGCGTATGTGGTGGTTTGGGGTGGTGGGGGCGGGCTGGACAACCTCAAAAGGAAGTCCTCTAGTGACCGTAGCAGTCATGGGAGCTGCGTAGCTGCTGGCTAGGAAGGAAACCCTAGGTCCGCCGTTTCGTGGAACTCAAGTTTTCAATCAATGAATATGAATTAATTTATTTTGATTAATTAATTTAACCAATGAACATGAATCATTTACTTAGTTTTTCTAAGTTGGTCAAATGTATATTTTCATGGCTAATAACTCACAAGGGTAAAAAAAGGAACAATATGCTAATTTATGAATTGATTTTATGAAATGACAAGTATTATGGACCAACTATTTATAGAAAGGAATGACTTATAAAAAGGAATGAAGGGACTAATTAACTAATACTCCCTCTGTCCCTAATTACTTGTCCATTTTTTTTTTAGTTATCCCTAATTACTTGTCCATTTTGACAAATCAATTAAGGACAATTTTTTTTAATCTATTATACTCTCAATTAATTATTTTGAAAAAGGTAGAACTTTTTGAAAAGCTTAAATTTTTAATTTACCCACTTCATAATTAATAGGGGTAAAATGGTAAAGTCACTATGTCAATTATTGTTTTCTTAATAGATGTGTCAATTCAAAAGTGGACAAGTAATTAGGAACAGGGGAGTAATTCTTTTCATTTATGGTTATAGACTCACTCTAAGAAAATTTTACTAATAATTGTTTGATTCCTTAACTACTTCCATATGCCATGCATCCCTTTTAGTCATTCTCTGAAAAAATGACGCTTTCTTTTATATTTAGTAACAATTTAACTTTAAAATGTTCATTTTACCTTTAATGAAATGATTTATATATAGCTACACAAACATCTATCATAAGCCTTCACTCTGGTACAATTAGTATTCTGTTATTATCCGATATAATAAGATAGTTAACTTGGTACAAATATGAAAATGGCCTCCGCAAAAGTATATTGCTAAAGTTAAGCATGATCAATACCTTTTTGACATGAAAATGTTTGATGCAGAAGTGTTAAAACTTACACGTCCCACATAAAGTTTTGTATTTAAAGCAAAGATTTCAACAATCAATATGAACTAGTAGTAAGTTTTGAAGCCATGAATCAGTTGCTACCTTTGGGAATAACACTTTGCCTTTTCTCTGTGAACTTGTAACACCTACAAATTATAACGCTGTGAAAGACATGAACAGGGGAATATCAAAGACTCTGATTGACCAATTTGAACAAAGGAAATAACAAATAATATATTCATCTCATTTGCCAACTCTAGTTCTAAATCTGTATTATGTCAATTGTCATGCAATGAGATAACAATCAAACATAGCCGAGTCCTAGGACTGCATACTAGTACTCTTTTGCTCCCTTAAAATCGGAGTCGCTCTGAACTAATTAATTTGCATGCTAGATTAACCATTTTCAGTGATTCCTATTCACAAACTACTTCTACTGTGTAAATTTTACAGTAGACATGCATCAATAGAGACTGCATTTTGAATTCCCAGATAAGATCCCCTTTGGTCCGCTTGCTTTGTGATGGCATGAGGCGACTTGCTTAAAGGGATATCAATAAAATCGGTATGATATTTCAGGTTAAAATTTTGTCTGAGGCTATACCTTATGAGGATTGGTATGGTAATGTCTAGCCCTCTTTGCTTTTAAAATCGGTATGATATTTCAAGTTAAACTCGCGTTCACAGATTGATGTCTTTTTATTTTCAATAGAAGGTTGTAGACACTCTGTCTAGTGTTAAATTTGTTAAAAATAAATTTTAAAATTTTTTGGTGATTTAGTTCCTTTTGCCAGCAAGATGAATAATTTTAAAAAACAAGAGAAAATTCAATATCATAATTCAATGCTTCTGATAGAAAAATATGTGTATATGTTTTGTCTCTTTTGACAACTCTGATTCTAATTCTCTATTATGTCACATAACTCCAACTCCAACTCCGACTCCAGTGGAATAGCTACTCTACCACCGGAGGTATGTTTGATTCCTGGAAATAGTTCCCTTTTCTCCTTGAGCTTTGTGACGTGAGGCGACTTACTAATAGCCAATGCTCATCTGCAATTGGATTTTGGACAGGCTAGTACTCATTAGCAAATGTTAAGAAGTGATTTTATTTCATAATGAAACGTGGTATATATTCTGGTGTAAGAGAGATGTCGTGTCACCTTTACTAATATATAAGAGAACAGATTATTGGATACACAAGTTCTTTCGCAAATCTCTTTCTCAGGCAGAGGAAACATGTGCCCCAGGGGGGGGGGGGGGGACCTACCTTGTTGCAAGCCCCTACATATGTAGTGTTACGCGAAACTCCAAGTTTGCGCTCATACAGTAAAACATAGACGTTGAAGTCAACAAGCTAGACAACAGACAGTAAGATAAAAAGATCTGTATTCCTAATCCACATGTTACATTTTCCTTCAAAAAACGTATAAGAGAACTGAAAGAGATCACGACGGAGAGAAAAACCTCAACTTCATGACCACGTACTCCAGCTTCCTCCAATGTCTCACGTCAATTGTTTCATCTTTTTACCCAAGTACTCCCTACCATAACAAGAGAGATATTTTTATTTAAAAGTTAAAACAGAGATTTCTCCAAATGTAACATTCAGAGAGTATAAAAAATGAAGCAGTAGTAAGTTTTGTAGCCATGAATCAGCGGTTACGTACCTTTGGAAAAATCATAAAACAAAGTTGAAATCTGAAACTAGGTACTTGAAAAACAGAATACTCCATCAGCTGTAAAATCATCCCGACCACGCATTACTAGAGGTTGATTTCCATAGATTTCAGTAGTTACATGTAATTAAATACTGAGAGTTGTGCACTCCTTACTGTATCATTGCAGCTCGATGAGTCCCTTCTCTGTTGACAACATCCACGACTCCAACGATATTCAAGACCTTAATATACATTATTTTTTGTCAGATATAACATAGCACAAATACAAGTAAAGAAAACTGATGAAGAATGAATGGCTCACAACAGAGGCGTATCCAGGATTTTGAGATGATGGGTGCACTATTACGAAAAGATGGATCTAAGAAATAAATTTGATCAGTTTGGCATTTAGGTTCTTATCACTGAAAATCATTATAATTTTAAAATTATAGGTCCAAAATTATTTTTTATCTATCCAAACCAAAGGAAAATAAAACAAGATAAATGAAAGATTCAAATTTCTAGCCTCAGAGGTGCACCCAATCATCATCGCATGTCATTATATGATACTTCAAGTGCGGGTTCACACATTTATGTTTTAGATATATTTTTTAAAATCTAACACTACTATATATGATTTCAGGAGGGGAGCATGGGTTCACGTGAACCCGGTGACCCCCTCCTGGATACGCCTCTGGCTCACAATACTTTTGAATGACAAAGTGTGAACCAGGTTCACCGTGGAAGGTAAAAGATTTGGAGAAGATCAAGAAAAGAGAGAAAATCAAGGGTCTTTATTTCTACCACTCCTGTTTCATTTCTTTTATTTTTTGTTATTATTTCCTATATTTGAAAAAAAAAAAACTATTGCTATGCTGGGAAATCAAAACTATTTGTTATATAATGGTTATTAAGGTACTTAATTGTATAAATATGTTTTTTACCCTTTAATCAAAGTCAACATTTAAATTAAAACTCGAAATTGAGGTTTGAAATTTCACATAGGTCAGTATATATGGTGATTTAGGACTTGAAGGTAGTATGGACGAGTCTGAAGGGAACTTACGTATTAAATTCTTTTTACTCATGTTCTTCAAAAAAAGTTGAAATAGACGTTCAACGAGTCTGATAATTTAGGAATTTGTTCTTTAAGGCATTAAGTTGGTATACAAAATTGGAATACATCATATCTTAGATATTAAATGATATTTTAATAATATGTGATGTACTCTTTTCTCCTTAATTAATATTTTATCCAATTGGATTTTCCTGATAAAATATTTAATAAGACAACTAATAATCGTATTACTAGATATGTATACCATTTTTTCTTTCACTAGATCTTTTACCCACATATATGCCTAATTAAGAGCCATCTCTGAAGTGTTTTACTAGTTCTCTTGCTTTTCTTTACAATTATTAGTTGGGAAAAAGAAGTGTTTTCTGACACGACCCCACAACAGGAACCTTGTTTAATGTAATGTAACAAAACAAGAGCTCTATTTAATGTGTCTTGTCTAGTTCTCTCTATATACACTTATGCGTATACCTTTATCATACAAACTAGAAGAAAACACTCTATCCTCAAAATCATGACAATATCTCTTCACAAATACCTACTAGGTCAAGAGGGCCTAAGTGAAGAGTGTAAGAAGTTTTTCTCTATCTTACCAAAAGAAAAATGATGGATGGGATCATATATCTACAACTACTAAGGTTTTTAGGCAATGCCAAGAAAAATTCAAGGTGTTTTCTTGGCATTGATAACTGTCAATAACAGTTTTAAGCTCAAGACATTGATATCATCCTTGTTACACTTCCTAAATAACGAACCACTTATTTAAAATCACTTTTATTTGTTTTAGTGAATCGAATGAAATTTCCTGTTTTTAACAAAAAAATCACCCTTACTTGTTAAGAACCCTCATGGTCTTATTCCATTCTTGGAAATTAGACTCTATGTTGATGGTCTTGTCCCTAATTTTTCATCCTTCACTTCACCTTGACTCTTGTCAACTCATATGCCCTTTGCTTCATTGCCAAAATCTGTCCAAGATTCAAAAACAGAACTTGTTTACTTATGTATGAATATGGTGATCCGGTCGGTCATTTTTGAAAATTTTAATAAAATTACCATTTTGCCCCTCCTGATATCGACTCCGAGTCATATTTGATTGAGTTTTAAAAGTTGGTTTCGAACTATGAAAGTTGAGAATTTTGTAAGTTTATTACTTTGAAAGACTAAAGTTCACTACTAAAAAATTGTCAAAAAACGACGGCCAAAAGCGACGGACTACGTCACTTTTTTGGTCAAAAGCGACGCAGTCACTTTCGTCGCTTTTTAGCTCGACGCTTTTCAAAAAGCGACGGACTGCGTCGCTTTTAGAGACGGATTGCGTCTCTTTTAGCGACGGACTGAGTCGCTTTTCGACTATATTTTTTTTTGAATTCTTTAAAAAAAGCGACGGACTCCGTCGGTTTATTTTAATTTTAATTTTTTTTTAATTTCTAAAGGGCGACGCAGTCCGTCGCTTTTCTGGAAATTTATTTTTTGAAAATCCCAGAAAAGTGATGGATAAAAGGACACTGTCCGTCGCTTTTTTGGAAATTTTATTTTTAAAAACCCAAAAAAGCGACGGAAAAAACCACGCTGTCCGTCGCTTTTCTGGAAATTTTATTTTTAAAAACCCAAAAAAGCGACGGAAAAAACCACGTAGTCCGTCGCTTTTCTGGGTTTTAAAAAAAATTAAAACCCAAAAAAGCGACGGACTAAACCACGTTGTCCGTCGCTTTTTCTGCAATATTTTTGACAGTAGCAGATCTCACTTCTGCTGCCCACCTGCAAATTCAATTCAATTCAATTCTACACTATTCAGCCCAATCAAACACACACAATTATAAACAGTCTAAACAAAACATAAAATAACAAACTTAAAATAACATTCAAAAGTATCTAAATCATAAATTAAAGACTTATAAAGTCTTTTAAAATTCGTTTTAAAATTTCAAAAAGTTCATAAATGTCCAGAGATCTAAACTAGGGAGTGAGATCTACATAATCATCCTCATCACTCCCATCGTCGGTGTCATCGGGAGCCGAAGTAGTAGGTCGACGAGTGAGGTTCATCACTTGTTCTTTGATTTGCTGAACGGTCTACTCATGCTTTGTTGTTCAACTACTCTTTTCCGCTCCGACTCTGCTAGTGCCGCAGTAAGTTTAGTTATTTGATCCGACATAGCAGCAATCTGAACACCGTCAAGTGCCTCAGCTGGACATGACGATCCAATACCTTCTAAGCCTGACTGAAGGCGTCTAACATCGTTACGAGAGCCTAGACCATAGCATCTACCCTTGTGTGTCCCCCCTACCACTTTTTCTTTCCAAATCTGAGTGGACAGTTCAGGTGTCAATTGAACCGAACTATCTAGATTCTCAGCGACGTACTTATGAAAGTCATTCTGCATATTAAATATAAATATTGAAATCAATATATATAGATATCATAAATATATTCACTATTGATATATATTATTCATATTAAATAACTTACAAAAGTTCGTTCGGCCCTTTCCTCCACCCACACATCTGGATCCGACTCATTTTCTTTCTTCCTGACATGAGTCTTTTTGAAAACCTCTGGTTCAATGGGAGTGCGTCCCAATTCTTTTTCCTATAAATAAAAACTGAAATTTATAACGATATATATGTATCAACTAATTATTTATTTAAAAGTTTGAATTAGAACTTACCATCTCTCGTGCAATTGTTCCAACCGTCTTTGCACCTCCGGTGTGCAACGAGCCACCTTTAAGACTGCCTCTAGCCATTTTAGCTTGATCTGATATTGCCTTAAACTTGTCTGTGTTCCAATACTGACCCAATTTATCAAAAACATGAGGCAACATCCAACCGGGACGTTCACCACTATCCCGAACGCTCATTAGCCAGCTAGACAGTCTGGTGGATGCCTTCCTCTCAAATGTGGTCCCAATGACCAAATTGTACCTCGACTCCCAAGTACACATAGTTTGAAAAAAATTGAATAACATTAATTAAATCGATAGTAAAAAAAAGTAAAGTGTACTAAACTTAACTAAAAAATATATACCTTAAAGTTATTAAACATCGCCTGGCGTATACTGTTTGGAATCTCGCTCCAAGAGTGATAAGCTTGTGTATAGAGTCTTCTAACACACTCTTTTAAAGCCTGGGCAGCATCCTTTGCAGGATGCCACCTGCAAAACACATAATAAATATGTTAGGTCATGAATAATATATTAAAGTACAAGAAATAAATAAAATAAACTAACAAATAGATAACAAAACAAACTTACGATGATCCATCCGGCTCAATCATGACTCTACCAAGTCTGTCCTTCTGGCCAGAAGCTAGAGCATACATCGTATCATGTGGTGTAGCACTAGGTGCAGCTGTAGACGAGGGTGATACATCAGGATGCACAAAATGCTGAGTCAATGGAGACGTACCGGCCATAGCATCTGACTGCTCGCTACTAGAATCTCCAAGCCTCATGGCAAATAACTGAGGAGAAGTACCTGTGGGAGATGGAGTACCTGCCGATAAGGGTCGTGCTCGATGAATAGCCTGTAAAGGTAGGTCTTCGTAGCGTCGTGAAGGCAATTCATGTGAAGTAGATGAAGCACCAACTGGTCGACGATAATTAGGATAATATTACCGAGGATCCGTCGTACCAAACGGAATAACAAATAAATGAGTATCATGGCTGATGCGCTCTGGCGCAGAAGAAATAGATCCTGCAATATCCTTAGGATCTATCGGTCTCCTAGACTTCTTCTTCTTAGCCTGTTTAGTCTGGCTAACTCCAAGATGCTTGCGATGTCTATCACCGTCACCGCCTGATGACATCTGTATGCAAATTTACATGTATAATATATATAAAAATCATAAATTAAATAAAATTAGTAAAATACACTTACATATGTACTAGCTAGCTTTCATACTACACTATTCCTCATCGCTTGTTTCAATTCCATCATTCTCCCATTCTTCCTCCTCAGTTGTTTCATTTTCATTATCGTCCCATTCTTCGTCATCAAATGATTCAGTTTCCTCATTCTTGGATATTTCTTCCTCAACATTCAATATCTCATAATCAGATACTTCTTCTAATATGTGTTGAGGATGTTATAGTGTGGTTTCCAATTCAACATCAACTTGTTGTTGAACAATTGCAACATCATTTTGATACGCCACATCTAAGACATTGTCAATTTCAATTCTTCCCATTTGCTTACTTTTTATAACAACCCACCAATAAGCTTTGTCTCTACGCAATGGATATGAAGCGTAATACACTTGTTTAGCATGTTGTGCAATAATAAAAGGATCATAACTTCTGCATTTCCTGGTGTGCTTAACTTCAATTATATTATATTGATGGTCCACCTTTGTGCCTCTATGTGATGGGTCAAACCACTCACACCGAAACAATACAATCTTCTTATTAGGCCAACCTGAATACCTCACTTCAATAATCTCTTGAATGTCACCATAATATTCAATAGTTTGACCAGTACCATCAACATCACCTTGTTTATAGACACCGCTATTATTTGTTTTCTTGTTCCTAGATACTTCTTCAGTTTGAAACTTAAAACCATTGACACAATACTTATTCATTGCCAATACTTGAGATTGAGGTCCAAGGGCTACTTCTTTCACTAATTGCAAATGTTGGACACTTGAGTATTCATCGTAAACCTACGCGATTGTTATTTCAAGTAACATGAATATATTATTAAATACTTAGTGATTGCACACTTACATAGTTCCTCAACCATTTGGAAAATTCTGTATAGATGGCTTTATTACCCCATGTGTTTACGAACAAACTGATCATTTTACATTCAAGTATTTCGTTAGTTAATGATCACTTATTAGTATGTAATTTAATAACATATTTTTAACACTTACTTGACATATGATTGAATCTCTGGACAATTAAGCAAGATATGTGTCACAGCTGATTGCATTTCCATATCAGTGAAGCCTCGCTTTCTAAGCTTTTTAGATCCTCGACCATTTTGATGAAAAATTGATATCGGTGGAAATAAAGGATCAATATTGCCTTCATCATTGCGATTGGGCCTGTTTCTCCTACATGACACATCATGACCAAAGTAATAAGAATAAAAATCACCTGTTTCTCTCCCAATATGACCTTGAACAAATGATCCTTCGATCCTTCCCCTTTGCTTAATCGTTTGCTTCGAACTACCAATTTTTCTGCATGCATATATGTATATATATGTTAATATATAAAAGACTTGGCGAATATATATAACTTAGTGAATATTTCAAATGGATACATCCATCTTGTTTAAACCGGACCTCCGAGGCGGGCTTCTTGTACAAGGTGAATTGGAAGATGCTCCATCACATCAAAAAAACCACATGGAAATATCTTCTCCAACTTAGTAGTAGTGACAAGAATATTTTCCTCAATCCTATCTAAACTACTCTCCAACAACTTTCCAGAACACAAATCTTTTAAATAAAGACTTATCTCTGTGATTGGTTTCCATATCCTTTCGGGTAGATGGCTAAAAGCGATAGGAATTAAAGTTTCCATGAACACATGACAATCATGACTTTTCATACCTATCAATTTTCCTTCATTCATATCTGCCCGCTTTCCTAAATTCGAAGCATAGACCTTTGGCATCCTCAAATTTTTAACCCACTCAATAATTTCACGTTTCTCATCCAATGTGAATGAAAAGCTGGCTTTGGGCTTAACTATTTTACCATTCTGTAATTCTTGCAGCCATAACTCTTTTCTCCTATAATATTCCTTTATGTTCATTCTAGCTTTTGGATTGTCTTTTGTCTTACCCTTAGCATCCATCACTGTGTTAAACAAATTGTCAAAGTAATTTTTTTCGCATCACATCTAGATTATGTCGTAGCAGATTGTCCTTCCAATACGGCAACTCCCAAAATATGCTTTGTTTGGTCCAATTATGTTCAAGACCATATCCAGGAAGTCTAGAAGGTGAAGCTTCTGTAACTTTAGGTAATTGAGAAATTCTCTCCCAAATTTGATGCCCTGTGAGTAATGGAGGTGGGGAGTCACTTTCAACCTTATTTTTCCTAAATGCATTTTTCATCTTTCTAAACTCATCGTCTATTGGCAAGAACTGGCGATGACAATTAAACCGTGTATTTTTTCTGCCATGCTTTAAAGTAAATGCCTTACTATTTTCCATGCAATACGGACATGCTAGCTTTCCAGCTGTCATCCAACCAGACAACATCCCGTATGCAGGAAAATCATTAATAGTCCACATTAAAGAAGCACGCATGATAAAATTCTGCTTAGTTGATATATCATAAGTCAAAACGCCTTCAAACCACAATTGTTTGAGCTCATCTATCAATGGTTGTAGATAGACATCAATCAAACTTTTTGGATTTCGGGGACCTGGAATAACATAACTTAGAAAGATGTAGGGATTGGTCATGCACATTTCAGGAGGAATATTATACGGAATAAGAAATACCGGCCAACATGAATAAGGCGAAACATTATTAGAGAATGGTCTAAAGCCATCTGAACACAACCCCAATCTAACATTTCTTGGTTCACTAGCAAAATCAGGATATACATTATCAAAATGCTTCCATGCTTCACCATCAGATGGATGAGACAAGACACCCGACGGACTTCTATATTCACGATGCCATCTCGTATGTGGGGCGGACCTCATCGATGCATACAACCTCTTTAACCTAGGAATGAGAGGTAGATAATGCATCGCTTGAACTGGGACCATCTTTCTAGCCGGAGTCCTCTTATAACGAGTATGTCCACAAAACTTACAATTTTCTAATTCACTATCAGTCTTGTAAAACAACATGCATCCATTAACACAACAATGAATTCTATCATACATCAATCCTAACTTGGACACCAAACACTTTGCCTGATAGAAGTTCTTTGGTATGTTAAACTCCGGATTAACTAGTTCACCCAAAAGATCAACCATTGAGTCCATAGCAGCATTAGGAACATTCCAATCTGATTTAATATTCATTAATCTAACCGCAAGTGACAAGGCAGAATGCAGACTCCCTTCACATAGTGGACGACTAGACTCTTCTAATTGATCATAAAAGTGTCTTGCTTCTTCATTATGAGCTTCATCAAAATATTGTTCCGGTTCCATCCCACCTTGAATCCCGAAAGCATCATTGATCATTTCATGAACCCTATCATGTTCAACCTTATCATGTTCAACTCTAACTTGTTCAACCCTAATTTGGCAATGTGGTGCAACCATAATATATAAATCAACATGCATCGAATTATAAAAGATACCATCCAATCCATCACTTTCTCCATGATCAATCCATACAAAATATCTAGGCTTAAATCCATTACGGTACAAATGAACCATAACTCTATCTGGTTTAAAAAATTTTAAGCACTTACATACACTACAAGGACACCTAACCAATCCATTAATCTTGAAAATGTCAAGTGTCATTGTATGTTCAATAAAATTTCTAACACCGTCAATAAACTCAGGTTTCAAACCAGCACCAGTTTCATAATGCATTATACATCTACAAACGATGATCCATCTACAAAAATATAGATATTCAATTATATTATAAATAAAATTTAATACTAATTTTACTAGTAGTAGTCCTAAAACTAGTTTAGTATTGACAAAACCACATTATTTAATTTAACTTATTAAAACAACTTAATAACTTTAACTAGTTTAGTTTTGACTTAATACAACACTAAATCCACCAACTAAACCACATTAATTAATTTAACTTATTTAAACAACTTAACAACTTTATAACTTGAACTAGTTTACTTTTGACTTAATTCCAACAACTAAATCCATCAACAAAACCACATTATTTAATGTAACTTATTTAAACAACTTAACAACTTTAACTAGTTTAGTTTTGACTTAATTCCAACAACTAAATCCATCAACAAAACCACATTTTTTAATTCAACTTATTTAAACAACTTAACAATTTTAACTAGTTTAGTTTTGACTTAATACAACACTAAATCCACCAACTAAACCACATTAATTAATTTAACTTATTTAAACAACTTAACAACTTTATAACTTGAACTAGTTTACTTTTGACTTAATTCCAACAACTAAATCCATCAACAAAACCACATTATTTAATTTAACTTATTTGAACAACTTAACAACTTTAACTAGTTTAGTTTTGACTTAATTCCAACAACTAAATCCATCAACAAAACCACATTTTTAATTCAACTTATTTAAATAACTTAACAACTTTAACTAGTTTAGTTTTGACTTAATACAACACTAAATCCACCAACTAAACCACATTAATTAATTTAACTTATTTAAACAACTTAACAACTTTATAACTTGAACTAGTTTACTTTTGACTCAATAGGATCAACTAGTGTTGGTAGTCATGCTTAACAAATATATTATTTCTAAATTTAAAGCTAAGTGTCAACACTAGATGGACACAAATCGATCTTGCAAGAAAATCAATTTTGTCATCAATAGGATCAACTAGTGTTGGTACTCATGCCTAACAAATATATTATTTCAAAATTTAAAGCTAAGTGTCAACACTAGATGGACACAAATCGATCTTGCAAGAAAATCAATTTTGTCATCAATAGGATCAACTAGTGTTGGTACTCATGCTTAACAAATATATTATTTCTAAATTTAAAGTTAAGTGTCAACACTAGATGGACACAAATCGATCTTGCAAGAAAATCAATTTTGTCATCAATAGGATCAACTAGTGTTGGTACTCATGCTTAACAAATATATTATTTCTAAATTTAAAGTTAAGTGTCAACACTAGATGGACACAAATCGATCTTGCAAGAAAATCAATTTTGTTATCAATAGGATCAACTAGTGTTGGTACTTATGCTTAACAAACAATCGATGGACACAAAAATATTATCATAAAATTAAAGCTAAGTATCAATACTAGATGGACACAAACACATTATTGAAAACAATTGTACTTGAACTTTAGAAATTTAGAAGCACCAACCTTATCTCCTACTTTGATGAAAGAAGCAATATAGTCTTGTATCAACTTTTTTAGATGTTGAGCTTCCTCAGTTGCCTAGCACGAAAAGTTCTAAAATTAGTTAAATTTCAAGTTCAAGTTCTAATTCTAAGTTCAAGTTCTAGTTCTAATTCTAAGTTCAAGTTCAAGTTCTAATTCTAAGTTCAAGTTCAAGTTCAAATTTCAACATCAAGTTCTAAGTTTAACTTCAAATTCTAAGTTCAAGTTCTAGTTCAAGTTCTAATTTCAAGTTCAAGTTCTAAGTTCAAGTCAAATTCTAAGTTCAAGTTCTAAGTTCAAGTTCAAATTCTAATTTCAAGTTCAAGTTCTAATTTCAAGTTTTAAGTTCAAGTTCAATTTATAATTTCAAGTTCAAGTTCTAATTATAAGTTCAATTTCTAATTTCAAGTTCATGTTCAAATTCTAAGTTCAACTTCAATAACTAAGTTTAAGTTCAAGTTCTAAGTTCAAGTTCTAGTTCAAGTTCTAGTTCAAGTTCAAGTTCTAAGTTTAACTTCAAATTCTAAGTTAAAGTTCAAGTTCTAAGTTTAACTTCAAATTCTAAGTTCAAGTTCAAGTTCTAATTCAATACACTAATTAACAAATTCAATACTCAAATTTCAAGTTCTAAGTTCAAGTTCAATTTCTAAGTTCAAGTTCAAGTTCTAATTCTAAGTTCAAGTTCAAGTTCTAATTCTAAGTTCAAGTTCTAATTTCAAGTTCATGTTCAAATTCTAAGTTCAACTTCAATAACTAAGTTTAAGTTCAAGTTCTAAGTTCAAGTTCTAGTTCAAGTTCAAGTTCTAAGTTTAACTTCAAATTCTAAGTTCAAGTTCAAGTTCTAATTCAATACACTAATTAACAAATTCACTACTCAAATTTCAAGTTCTAAGTTCAAGTTCAATTTCTAAGTTCAAGTTCAAGTTCTTATTCTAAGTTCAAGTTCAAGTTTTAATTCTAAGTTCAAGTTCAAGTTCTAATTCTAAGTTCAAGTTCAAGTTCTAATTTCAAGTTCTAAGTTCAAGTTCAATTTATAATTTCAAGTTCAATTTATAATTTCAAGTTCAAGTTCTAATTCTAAGTTCAAGTTCTAATTTCAAGTTTTAAGTTCAAGTTCTAATTCTAAGTTCAAGTTCTAATTTCAAGTTCATGTTCAAATTCTAAGTTCAACTTCAATAACAAAGTTTAAGTTCAAGTTCTAAGTTCAAGTTCTAGTTCAAGTTCAAGTTCTAAGTTCAAGTTCAATTTATAATTTCAAGTTCAAGTTCTAATTCTAAGTTCAAGTTCTAATTTCAAGTTTTAAGTTCAAGTTCTAATTCTAAGTTCAAGTTCTAATTTCAAGTTCATGTTCAAATTCTAAGTTCAACTTCAATAACAAAGTTTAAGTTCAAGTTCTAAGTTCAAGTTCTAGTTCAAGTTCAAGTTCTAAGTTTAACTTCAAATTCTAAGTTCAAGTTCAAGTTCTAATTCAGTACACTAATTAAAAAATTCAATACTCAAATTTCAAGTTCTTAGTTCAAGTTCAATTTCTAAGTTCAAGTTCAAGTTCTAATTCTAAGTTCAAGTTCAAGTTCTAATTCTAAGTTCAAGTTCAAGTTCTAATTTCAAGTTCTAAGTTCAAGTTCAATTTATAATTTCAAGTTCAAGTTCTAATTCTAAGTTCAAGTTCTAATTTCAAGTTCATGTTCAAATTCTAAGTTCAACTTCAATAACTAAGTTTAAGTTCAAGTTCTAAGTTCAAGTTCTAGTTCAAGTTCAAGTTCTAAGTTTAACTTCAAATTCTAAGTTCAAGTTCAAGTTCTAATTCAATACACTAATTAACAAATTCAATACTCAAATTTCAAGTTCTAAGTTCAAGTTCAAGTTCTAATCAGAGCTATGGATAATAAGAAACACGGTAAGAAACATACGAGTAGAAAATTAAGAAAAATAAGAAGAAAATTAAATAAATTATATCCGGAATATAAACAACTTAATATCACAAAGACTGATAACGAAAAATTAGATCAAATAATAGATAATATATCTAAAATAGAATATAAATATATTCAGTACTTAAAAATGCAATGAATAACAAGAATAACGACTATAGACAAAAACTTAATGAAATAATTATAGCAAACGACAAGAATTAGAACATAGGCAAAATAGACTTAACAATAATATATTCGCAGGAATTTGTCACAAATCTATAATAGCACAAATAAAGACTATTTTATATCTAGAAATACAAATAAATAACTTAGAATATAAACTACAACATAATTTATAAATGAATAAAGAAGAATACGCAATAGATGAAAAAACATATGAAAATTATGACGGATTAAAAATAAAGATAATATTTTCTAATCTAGGAAGAAGATATAAGAAAATAGGTGACAATATAAGTTTAATGTTAGAGAAAGAAACGATAAAACTAGAAGATAGTTTAACTGCTATGATAAGAATAACAAAAGAAAATGAAGAAATAGATACAAAAATGGAAATTGAAAAATTAAAACAACAAGCAAAAAAGGAAGTACAACAATTAGAAGAAGTAAAAAATACCAAAATAATAGAGCTAGAAAAAGAGCTAGCAATATTAAAAGAAATGTATGAAATAAAACAAAAAGAAAAAGAACAAAAAACGAAATTAACAAATGAGATAATTAAATTTAAAGAAAAATTGCAACTAGAAGATGGAATAGAAGAAAAAGAAGAAAATGATAATCTACCCGAAATAAGAGTTGATGAAATAAACGACGATGATCTAGAACATCATTCGGAAACAAGCGAAACATATACGAAACTTTTAGCAAACATAGATAATACAAAGAATTTAGAAGTAAATGCAGAAGACCTAGACATGGACGAAAAACCTAGCACATCAGGAGTAAAAAACCCAAAAATTTTAATCCAAAATATTATAATAAAAATTATGAACAATATGATTAGAAAAAAACTACATGGGATAAAAGATTAAATAAAAAATGGACGCCTAAACCAATAACTGGACAACATGATTTTTTAGATTTAGACTGTGTAGCAGATATAAATAAAACAATCCAGTTATGGATAGGATACATATCAAAACAATTAATAGATAACAAGATAACAACAACAGAGGCACCAGGATACATAGAAAGAACACTTATAGGAACAGTAAAATTATGGCTACAAAATTTAACAAGTGAAAGCTTAACAACTTTAAGAAATAATAAAAAATTTGATGGTGGAATAACCACTACAACTATGGAAATATCATATAAATATGAAATAGATATAAGGAATGAATTTAGTAGTATGACAACAGAGGTAGAAGAACAAAATAAAGAAAAGATCATAAATCGGAATCTAATGACAAAATTAACAATATGTAATATGTGTTACATAGATGAATATACATGTGCATTTAGAGAATATTATTATAAAGGAACATATAGCACAGAAGAAAGTAAAGAAATAAGAAAATTATATTTTACAAAATTACCAGAATCTTTTAATTCAAAAATAATAAAAAGTTGGAATGAAGCAGAATTAACTGACACCTTAGGAGCTAGAATGAAATTCTTACAACGATGGTTTATGGAACTATGTGAAAAACATAAAGAAGAAATAAAAATGGAAAACTAACGGAATGTACTTGTTATAATTGTGGAAAATTAGGACATATAGCTAGAGATTGTAAATTACCTAAAAATCCAAAGAAAAAACAAATATCAGAAATAATAATAGACGATGAAAAATATACACAAATAGAGTACGTAAATTATGAATTAGAAAGCAATGATAGTATATATGAATTATCGGAAAATGAAATGGAAAATAATCCAGTAATAGAATCAGATAATGAATACGATATCAATGACTGAAAAAGATATACAAATAATAACTAAAGAAAAATATCAAGATGAAGAATCAGCAGAACAAAAAATAATATTTGATAATAATATATTTGAACAAATAAAAGGAAAAGAATTAGACCTAAGCGGCGTAGCAAAAATATTCGAAATACCAACAATAAGAAACTGGTTTAAACGACAAAAAGAAGAATATTATGTAGTAAGTCAAAGAGAACATATCATAGATTGCAAATACACTAAGGGAAAGGCCAAAATACCAATAATAAATAAAGAAATACAAGATATTAAGGCTAAAAATCCAATTAAATATGTACATTTAGGAGGAACAGAAATACTAATAAAAACATGTTTTAGAGAAGGAATAGATACACCCATAGAAATATACTTAGCAGATGATAGAATTATACAACCCATGGAAAAAAGTATAATAAGTGCGGTAAAAGGTAACCTCATATACCAAAAATTTAAATTTATAATAAGTGATAATTACTCAGTAACAATAAATGACAGAAATATAGATAAATCGTTAGTATTATATTGGAGAATGTCAGGAATAGAACTAGCCCCGGGAAGTAAAATATTTACAGCTAGATGTAAAAACTTATATGTTTTAACGACAAAACATAAAATAACAGCAAAAATAAAATAAATAAAATAAAAATAGAAGATCCTTTTGAAAGAATAGTCACAGTCATAGACAAGAATGACTATAGTTATAATGAAATTGATATAGAAGAAGATTTAGAAATAGTAAAAGAAAGACTAAGTACATCAAAAAGAATAAACAATGAAATACCCCAACTTTCATAAAAAATGAGTACCTCAAGAAGAATAGAGAAAACCCCACAAAAATCAATGGAAGAAGAAATAAAACCACATAATTACTACATAACGGGAATAATGGAACAACGAAAATATTTAATATTAATAGATACAGGACGAGAAGAAAACTATATTACAAGAGAATTAGTGACGGAAGATGAAATAATAACTATTGAGCAATCATGCTCCGAACTACCAAAAGCATTAATGTATATCGAAGAAACTACAAAAAAGGAAATAATCATTGGAGGAGTACCAATAGTGATAAAATTTAAAATATATCAAGGAAATGAAAATATCATTTTAGGAATAAAATGGTTAGAACAAGTAAAACCATATAATCTAGAAGATAAACAGTTAACAATAAATTATGAAAATAAAAGAGTAACAATAAAAAGAACCTTAGTATGAAAATATACATACTTGCAAAGATAATAATAGAGGGATATTACAACAGATATTATACACCAATGATAGATACGGGAGCAGAAGCTAATATATGTAAATACAATTGTTTACCAGAAGATAAATGGGAAAAATTAAAAACACCGATAGTAGTAACGGGATTTAATAATGAAGGAAGCATGATCACATATAAGGCAAAAAATATAAAAGTACAAATATGGGATAAGATACTAACTATAGAGGAAATATATAACTTTGAATTAACTACAAAAGATATGTTATTAGGAATGCCATTTTTAGAAAAATTATACCCACATATAATAACAAAAGCACACTGGTGGTTCACAACACCATGTAAACAAAAAATAGGAGCAAAAAGAGTAAATAACAAAAAACGAAAGACAACAGAGTGGATAAAAGGAAGTGAAAAAATTACACAAAAATTAGAAAATATAAAAGAAGAAGACCCTAAGATAGAATTAATTATATTCTCTATAGTTAAAGTAAAATTAATTCAAGATAAGTTAGAATTATTATATAGTGAGGATCCTTTACAAGGATGGGAGAAACATAAAACAAAAATAAAAATTGAACTAATTGATAATAATAGTATAATAACCCAAAAACCATTAAAGTATAATTTTAATGATTTAACCAAGTTTAAGATACATATAGATGAATTACTAGAAAAATGATATATACAAGAAAGCAATAGTAAGCATACAAGCCCGACATTTATCGTAAATAAACATAGTGAACAAAAAAGAGGAAAAAGCAGAATGGTTATTGATTATAGAAATTTAAATGCAAAAATTAAAACATATAATTATCCGATACCAAATAAAATACTAAAGATAAGACAAATACAAGGATATAATTATTTTAGCAAATTTGATTGTAAATCAGAATTTTATCACTTAAAACTAGAAGAAGAATCTAAAAAACTAACAGCATTCACTGCACCACAAGGATTTTATGAATGGAATGTATTACCATTTGGATATAAAAACGCACCAGGTAGATATCAATACTTTATGGACAATTACTTTAAACAAATAGAAAATTGTGTAGTGTACATAGATGATATATTATTATATTCCAAAACACAAGATGAACATATAAGATTATTAGAAAAATTTATACATATCATAGAATATTCAGGTATAAGTCTAAGTAAAAAGAAAGCAGATATAATGAAAAATCAAATAGAATTCTTAGGAATACAAATAGATAAAAAGGGAATAAAAATGCAAACACATATAGTACAAAAAATAATTAACTCAAATGAACAACTAGACACAAAAAAGAAATTACAGTCATTCTTAGGACTAGTAAATCAAGTAAGAGAATACATACCAAAATTAGCAGAGAATTTAAAACCATTACAACAAAAATTAAAGAAAGATATAGAATATCAGTTTGATAAAAAAGACCAAATACAAATACAAAAGGTAAAATTATTATGTAAAAACTTACCTAAATTATACTTTCCAGATGAAAAACAAAAAATTTACTTATATAATATAATCAGATGCGAGTGAAATTTTTTTTGGGGGAATATTAAAATACATATATGTGGCACTACTAGAACATCATTGCAGGTATTATTCAGGAACATTTAATAATACAGAAATAAAATGGGAAATAAATAGAAAAGAATTATATTCAGTATATAAGTGTTTATTATCATTTGAATCATATATTGTATATAACAAATTTATTATAAGAACAGATAATACACAAGTAAAATGGTGGCTAACAAGAAAAATACAAGATTCGGTAACAACAAAAGAAATAAGGAGATTGGTATTAAATATATTAAATTTCACATTTACAATTGAAGTAATAAAAACTGATAAGAATGTTATTGCAGATTACTTATCAAGACAAAGCTACTCAGACTGAGAACGAAAATACAATGGAAGAGATACTCAAAGCCATAACTACACTTTGTATAAAAGTGGACAGTATGGACAACGATATACAAAAGCTAAAGACTAATGAAGATAATCTGAAGTCTAAAGCTAGTCAGCAGCATGACTATAAAAATGCGGAGCTACGTCGATCGGAAGACGAAAAAAACTCCTTAAAACCCATAACATTTGTTTAAATATAGCTGCAGGTACAAGCAAACAAGTTAGTGATAAACAACATAAAAATGCTAACTTAAGAATAATTGGTATATCAACTATTATACAAGAGCTAGCAAACAATTATTTAAACGAAAATGCTATATGGAGTTATTACTCGAGAGATCAATTAATGATATATTCAAATTCAAGAGAACTACGAAGAGCAGATATGGATGAAGTCCAGCGATGGATCTTATCACTATTAAAGCCAGAAGAACGGCCTACAACAAAAGCACTAAAGGCAGGATTTATTTCAACAGAATTATTAACCAGATATTGTAAGTTAATCGGACAAAAATACCCTGATCACATATGTACGAAATGTAACGGAGAAAATAATATAATTTCAGATGTGCAGCTGGAATGATCTAATAAGATAAAGACGGAAGAAGATAAGAAGAAGAAGACACGAAAAAGAAGATAGAGACGGAAGGATAAAGAAAAGAAGACACTTGTAAATTCTACTAGTCTTATTATTAAATGTAGTGTAAAATAGTCAATAAAGTAGGTAGTGTGCATGTGTATATTAAAAGTAGGATGGACAAATGTAAAAAAGAGTATGGGCAAGTATGGGCAAGTGTGAAAATAATATGGATAAGTGTAAGTAGTAGGAATGGTAGGTGGAAGTAGCACATTATTGTAAGTAGTGTAGTACGTGAGAATTCCTTTCTATATAAGAGAGGATATATGTAAATAAAAAGGCAGGCAATGCCTGATATATAAAACTTTCTTTCAAAATACACTCTCAACTAAAAATTTAGTATTTAGATAAATGGAGCAACAATCTGAAATCCAATAAGATATTTCAGATAGTATGAATAAGCAATGAGCAAAGGTATATTGTTCAAAAAATATGCGAAACTAATTTCAAATTCCTGAATATCATATATATGATTGAATAAATTTATGTTAGTTATTATGTATTAGAATTATTTGAATCATGATTTCTAGTTTATTAGCACACTGGAAACAGGGAGAAAACTTCTATACTATGCCATCCTAATGTTGAAACCGGTAGGCGAGGAAAGCCGTTTAGGGGAGTAAACAAAGTTGAGGCGCTGATAAGAAGGAAGTATCCGCTAAAGTACGATGCTAGTAGTGACAGGAAAACATGATAAATATATAATCTAGTTCATAATAATCTAATATGAATTTAATCGATTGTGAATATGATAGGAAGGAATAATTGAAAAACCCCGCATAACAACGAACATGACTACATACGTGCATGATGAAATGATAAAAAACTATGAAACTTTAATCTTATATATACTTAACGGTATAGAAATAATTGAATTAAGAAGAATAATAGGGGAAAAAATATTTAATGATTATGAAACAGAAGATATATTAAATCAGCAATGGTATGAAATAAACCTACATGATTTAGACTCCGAAAGAATAGAATGGTATGATTTAGAAATAAATTCAGATTAAAATGAACTACGAATATTTACAATATTGGATAGAATCTATGGAAGATATAAAACTATTAGAACAATTAATGGAGGAAAATTTATATATGTACTAAAGAACCCAAGATATGTTATATCTAGAATATATCATAAATAATATTAAAGAAATATTCAGATTAAAACAACTATCGGAAGAATATTACAATAAATATTATTACATATTACCATGAATTTAGCACTACCAAAAAGTAATATTAAAAAGATATCAAGATTAAGATACTTAGTAAAAAGATATAATAATAAAATCTTAAAAAAAAGTTACTCACCTACCACACTACCATCTACCACACTACCACATTCATGAATTCACCAACTACCAGTTCCGCATCGAAAAATCTAGTTCAAGTTCTAAGTTCAAGTTCTAGTTCAAGTTCAAATTCTAAGTTCAAGTTCAATTTCTAAGTTCAAGTTCAAGTTCTAATTCTAAGTTCAAGTTCAAGTTCTAATTCTAAGTTCAAGTTCATTTTCTAATTTCAACATCAAGTTCTAAGTTTAACTTCAAATTCTAAGTTCAAGTTCTAATTTCAAGTTCAAGTTCATGTTCAAATTCTAAGTTCAACTTCAATAACTAAGTTTAAGTTCTAATTTCAAGTTCAAGTTCAAATTCTAAGTTCAAGTTCTAAGTTTAAGTTCAAGTTCTAAGTTCAAGTTCTAGTTCAAGATCAAGTTCTAATTTCAAGTTCAAATTCTAAGTTCAAGTTCTAAGTTTAAGTTCTAATTTCAAGTTCAAGTTGTAAGTTTAACTTCAAATTCTAAGTTCAAGTTCAAGTTCATGTTCAAATTCTAAGTTCAACTTCAATAATAATTCAAACTAGTCCTAAAATCCCAAAATCTAACTAGTGCTAAAATCCTAAATTCAAACAACTCCTTAAATACCCTAATTCAATCTAATCTTACAATTCCAAAATCGAACTAATTAACTCAAGAAATACCAAATTTCAAACAAATCCTAAGACACCCTAATTCAAACAAACCCCAACATTAAAATTTTCATTTCACAATCAACAAACACAAACTAACAATCAAATAATCCTTAATTCAAACTAACCATCAAAAACCCCTAAATCATTCACTTACTAACTAACAATCACTCAAACTAACAATCAATAAAAAAACTAATTCAATACACTGATTAACAAATTCAATACTCACATTGAAAGAAATTAAAAATAGTATTATGAGACCCTCACCTTCAATTAAAGGAGAAGGGCAGTGGATCGACGTCGGGGTCAGTTGGCAGGAGATGTTGCTCTCCTCGCCGGCTGTTGATGTTGATTGGAGAGACGAGAGATAGGCGGCGATTTGTCTCGCCGGTGAGAAGAGACGGGAGGGAGCAAGGAGAGAAGAGATGAGAAGAGGAGGGCGGCGGGAGGAGGGTGGCTGGGGGAGGGCGACAGACGAAGGAGCTAGGGCTGCTTGAGAGAAGAGATTAGAGGGTTTGGTCTTTTTTTAGGTAAAAAATAGGAAGGTTAGGTAGATTTAATTTGAGCCATTGGATTAGTTAAGATGAACGGCTAGGATTTGATCTAGGATTCACTTAAAGGATGAACGGTTAAGATTTAAACTAATGTTTCAAAATTTGGACAAAAAGGGTTATAATTTCAATGAATGAATGGCTAAAATTGCAACTAAAATTGATATAAGAGGCTATAATTGAAAAACAAAATTGGATTAAGGTGGCTAGAATTGCAATGAATTGAATAAGGGAAAAGCTAAAATTGAAAGGAATTAGATTAGAATGGGCAAAAAATTAAATGATTTCGAGAAAAATTAAAGAAATGCTATCCAATTAACATACTACAAATATTATAACATTTTATATAATAAAAATCACTTGAATTTTAAAACATTTGAATAAAATAATTATTTCGAGTTTTACTTATAATTTTAAAAATGTTTACGATAATTTTATAAAGCATGCAAACTAAAATATATAATTTTTAGACAAAATCGATTAAAAATTTAAACTTGAAATATTTTTTAAAAAACACGTATTTAACCAAATAGCACTTCCGAAAGGGTTATAGGTCTGTCAAAATTGGGTGTCAACATACCGACATCGTGAAGTCGATATTATCTAAATAAAATAATTATTTAAATATACCGACCTCTTTAGGTCGGTATTTATTAATTTATTTTAATATAAACTCACCTTTTGAGGTTGATTTTATTAATTAAAATTACACATACATATACATATACATATACATATATATATATATATCCAAACACATATAGACGTGTGCCTGTTAATTAAAAAAATTAAACATTCACGAACGAACATAAAGATTTTCAAACAATAATATTATTTTTTGATATTTCTCCATAAGTACCCCCCCAGCCTATGCCCGAAATCCCAGAGACACACCTAACCTTTACTAAGGTCCTATTACCCCCCTGAACTTATTTTATATGTAATATTCTACCCCTTTTTGGCCTACGTGGCACTATCTTGTGGGCCCAGCGCATGTTGACCAATTTTTCAAGGATAGTGCACGTAGGCCGAAAATGGGTAGAATATTATAGATAAATTAAGTTCGGGGGGGTAATAGGACCTTAGTAAAGGTTAGGTGTGCCTCTGGGATTTCAGATATAGGTTGGGGGGGTACTTATGCATTTTCCCAAAATAAATTGACGAAAGTTCTTTGACTTTCTTTCTTAAACATTCAATCAAATTAAATAACACTACTTATTTATTTTTTCTTATCATCTAGGCTATCTAAATTTAACGCAAATACTCACTTTTAATTTTTAATATAAATCAATACGAATAAAAAAACCCATCTTCAAAAAGGCTTGACTGACTTAGTTAATAACACTATTAAAAAAAGACTCTTGTTCATTGCTAATAACACTACTAAACAATGTTACAACTCGACTAACTTTGTTATTATAAGGTTGTCAGTGATTTTAAAGAAAGAAAACCAACACAATTTTGTCGGTTATTTTTCACACAAAAATACATAACACTCTTAAAAAGAAATTATTATTTTTTAAAAAGAATTATTTTTTGTTAATTTTTAATTTTTTAACTAAAATTAAATGACACATGTCGATTTAAAATAAGAAGTTGCAATTGAAGAATATATATAAAAATAAATAAATCATAAAAATAGTATTTCGTGTTAAAATGGAACATAAAAATTGGAGTTCAAGGGTTAAAATGGAACAAGGCTAAGATAAAGTGCCAAAATGAAAAATGTGGACAAGTTAGAGGGGTTGTATATGTGTTTGGCCATATATATAATTAGAAGGTATATAATTTAAATTTATAAAATTAACTTGATCGATAAATTAAATTTATTAAATTAAACTTTTGGTGATGTGTAGTTAAATTATTTTTTTTTTTATACATATATATCGATCAAGTTAATTTTATAAATTTAAATTATATACCTTCTAATTATATAAATTTAATTTTATTGATCAACAAAAGTTTATCAATATCAAATTTAATATATAAATCTCCTTGAATTGATCATTGATATTTCTTTAATTGATAATGTATTTCATATCTGAACCACTAGTATATAAGACTTGATTTGTTAAATTACTCGAGGAATATATATATAATTAGTCAACGTATTTCATACTCCGATGAAGTATCCTTTACATGTCATCATAATTAGGAGGTGATCACTACACTTGACATCCATTCAAGATCGAATGTATATAATAATACTATCTCGCATTTCATACTGGAATGGATTATATGTTAGCTCTTCACCTCTACTACATCATGACATGAGATATTAAGTTTATGATTAGACGACAGACTGATAGGATTTGTACATTACTCTATAAATATAAGTATAATTATCTCCTAATTCATATCAACATAGTTTCATACTCTAAATATGGATTATAGATTTTTTTTTATTTATTTCACGAATTCTAACATTTTATTTGTAAAAGTATACAAAATTGTTACACTTTTTGAACAATTAATCGTAGGTGTAAAATGAAATTTTAATATTATGCACAATAGCAAAATTATGATTAATAGAAATATTTTAAACATACCGACCTCTGGATGTCGCTTTTATTAAAAGTAATTAGATATAATAAAAAATACCGACCTCATGAGGTCGGTATCACATTAAATTTTAAGATAAATAAAAAGTAATCATGTTAATTAAATAATATTGACATCGGGAGGTCGGTATTTTATATTAAATTATTTTTTAACTTATATAAAACCGTCATTCGTAGAACGATTTATTTAAAGTTAATTGAAAATATTAATTTATTACATACTATTTAATTTTACCGACATCTGAAAGTCGGTATTATAATTTTTTTTGTTTTTTATTTTACACAAAACCATTATCCGGAAGACGATTTAAATAAAATAAAATAAAAATATTTCTCAATTTTGTTTTTTTATATGGAGAAATGGGAAAATCGCATCTGCTAGTGCATATATTTTTCAAAAAGCGACGGACAACGTCTCTATGTCCGTCACTTTTTTTAAAAAAAATGTTTGGCCAACATTTTGACCAAAAAGCGACAGAATAAGAGACATTGTCCGTCGCTTTCTTAAAATATTTGACCAGATATTTTGACCAAGAAGCGACGGACATAAACATGTTGTCTGTCGCTAATTTAAAAAATAATTGAACAATTAAAATTAATAAAAAGCGACGGATGGCGTGACTTTTAAAAAAAATAATAAATAATTATTTTTAATAAAAACTGACGGATTACGTCACTATCTATATAAAATAATTAATTAGCAAAAATACGCGAAAAAAAGCGACGGACTAAGCGATGCCGTCCATCGCTTTTAACAAAAAAAATTTTTAAAAAAATTAATCAAAAAGCGACGGACTAAGAGACGCTGTCCGTCGCTTTTTGAAAATGTTTGACTAGATATTTTGACCAAAAAGCGACAAACTAAGAGATGCCGTTCGTCGATTTTTTTTAAAATTAATTAATAAAATAAAATAAATTAAAACGACGAACAGCGTGGTTATTGTTTAATTTATAAATAATTTTTTTAATAAAAAGCGACGGACTAAGAGATGTAGTCCGTCGCTTTTTGTAAAATAATTTTAAAAATAATTATTTTAATTAAAAAGCGATGGACGGCATCTCTTAGTCCGTCGCTTTTTTGGAGCGACGCTGTCCGTCGCTTTTTCTTCTATCGTTTTTTGGCAGTTTTTTAGTAGTGGTTGTTAAAAAGTGATTTTTGGTGTCATTGAAGTTTCAGGCGTCAAAATGAAATTCCAGTTATTTCATTAGTCTCGGAATGTAGAAATTAATATTTGAGAATTTTTTATTTTAGATTCGGAGTCTTTTTGAGAATTTGAGGTCCTAAGTTGGAAAATTGTGAACTTTTTGCCTTTGAGTTGACTTTTGTCAATATTCTGTGTTCAGATGCTCGGATCAGAATTCTGAGAATTACGTTGGATTCAGGGGATGATTTAGGCCTAGGTGAGGTCTTGGTTGAATTTTCAGAGGTCCCAAGCTTGTTTTAGCCTTTTAAGCTATTATGTTAGTTTCTTGTGACTTTCACGGATGTTGGGTCAAGAACACCTCGAATTCGTATTTCGAAGGTTCCATTGAGTTCGGAACATCGAATATAGTCAACTTTCTTATATGGTTTGTGTGTACGAGGTTCTAAATGAATCACGAGGGACTAGTTGATTATTTAAAAGTTGGTTGATAGTTCCGGTGTTTGTGTGCTTCACTTTAGTTATTGTTGTGTTCGCAAAGGGTCAGGTCCCATGACCTTTGTGTTCGCGATGGAGATGTTGCGATCGCAACATTCGCTTCAGCGATGACCGGTTCACGATCGCCAAGGACGAATTTTATTTGGGATTCACTTTTGCGATCAGAATGTCGCTATTGCTACATCAGAGGGGGGGGGGTTGGCCTACAAATTTTGGGGTATTACCCATTCTTCTCTATTTTGAGCTTTGTAAAATCCCTGAAGGCGATTTTGAAGACATTTTTTGTGCTAAATCATTTGGGTAAGCTTTTGTGACTGTAAAACTTCAATTTCCTTGAATCATTTATGGATTTTAACATCAAAACTTAGAATTTTGATTGGCAAAAGGCAAGGTTTTTCGAGAACTTGAGTTCTAAACTAAAATGGTGATTATGAACTTATTTTAATTCCTTTTTCGAAATGGTTTTCACCAATGAGTTCCAAATGCGATGGGTTACATTTTCAAGTAAAGATTTTCATATTCAAATCTCATTTTCGGAATTCAATTTTTGAGTTGATCGACCCATTTTTTTCAAAGTGTATAATGTAGGTATTGTTATTTCTGAAATCTTGTTGTGATTACTTAATTGAATTAGATTATGTGGCTTTGTACATTGTTCAAAAAGGGAGGCTCAAGTCTTGAATTGACTTTTTGATTGAATTGAAGCAAGTGATCTCCTAACCTTATAAAATTGATAGAAACATGTGTTTCCCTTCATTTATATGTGTTGGGGAATAATGGGAATGAGGTGATGGGTTCATTGTTCCACTTAATTATTATTAATGAATAAAAGTGATTAATGAAAAGGTAGTGTGTTAATCATAATGCTTTATGAATTGCCTTGTTGTGGACCCTATATTTTTGTTTGATGAAATGCTTTAATGGAATTAATGTGGACTTGAATTGCTTGAGTTGTTGTCTCTTTCTTATGTTGTGAAATTGCTTAGCATTGATATTGTTATGCAATGTGATGAGACATGTGATATAAAGTTGAAGGGAAATAGTTTCTGCTAATGATGTGATACAAAGCCGAAGAAACTGGTTACGGTTAGCAATGTGATATAAAACCAAAGGGAAATGGTTCTGGCTAGTGGTAATGTGCCGAAGGAAAATGGTTCCGGTAAGTGATATGATATAAAACAGATGGAAAATGGTTCCGGCTAGTGATATGATATAAATCCGAAGGGAAATGGTTTCAGTTAGTGATATTATGTCGAAGGAAAATGATTCCGGCATGTACATGGGTTTGAATTGATAAAAAGGAAGAACATACTCACCTCATCTTAACTCAACTAAAGGATACTCAACTCAACTCACGGGTAATCAACTCAATTCAATATGAAAGTAACGATAAAGATGCAGTATAAAAAAAGCTTTTAAAAAAGTAGATAATAACTCAATGTATGTAAAAATATAGTAACAAACTCTTTACTCATATTTGGGAGATTCTTTAACCAACAACCATCACTATGAGCTATATGATGATACAACGTCTTGCACACGCTGCTAGAACTGTCATATACCTTGCCAGAGTATTGGACATCCTCAACTAAGTGGATCCACTAAGCTATGCTTAAAAGCAATAAGAAATCATCTAAAAAATGTGATTCATTACCCATGTTGGCATACATGGTTTATGATGATTTTGAGTTGTCTGAACTTATCTCATATCGGTGCTCAATACTACTCCAAATAATATATATAACTCATGATCATATGTTTTAAAGAAAATATAACTCCTCCTCAATTTGAGATAATTACTCAAAAAATTCTCTTAAAAGAGATGATACTCAAAAACTCCTCATGAACTCATTTAGAAAATAAGGTTTCTTCTCATTTAAAATGTAAAAGTTTTAATTGCTTAGGAATACTTAGTCCCCTCATACTCATTTAAAAAAAAACAACTCGACTCTCCTAAACCTCATACTCATTTACTCAAGTCTTAATTCAAGTTTAAAAAGATTGAAAAAGACTTCTCAACGTGACTCAAAAGGTTTTTCGAACTTTACTTGTAATATTTACTTTAATTTGAAAAGTGAATTCAAGCGTTATGATTTGAATAAATAGGATCTCTCGATGATTAGGTGAAGTTTGTATAGTTATAATTAGGAAGAAAGCAAAGGTATGATTTGAAAGAACTCAAATAGAACGAATGACGAAAAAGAAACGGGGGAAGGCGACCCTAGTGCAGAGTGCCAACCTCAAACTTCAGAAACTCATTTCTGGCGCACTGCAGGCGCGGGGCGCCAACCCCCTTGGTGCCTCAGTGGCGCGCCGCCCCAACATGTGTCCAGAAAATTCCGACGAATTTTTTCTTTGATTTTTGGTCCTAATTCACCTAGAATCGATTGATTTTTTCCAAAATCCCTTAGATTCGTAAACCCAACACAAGTAAACGAAAAACCACTCAAAATTCCTCAAGAACAACTCTCAAACGCAAGACCCAATACAAGTAGTCGCGGGTCTTGTCCCGACACTCGTCTACATATAATAGAGGCTTCATAGATATACTGTTTTAGAGAGTTTCAGTTTCAGATGTTTTATTTAAAATTTATGTTTTATACTTAGTATATTCAATTTAGTTTTGAGATTCAGTAAACTATTTTTGAACGTTTCTTTCAATTTGATGCTTATGTATGCTTGAGTTAGTCTTCTACTTGTAGTCAACCAAGATGAGGGTTCACTTGAGGACCAGCAATGATTTTCGAGTGCCGGTTACGTCCATGGTGTAGGTTCAGGTCGTGACAAGTTTCTACAACAAACTAGTTATTGTTGGATTGAATTTTTTTTTGGATGACATAAACAAAGTTGAAAATGTGATGTCCAAAGTGGAGGGCATGTATAGAGAGAGAAATGGAGAATAAAAGTGAGGAGTGGAAAATTAAGAAATAAAAGAAGGGGTTTTATAGTTGGTATTGGGTATTTTGACAAGGTTAAATTTGGGAATCTTGTAAATAATATTCTATATATAGTGATTTTCATTAGATTTGATCAGAAGTCAAAATTATACAAAATCTATTAATTATAAAAACATTCCAAAAATATAATCTTAGTAAGAAAATATTTATCATAAAATAGGTTAATGAATTATTATTATTATTATTATTATTATTATTATTATTATTATTATTATCATTATTAATTTAGTTGTTTCCTAGTCAACACTTTTCTTAAAATGGGTTTCTTGTCTCTATACACATGTTTATGTTAACGACTCAATTTCAAGAGTAAAATATCTAGTCCATATATACATGTTTTACCAATATATTCCTCATTGATTAATTAGCACACCTCATAGTTTGGTTAAGTTTCATTTCAAAATTATTTTTTTATTTTTATATAATAAATTTTGATATATTATTATTTTATATTTATATATTATTTTACGCATTATTTTGCAGAATTAGAAAAAAAAAAGTAACAGCAATACTTTTGCTATATTAGAGAAAAAAATAACAATTATATATTTCATCCCTCCCAAAAAAGGTATAATATTGATCGAAAGAAAAATAACAATTATATATTTCAACCCTACCAAAAAAGGTATAATATTGATTGAAATTTGAATATGTACATTTTAATTTAATAAAAATAAAAGTTTAATTAAAACTTTCTTAATAGATATTTAAAATAGTTTCTATCCATAAGATAATTTTAATATAAAAAGTACATTGGTACTTGCCAAAAGACAGTAATTTGACTCTCAAAAGCATTTTTTAAAAAAGATTAGTCAAACACAATTTGCTTATGAAAAACACTTTTCAAATACATTAGCCACACAAAAATAACTTATTTTTTTCAAAAGCACTTTTCTAAGTTATTTTTAGCCGCAATATCATAGAGACTGTCACAACCCAAGATTACCCCTTAGAAGTGACATGGTGCCAAGAGCCATGAGTGACCCCAAGCAAACCACATGACATGGCATGATAGTAAGATAACATACACAAACAAAATAAACTAAAAAAAAATAAAAGAAAGTCTCAAATATATGTCATATCATAACGGATAATATGATACAAGACAACATATGTGGAATCAACTAATTGTCTGAAAAGCCTTTAATCATAAAGAGTTGCTTGGACAAGTCCATAGCTAACTCTAAACTGTCTGAAAACTGAAGTAACATATTGAAGAAAGTCATAAAAGGTATGTCCTTGAAATAGGAGGACTCACCAAACGTAGTGAACACTTAGAGGATTCTGTACTACCGCAGCCTGAAGGATGTACATTAGAACCTATATTATAAAACAGTGTAGACAGAAAAGTATGTGGTCAGTAATTCGAATGTACTGAGTATGAAGAAAATGCAAAAACATGATATCTAAACTTGATGATTTTGTAAAGCATGTCAATGCAATGATCAAGTAAACATAACATGAAAACTAATGATGTGATGTGGAACATAGTACAAGGTCATGCAATATCTGAAAACATACTGATTTATGAGATGTATACAATAACCGACCTAAACCATGTGAGCTACAACATGGAGTTCAATGTTCTTCTCCCACATCGAAAAAAAGAGTGTCCTACTTGCCTAGGTAAGGACAATGATATCTGAGCTAAGGTGGATCCACTAATTAATGTATATTTGAGACAAATCCTACAGTAGCACATAGTTCTAGGGCTTTTGAGATTGCTACAAAAGATCGACAAACGATAAACAAAAACCTTCATTCCAAGAGTCCACTTGGTGCTAAGTATACTCTTAACGAAAACATGCATAAATATGAAACCATTAATAATCTGATAATACTGAATCATGTTAAAAATTTAATAGAATATTGAGTAGCTCCTAAATCACGATAAATGAATATAATCTGAAAGATACTTTATCTGAAAGCATCTAATTCATGATAATCATATATACTGAGATAAACGTCAAAATCAAAAGCATCATAATTCATGAAAATCTGATAATCTGAGATATGTATGTGAAAATAACATAATTATGATCATGAAAATACTAGCATGCTTTGGGTTCATGAAAATATCATTGAAAATATTGAATTATAATCAATTTATGCTTAATAAGATCAATCATAAAAAAGAAATCGAAATTCAATAAAAACCCAGAAGAAATCATGAAACCCTAGACTTGAGAGTTGATAGCTTGAGGAAATTAGGGCTTATTTGGGACTCAATGGGGGTAGAAAAACCCATTGATGAAGTTCTCACATACTCTGATTGGAACCCTAACTTGAATTGAGAAGAAGAGACTTAAAGCTTGAAACGCTTTAGCTAGTCTTGGGAGAAAACTTGAGAGAGAATAAAATTGGATTTGGAAGAATAACAGAGAATAGGGAGGTTAGAGTATCTAGGAATCAATTATTTCCCTTTTAAAATAGGCCTAAAACGACATTGTATAGGAATTAAAATAGTGGGAGAAGACTGAAATAACCCTCACTTAAAACTGCCGGAACCATCTTCACGAACCACTATACAATCCGTACAATATGGACCGTAAAGGTGTCCGTAGAACGTCTGAGCTTCTCAATCCTGAGTGTCACTTCCATAGAAGCTTCTACGAATCGTACAACCTTCCACGGTCCATATAAGGGTCTGTGAAAGACAAGGTTCATGAGTCCTTGGGCTCTGGTTCACTAATCGGTACATGGCCCGTGAAAGCTTTTACTGTCCGTAAATCCATCCTTGAAACTTAACTCCAAAAATTCCAAATACTGAGTTCAATCATAGATCCCTTTCATGGTCCGTGAATGGGTCCGTACAAGCCTTCTTCTAAAACATTTCAGTTCTTTTCTATTCCAATGTCTGATTAAGACCTAGGAACTTCCAATGTGTTACACAAATTCTTGGTGTATTTTAATTGGTTATATAAAGTTACTTGAATTACTTTTTAGATAGCTTATAACCAAGCAGACTTAAACGAAATTTTCTTTAAAATGTCAATCAATCCTTGTAGTTCTGACTTAAATACAAACACAATATATCATCGAAGGACTACACTATACAAAGAAATGACTAAAACAAATAGAAAAATTGAAGCAAGAAGTTATATAGTACGTAGTTCAATCACGAAGCGATCATGTTAACTAATATAATGAGTAAAAAACTTAACCTATCATGATTATTTAATATTATAGACTATAAAGTAGCTAGATAAGGAACAAGTTTTGTTAGCAAAATTAATGCATAGGGAGAAGGTTTATACATTTTTTACTCAGACTTTTCGTTTGCTTTGTTTCAAAAAAGTGCATAGATCCTCCAAGCCAATATATTTTCTTCACTCACGTTTTAATTGAGGCAGTCCACATAGAAATGGTAGCATGGTTGTATTTGCCAATCTATAGGAATGAAGATCAAGACACGACTCTTAGTGACACACTTCACAAATGTCCTGCAAGCTTTGATCGCCAAGAATGACAAAGTTCGTATTTTGAGGTTGTTTTCAATTTTTAGGTAACTTATGGAAATCCACTCGTTTAGAAGCTAATTATTTAGATACATGCTAGTTTGCAATATTATAAATCTTACAAGATTTTGGACTTCTGATACATGTATCTGGAATATCCATAATCCAGATACCTTCAGATACATGTATCTCAGATACATGAGGCCAAAATTAGATGTAATTATTTTAGATACATTGTATCTAAGTGGATTCACATATATCTGGGATACATAGATAAATCTCGCTTACCACTCTCCTTCCTTGCTAGCGTATCTAGTTTCTCATATACATGTTTCTAGTGCCAGATACATGTCAAATATATGTATCTTATACAAGATACATGCCAGATACATATATCTAAGTTTTTAAGATTGATAGATTTAATTTATTTTTGATTTGTGATCAAATCTAAAGAAATCAATATATATAGAATGTTATTTACAAAATTTCCATATTTAATCATGTAAAATATCTCACACCAACTATAAAACCTCTTCTTTTGTTCCTTAATTTTCCACTCCTTAATTGCATTCTCCGTTTCTTTCTATAATCATGTCCTCCACTTTGGAGAACAAATGTTCCTCTGTGATAACAATCAAAGGTCATTTGTTGATACTCAAGCTTTATTGTTATGAACATAGGGGGGAATAGAATTTGAGTGGTGGGTCTCACGATTTAAATATCAAAATCAAAATCAAAATCAAATGGGGCCGAACAATTTGAGTTCTTTCTCTCTGTTCACTTGTTCCTATTTTCTCAAGATGCCTCAAGTTTGGTTCAATGGGGGTTCGAAAGAGGAAAAACTTAAATTGTTCGGCCGCGATTAAATCATGAAACCCATCACTCAATTTCTCATTCCCACCACTTTTCAAGACACTCAATAACTCGTGCGTCACTTTTTCTTTTCCTTACAGTACACACACATTATCATCATATATCATCATCATCAACATCATATATCATATATAATCAATTCATCATATCATATATTATTATAAGTGAGAAGAGTCTAAGTTAAAAGTTGAATTACTAAAATGTCCTTTAAAAGTAGATTGATCATTTTATTATTTTATAAGAAAATTAATTTTCTGTTAAGTTTAATTGAAAAGACCTTTCATCTACCTTTTGTAACATCCCGAAAATTTCTAAGTTGAGACACGAGTCATTTTTTATGGTGAATAAGTTTTTTTTCGAGTGATTCAAAATTTTCTTAGATGTTAAGGTCGCTAAAATTCCATAGCATAAAGTTGAGTTGGAAACTTTCATTCCAATTAAATTTCTCTATGAGATTATTCTTTGGTCAACTTCAAACAACCAAAACTTTTAGCATAGAAACAATTAGGTGACCCATGACCTATCAAATCAAAGATCCCTGAGTCCTCTTTCCAACGCCACCGAGTTTACTAAATTTCAAGTTCGGATGAGGGAGATATGTCCATTTGAGTGTAACATGTCTACTTAAGACAATTCTTCTGTTTTAAGGAAGGGTATTTTGTCTTTTCCTTTCCCCCACTAGCCTAGCTCATTTCTGTTAATATTTTAGGGGTCTAAATAGATGAGAATCAGTTTTAGTAGTTCATAAACACACTTAGGGTTTTTGAGAGGAGTTCAAGAGGAGAAAAGAAGAGCGTTTAAGATTCTGGCGAGCTTTGAGGATTTTTCACCAAGAATTCAATTCTTTTGAGGTATGTGAGCTTTCATAGTGATGGGTTTGTCCACCCTCACGCCAATCATGAGTTTTCTTACTTAATTTATCCACGATATTTCATGTATTAAGGTTCTTGATGAGTTTCTTGAGGTTTGTTCTTCATTCCTTGTTAATTGAGTTTGTTGAGTTCTTGAGGTGAGGGGTTTTAGTTTGAGGGTTGTTCTTGAGGAAATTTAAGTAGATTTTTGTTTAATTATGTCGGGCTTACGAATCTAAGGATGTTTGGAAGAATCAATCGGTTCTATGTGAATTAGGATAAAAAATCGAGAAGAAAAATTTGTCGGGACATCCTGAAATTTGGCTTGGGCGGCGCGCCCCTATAGTGTCTGAGGGGTTGGCGCCCTGCGCCTGCAGTGTGTCCTAAACCGGCCTTACGAAACTGAGGGCTGGCGTGGCGCGCCATTGCTGCGCCAGAACGTTAGGTCCCTTCCGCCTCCGTTCTTCGTTCTTTCAAAACATATCTTCGCTCTCTTCCTAATTTTAACTATCCAAACTACATCTAATCATTGAGAAATCCTATATATCCTAATCATGATTCTTGAATTCATAATTCAAATTCAGGTAGAGTTAAGAGTAAAGTTCGAGAAAGTCCTTTTGAATCTTTTCGAGAAGTTTTCTACAATTATTTATAACTTGTTTCAAGACTTGAGTAAATGAGTATGAGAATGAGAAGAGTTGTATTCATGAGTCTATACTGTAATTGAGATCTTTCAATCGAGTCGTTCATGCCCATAATTCTACATGAACTCCATAAATTAAGTATCCTTGAGAGGAGTAATATCGTTGAGTTTGGAGTTTTGAGTTCTGAGTACTGAGTCTCTATATGTAACACTTCGGAAACTAGTAGACTAATCTAGAGCTTAACGTGAGGGTTAGAGTCATGAATGTACCTTCCCATACCTAAAAATATAGGGTTTCATGTTAGAACGTCAAGGTACGACCCCCAAGGACTAACCATGGGTCCTTGAGGAGGACCCCAAAAGTCTGCCTGGGCAGTCACCCACGGAGGGGACCCACACATCGTGGGTCAGGACACGCCTCGTGGGTGAGGGGCCGTAGGTCAAGCCTTGAAAACCAGGTCTCTAAACCTAGACCACGCTTTACTAGCATGGGCCGTGGGTCCAACCACGGTCCGTCGGTGAGGGGCGTGGGTGAGAGCTGGAAATTGCTTTTTGGCAGTTAAGTGTAGGGGGAATTATGGGGATTCATAGCTAAGGTATGGTAGTCCTTGATACATGGAGTCCCTCCAAACTCAATTTCAAAACTAGTAATTCCCCAAAAGCTAGGGTTTGACTCCAAGTCATGTATTCCTTTCAAAAACGATTCAAATGATTTAATTACTTTATATTATTATTGAATTGATGATTTATTATGATTTTTATGTTAAAATACCCAAGAATCAATGTAATCCCCATATTCCCAATTTATGACCTTGTGATGTGGGTGAATTAATGAAAGAAAGATATTATGAGATTATGCTTGTAGTAATTGAGTTATTTGAATTATGTTATTATCCACGTCTAATGTAGTAATTCTAGATGTGTTGATTTGATATGAGCTTTGACCCTTAAAAAGGCATGATTTATGAAGGTTATGTATATGCTTAAGAACACTTTGAGAGTGAAGTGTACATGATTATGATAATGTTGTTGTGTTGATTGAAAGACTATTCTCATGAATACATAATGAACATAATGTGAAAGTTTTCTCACAATATGATGATTCTAAGGTTGAAAGGCTATTCTCACCTAATTGAATCTAATGTTATATGTAGACATGGATGGTGAAAGGTTATTCTCCCGCATGATCTAATGAGCTATCATAATGAAACAAGTTATGATTTAGTAAGTACTCCGTGGGACAAATGGTTAGCACCGAGTGGATATTGAATATGAGATGGAAGCTCCTCGTGAGAAAGGCCAAGTTTTTAGAAGCAATCTCTTGAAATAGAAGCTCCCCCGTGAGAAGGCCGGGTTTCTAGTAAAAATCTCCTTATCCCATAAACTATGCGCCCTCATAGGTCTTTTAGCTAGTGGATCCACCTAAAGCTAACAAATGATGGTCTTACCTTAGGCAAGTAGGACAACCCTTTTCGGTGTGGGTAACACCAGATTCCATGTTAAGCTCACATTGTCTATGTCGGTTAAGGCTTATTCCCACTATGACAACAATATGAACAAGAATATGAATTATGAACTATGGTTACTCAAGAAGCTTTACTTAGCATGGGTAAAATTATGGGATCTTATTCATGCATTTCATAAGTATGCTTTGAGGGTACTTATGGTATGTTCTCTTATGATATGATAATCTATGTAATGAACATGCTTATGACTTATGCTTTTCCATTATCTTCAGAATGATGCTTTAACTTAGTAAATTACATGCATTCAACTAAAATGTCCCTTTTTAGCATGTTTTCAAGGTTTTATGCATGGCTATCATACTTAGTGCATCTTTGTACTAACCCATAGTTTCCTATACTTTTCCCAAGTGTAGGGTCCGGTTCTTAAGGCGGTCATCATTTGGTTAAAACTTGGATTTGACTATTCTCCTAGCTTGTGGTGAGTCTTCATGATTCGAGGACGGTTGTTTCACTTGTAGTTTGATTTCTAGTATTTCCTTTTCGGACTATGTTGTATGGGATGTATCCCTTTTAATTTGAACTATTGTAATAGATGACTATATTGAGACCAGTCTAGACTTCTGCTTTCCTTTATGAAAATTTTGGACTTGAAATGTGTTTTCTTCTCTTTATTGTTCTATGCTTGTGTTATGATATGCTAAGTGGCTTACATGGTGCCTTTTGGGGTTCTATGTGCCTTGTTACATCTAGGGGGTACCCTGGATCGTGACACCATAATATTGCTATTAAGATCCCTGAGTTGAGTCGTTCATGTCCATAATTCCACATGAACCCTATGATTTGAGTTCTAAATTTTGAGAAGCTTTTTTTTTTAATGCCAACATTTGAGTTCTTAAACTGAGTTTTGAGAAAGTAAAGATGAGTTTTGAGAAACGAGTTTCTAAAACATGATTAGTATGACAATCGAGTATGCCATCAATGTATGAGTAGTATGGTATCAAGATATACCATCCATGGTTATGCCGTATGACTTCCCGAGTCATCAATGATCATATTAGAATATGATTTTGATATGTTTTTGAGAAAGTGTTTTCAAGTATGAATTGAGTAAGAGTATAAGGGGTCTGTGTATTCCGAGAGGTATCAATTTTTACATTGATAAAAGAGAAACTGAGATTTCTAAATGAGTTATGAGTTCAAAAGATATTTCAAGAGAAGTTACCTTTTTTAAAAGGGTAGTTTAAGCAATTATCTCAAACCAGAGGTAGAGTTATGTTTTTAAACATTTGAGTATGAGTATATATTAGTGGGAGTAGTATTGAGCACCGATATGGGATGGGTTCAGACAAATCAAAATCCTCATAAACCATGTTTGCCAACATGGGTAAAGGGTCATACTTTTTAGATGATTCTTTATTTATTTTTAAGCATATATTAGTGGATCCACTTAGTTAAGAATGTCCTATACTCCGGCAAGGTATAGGACAATTTTAACAGCGTAGGCGAGACAATAGTATCATCACGTTTCTCATAGTGATGGTTGTCGATTAGAGAATCTCCCAAATAAAAGTAAAGAGTTATTATTGTATTTTCATAAACATTTGAGTTATTATATTTTGTTTTAATAGTTTCATGTATATAGTATCTTTTATTGTTGCTTTCATATTGAGTTGAATATTCTTGAGTCGAGTTGAGTATTCTTGAGTTGAGACGAGGTGAGTATGTCTTCCTTATTATTAGTTCGAGCTTATACTTATGTTGCAGAGTTTCCCTTACATGCTCGTACATTCCATGTATTGACGTCATTTGGCCTGCATTGTTTCACGATGCAGATACAGGTATTCAGGATCATCAACAGGCGTTTTGTTGAGGTCATGTGATACTCCAATCAGATTTGGTGAACCTTCTTATATTTCGGAGTACTTCACCTTTACCTTACAGTTAGTAGTTTGGAGATGTCGTGGATTTTGTCCCAATATCCTTCTGTAATAGTAGATGCTTCATATATAGACAGAGTAGAGGAGTTTTCTGTATTTACTTTCTTTTGAGTATTGTTCAAACTTTTTAAAGTTGAGTATTTGAGTTACATGAATTTAATTTAGTTTTAAGCTTATGTATTCTTGAATTAGTCTTCTGCATGTAGTCAGCTAGGACGAGGGTTCGCTTGGGGACCAACAATAGTTCTTGAGTGTCGGTCACGTCCAGGGTGTAGACTCGGGTCATGACACCTTTGGATCTGTACAAATTCTACGAACTTTTTATTTACTAGTTCAATATTTTATGTCATGTATTTTTTTTTTCACTTTTAATTTCCAGCAATTAAACTTATCATATTCTTCTTCAAACCATATTCCTTATTCAACATTTCAATGATACACATTAAAGTTTTCGTCATTACCCAAAAATTTAGAAAATTTGAGACGTCATATTAATTGATTTATTAGCATACACCAAGTTCATACTGCTAATTGTACAAAAATGTAGCCAAATTACTAATAATAAATAATGATCACTTTAAGAATGCAATTAACTCTTTGTCACTATTTTTCATTTTCTACTCTATTTGAATTTCATATACTTAACGTTTGACTGATCAAATTAATCTAATTTAATGTTCAAAGCACATGAAAAGACTATTGTTTTAATATGCATTACATTTATAAATTTGGATGAGCACAAATAAAGAAGAGGTGACCAAGAGCTACATTTAGAAAATCTCATTTCACCTTATGATGCTCTCGATTTCAACTGTTTTTATGGCTTTTCTTTGTTGGAAGATAAAAGGTCAGTTTGAATTTACTTATTTGTTTTTTCATCAAGGTTAAAACATTTCATGTGTTCGTAATTTATTTATCATTTTCATATGATATAATATTATAAATAGTATAAGTTTGTTCAAATGATTTGATGCTTAGGAGATGAAAGCTAGGATGACATTCACATTGGTATATATATATATATATATATATATATATATATAGTATTATATTAGATCATAAGTCAAAATTAAATCAAAATATCAATCTTAACAATTTACCAAAAACATAATCTTAGTAAGACAATCAGTATCATAAAATATGTTAATAAGTGAATATTATTGTTAATTCTATTTTTGCCCGATCAATGTTTAGATATTTTGAAGTGGTTTTCTCGTCTCTATATACATTAGTATGTAAATAATCAATTTCTCAACCTTATAGCCTATAATATTAATCTTGATCGTTTAAATTATTTGACTCACAATATTATTATACCCTGACTGTCACACCCCGAGCCTACACCTTAGGCGCGACTGGCACTCGAGAACCATTGTTGGCCCCAAGCAAACCCTTGGCCTGGCTTAACTCTTAGGGGAAGACTTACTCATAATTAATATGAACTTAAAAGCACAACTTTTACTCAATGTCTCAAGAGGAAACTCAGAATATTTAGAAATAAACATTCAAACAAGCCTCAAGGGCAACTCAAGTCTAAAACATAACAACTGAAATGAACAAGACTCATGAACTAACAACTATCTATCTATGAAGCCTCTACTAACTGAGATGGACATCGAGACAAGACCTACGACATCCAAATAACAAAATGAAATGACTAAAGTAAACAAGGGATCCTTCGGAAGCAAGGAGGCTCACCAACAACTCTGAAGCTCAACTGGATCAACGAAGCATTGGATACTGATCCTGGCTACCTGTATCTGTATCATAACAGATGCAAGTCAAATAACATCAATACATGGAATGTACGAGCATGTGAGGGGAACTCTAAAACAAGACATAAGCTTCAACTAGAACTGAAAGCAACACTTACCTCATCTCAACTCAACACAGGGATACTCAACTTATTTCAATATAAAGCAGTAGTAAAGAATGCATTATAAAGAAAGAATTTTTAAAATATTAGATAAAAATTTCATGTATTTGAAAATACAATATACTCATTGTATGCAAGAATACAAAATAAAATTTGTTTGTATGAAAATACAGAATAAACTCCGTGGGAGATTCTCTAACCGACAACCATCACTATGAGCTACGTGATGATATAATGTCCAACCCACGCTGCCAGAACTGTCCTATACTTTGCCGAGGTATAGAACCTACTAACTAAGTGGATCCACTAGTCTATGCTAAAAATCAATAAGGAATCTACTTGGTTTATGAGGACTTTGATCTATTTGAACTCGTCCCCATATCGATGCTCAATACTACTCCCAAAATATAACTAGCTCATATGTTTAAAAACATAACCTTTTCTCTGGTTTGAGATTATTACTCAAAATCTTACTTTTAAAAGAGATGGTACTCAAAACTGCCCAAAAGCTCTTTTGGAAATCGTTGTTTCCTCTCATCTTAAATATGAAAACATTTACTCTTGGGAATACTTAGTTTCCATATATCATTCTAATGAAAATGAACTCATCTCTACTCTTCCTAAACTTAGTACTCAAGTTTTTTGAAACAAGTTTTAAAACAATGTGTTCTTAAAATGACTCGAAGAACTCTCAAGACTTGACTCTTAACTCTACCTTGAATTTGAATTTATGGATTCAAGGTTATGATTCATGTTTATGAATTATTTCTAGATGTTTAGAAGTAGTTTAGAGTAGTTATAATCAATAGGAAGTAAAGGTATACTTTAGGAGAACTTAGACAGGTAAAACAACGGAAAAAGGTGGGGACAGGCGACCCTGGCGTGGGGCGCCAGCCCCTAAAGTTCAGCGACCCATTTTTAGCGCACTGTTGGCGCGCCACACCACCTTTCCCCAAGGCAATTCTGATGAAATTTTCTACTTGATTTCTATCCTTAATTCAACTAGAATCGAATACACAACATACGTACACGATAATCTACTCGAAACAATCATCAAAACACTAACACTTATCTCAAGAACTCATCGAAATCCCAACAATCAAGATTATGAAATGTATTCCAAGAAAACTCAATAAGAACTCAAATCCTACAACTTTAAGAACAAATTTGCGCTAAAAATAACATGATTGGTGTGTGGGTGAACGAACCCAACACTATGAGAACTCATATACCTCTTAGGAATCAAACCCTTGGCGAAAATCCACAAGAAAACCTCAAGAACTTGACTAACGCTTGGATCTTCTCCTCTTTTCTTGAACTCATTTTCTAAAACCCTAAGCATATTTTGATTTGGGAAAATTGAACCAAATCAGTTTTGATCAATAATTATTTACTAAAAATGCTTAAATCTGAAGGGTAAGGAAAAGACCAAAATACCCCTCATATTTTTGGGTAACTTGACTTCAAACAGTCATATATCCCTCATACGAGCTCGAAAATTAGCAAACTTGGTGGCGTTTTATAGAGGATTCCAAGACCTTTCATTTGATATCTTGTGGGCCACCTAATTCAACTTGTACTGAAAATTGTGGTCGTTTGAAGTTGACCCAAACTTATAACGTAAGCATAACTTGAAAATTTTCAGATTTAGCTTATTTCTAATTTAGTTCTTTCTATTTTTAGCTCTTTCAAATAATGAGGTATACAATATCTCCCCCTTGGAAAATTCATCCTCAAATGAGATTACTCTAAGTAGACTAAAGGTGATAACATCTAACACCCAACTCAAACACTCAATATGCAAAGTAACATAACATTTCAACTAAAATAAATGCCACGTAAATGATTAGTACCTTAATTTGGAATTCCTCCAGACTCAAAGAGATGTGGGTATCTCTTCTTCATATCCTTCTCAGCCTCCCAAGTATCTTTCTCAACAAACTGATTTCTCCATAAGACCTTGACTGATGCTACCTCCTTGGTTCTCAATTGCGAACATGACGGTCTAGAATCTGAACGGGAATATCCTCGTAAGATTAGCTATCCTTAATGCCAATATCTTCAATATGTATAATAAGTGAAGGATTGCCTATACACTTCTTCAACATTGAAATGTGAAATACCGGATGGACTGCTGCTAACTCTGATGGTAGCTCCAACTCATAAGCTACATGTCTAATCCTTTTGGATATCCTGTAAGAACCAATATACCGGGGATGAAGCTTCCCCTTCTTACCAAATCTCATAACACCCTTCCTGGGTGAAACCTTCAAGTAAACCCAATCATCTACTTCAAACTCTAAGTCTATTCTCCTAACATCTGTATAGGATTTCTGACGACTCTGCGCTGTTTTCAACCCTTCTTGAATAGTCTTCACTTTCTCCATAGCTTGATGAACCAAGTCTGGTCTTATAAATCCAGCCTCACCAACCTCAAACCATCCAATAGGATATATACATCTTTTCCCATAAAGAGCCTCATATGGATCCATTTGGATGCTAGAGTGGTAACTATTATTGTAAGCAAACTTTATGAGATGTATGTGATCATCCCAATTACCTTCGAAATCGATCACACACACCCTCATCATATCTTCTATAGTTTGAATCGTGCGCTCCGCTTGACCATCAGTTTGAGGATGAAAAGCAGTATTCAAATTTACCTTGGAACCCAAACCTTTCTGGAAAGACTTCCAAAAGTGTGTGGTGAATTGCGTACCTCTATCTGAAATAACAGATACCGGGACTCCATGAAGTTTGACTACCTCTTGAATATATAACTTGGCATAATCCTCTGCTGAAAAGGTAGTCTTTACGGGTAAGAAATGGACTGATTTATTCATTCCATCTACAATCACCCAAATCGAATCATGCTGCCTTCGAGACCGTGGTAAACCTATAATAAAATCCATATTGATCATCTCCCACTTCCATTCCTGAAGTTCTATTTTCTGAGCCATACCATTGGGCCTGTGGTGCCCTACCTTGACTTGTTGGCAATTCGGGCACTTAGCAACGAATTTTGCAATACCCCTCTTCATACTACTCCACCAGTAGACTTCTCTCAAGTCACGATACATCTTTGTGGAACCTGGATAGAGTGAATATATGGAGGTATAAGCTTCTTCCATTATCCTCTCTTGGAGTTCATCCATCTTTGGTACACACAATCTACCTAGATACCTCAATACACCATCTCTCCCTTGTTCAAAAGATATCACTTTCTGCTTATGAACATTTGCTTTTAATTCAAGAAAAATAGGATCTTCGTCTTGTTTCTCTTTCACTTCAGACACTAACGATGATTCAGCCCCATTCATCACCGCTACTCCTCCTTATTGGAATCTATTATCTGAACTCCCAATCGTGCAAGTCTATGCACATCTTTTGCTAAATCTTTCTTTCCTTTCTCAACATGGGCGGTACTACTCATAGACAATCTGCTCAAAGCATCAGCAACAACATTAGTCTTACCTGGGTGATAGAGAATATTCATGGCATAATCCTTGAGTAACTCCAACCACCCTCTCTGTTTGAGATTAAGCTCTCTATGACTGAATACATACTGCAAACTCTTGTGATTGATAAACAAATGTACGTGAACACCATAAAGATAATGACGCCATATTTTCAAAGCGAATACTACCGCAACCAACTCTAAATCATGGATTGGGTAATTCCTCTCATGAATCTTAAGCTGTCTGGAAGCATAACCTATAACCTTTCCATTATGGATCAATACGCAACCCAGCCTAACTTTGGATGCATCACAATACAAAACAAAACCTTGCGTACCTTCTGTTGAGGTCAACACTGGTGCAGTAGTCAACCTAGTTTTCAATACCTGAAAGCTTGTCTCACAAGCTTCAGACCATTGAAACTTAACTATTTTCTAAGTCAACTTGGTCAACAGGGATGAAATAGATGAAAACCCCTCGACAAACCTCATATAATAACCAACTAATCCCAAGAAACTACTAATATCAGTTTGAGATGTGGCTCTAGGCCAGTTCTGTACTGTCACAATCTTCTAAGTGTCAAGTCAAATTCCTTCACCAAAAACAACGTGGCCCGAGAATCCCACAAACTCAAGCCAAAACTCACACTTAGAGAATTTAGCATACAACTCTATATCCTAGAGAGTTTGGTACTCTGAGATTACTAGCATGATATTCCTCATTCCTCGAATAGATTAGAATATCATCAATGAATATGATAAGAAATATATCTAGATAAGTGTAATCCCCTAGAATCTAGTAGGCTAAGCTAGGGCTAAGTGTGTGGGGGTAACTAGCCATGGAAGAGGGCAAGGGCCTAAAATACCTTGGGAAGGGTTGAAGAGAGCATTTTTCCCCTTGATCCACTTAGTGGGGGACACTGTGGTCGCCAAGGTTACTTGGCGATCTGCCAAAGGTTCCTACCATCGCCTAGTGGGCTGTGCCCCTTGGCCTAGGTGCCGGAACTCTGGGCGGGCCAGGTCGGGGCTCGCCGACCTGTAGGCGCATTGCCGACCCTGCCTCCCCAATAGCTTTCTCTATGGAAGGAGCTACTGTAGATTTAGGCAAGACAAAGGTCCACTTGGCGAATCACCGAGTGCCCTTGGCGAGCCGTAGCCCTAAAAATAAGTTATGGTCTTTAATGCCATTTCATAATTTCCTAAATTTGATACTACTTCATTTCACCCCTCATCTAGAAAATTATATAAGCTTTCTATGCTCAAATTTCCCCAAATTAAGACATTTTCCTTAGAATCTAAAAGAAAACCCAAAAGTTCATCCTCTCCAAAAAAATTCTATCTCTGGAAAACTTAAGGAAAAAAAGAAGAAGGAGATTCAAGCTAGGGATCAAGAAGAAAGATTTTGTTCATCAATTTCCTTGGGCTTTGTTATTAAGGTATGTTAGTATTCATCCATGGATAGCTTTCATCCATGGAGTCCTCTCAAAATCTTCAATTTCAAAAAAGATAGAAATCCCCAACTATTAGGGTTTGATTCCAAAGTCATGGGTTCCTTTTTTAAACTTGATTATAATGGTTGAATTATGTTATATTAAGCATGAATTGATGATTTCCCGTGGTTTTTTTATGATGTATCCCTAAGAACCCATGAAATCCCTATATTTCTCAATTGTTATCTTATGATATGGGTCTTTGTTGAGGAAAGAGGAATGTTATGAAATTATGCACGTAGTGATTGAATCACTTGAATTATAATGAAATCCATGTCTAATGCTTGAATTCTAGATGTGTTGATTGAAAGTGAGCTTTGAACCTTGAAAGGACAAAGTTTGAGATTATGCATGTTTTATGAAATCTATGTAAATGCTTTAAGAACACTTTGAGAGTGAAGTGTCAATTATTATGATAATGTTGTTGTGTTGATTGAAAGACTATTCTCATGAACACACAATTAACATGACGTAAAAGGTTTTATCACATAATGAAGATTTTAGGTTGAAAGACTTTCTCACCTAATTGAATCTAATACTTAAATGAAGACATGGACGGTGAAAGATTTCCTCACGCATGATCTAAGAGCTATCCTAATGAACTAATTTGGATTGAATGTCAAGGACATCCTCCCATGAGAGACGATTTAAGTTAAGACTTAATAAGTACTCTGAGGTATTAATACTTAGCACCGAGTGGATATTGAATATGAGATGGAAGCCTTCTACGCAAGTTGAGTTCGGGTTTCCCAAGTATGTCTCATGAGATGGAAGCCTTTTACGCAAGTTGAGTCCAGATTTCTAGTAGCAATCTCTTTATCCCATATACTACGGCCCCCGTAGGATATCTAGCTAGTGGATCCACCTAAGCTAACAAACCATTGTTCTACCTTAGGCAAGTAGGGCAACCCTTTTCAGTGTGGGTAACACTGGGTAACCATATTTTAGCTCACATGGTCTCATGTCGGTTAAGGCATATTCCCACAACAAGAACATGAACAATGAACTATGGTTACTCAACAAGCTTTGTATATGAGTTCAATGGTTTTAAAGATGATGAAGCTTTATATGACTTCTGTTTTATTACTTTTGATGTCTAACCTCTTAAGTTATGTTTATCTCTATGATGATGTTTAGCTTGGTAAATGGCATGTTTTCAAATGAAATGTCCCTTTTTGCATGTTTCAAATATTTTTATGCATGACTATCATACTTAGTGCATCTTTGTACAAACGCCTACTTTTGCCTACATTTTTCCCAAGTGTAGGATTCGGTACTAGAGGTGATCATTCTTGTGGCTAGAGCTTGGATTTGATTGTTTTCTTGAGCTTGGTGAGTCCTCATGGTTCGAGAACAAATTTTCGTATGTCTAGTTTCTTTTATGTACTTTCCCTTTTGGACATGTTGTATGGGCTATGCCTTATTTCATTCAATATTGTAATAGATGGCTATGATGAGACAAAGTGTCTAGACTGCTGCTTCCTTTTATGAAAAACTTTTTGAGACTTGAAATGTGTTTTACTCTTATCGTTCTATTGCTTATGTTATGAGGACTAAGTGGCTTGTATGGAGTCCTTCAGGGTTCTATACATCATGTTATATCTAGGGTGTACCCCTGGGTTATGAAAAACTTGCTAATCAGAGCCCAAGGTTTAGAATGATCCTAAGATGATGTAAATAAGAAACGCCTAGTAGAGTCTTGTTCATGAGTGTGAAGCGCGCCAAATTTATGAGTGAGAAGCTACAAGATGTTTAGGAAATTCCACTTCTTTCAGTACTCTTAAGTCGTGCAATAGAGTTTAACTCTATAAGGTCTTTCTCCTAATCCTTGTCGTTGGTTTACATGATATGACTACTCGATGGGCTTTTGCTAGATGGAATGAGGAAAACAATGTGAATCAACGAGGTCCTCCTCAAGCTCCTGAAGCTTCGATTGATCGTTTGGTAGAGAATGTAAAAAATATGGAGTTTAGGGCTACTTTTCAAGTATTGGCTCAAGTCGTGACGGCTCAAGCCAATAGAGAGGTTGTATCGCCCATGAACCCTACTGTGAATTCAGTGGCTTCAAGAGTGAGGGACTTTGCAAGGATGAACCCTCTGGACTTTTATGGCTCCAAAGTGAAGGAGGATCCCCAAGAGTTTATCGATGAGGTCTATAAGGTACTTGCTATTATGGGGGTGACTCCGGTAGAGAAGGCGGACTTAGCCGCTTACCAATTGAAAGGTATTGCTCAAGTGTGGTATAATCAATGAAAGGATGTGAGGCCGGTAGGAGCGGGTCCTGTAGAGTGGGAATTGTTTAAATTGGCGTTTCTTGATAGGTTCTTCCCCTTTAGTTGAGGGAAACCAAGATTCAGGAGTTTATTAACCTTCGTCAAGGAAGTATGAGTGTGAGGGAGTATGCTCTAAAGTTCACCCAACTATCCAAGTATTCTCTAACTATGGTGGCGGATTCAAGGGCTAAGATGAATAAATTTGTGATGGGAGTGTCCGACATGGTAGTCAAAGAATTTAGTACGAAAATGCTTGTCCAAGATATGGATATTTCATGTTTCATGGTGCATGCCCAACAAATGGAGGGAAAGAAACTCAAAGAAAAGAATAATGAGGTAAAAAAGGCTAGGGCCGGTGATGGGAACTTCTTCAATGCAAGGTCTGATGGACAAGGTCGACCTAGGTTTAAAAAAAGATTTTCCGATCAAGGTTCCTCCAACGCTCCTCCAAAGGTCAACAAGGATAAGGTGTCCAACTCTAAACCTCAAGGTGGTAATGGTAGTGGATTTTCTATGTCTAGGCCTACTTGTGTGAAGTGTGGAAGGAAACATGATGGTAAGTATCTAGCTGGCACGGATGGTTGCTTTGGTTTTGGAAAAAGTGGGCACAAAATGAGAGATTGCCCAATGCTTAAGGTTCAAGGAAGAGAGAGCAAGCAAACTCCTCCTAGTGGTTTGAACTCCAATGCTCCCAAGCAAAACTACTTTTATGCTCTCTAAAACTGATGTGACCAAGAGAGCTCCCCAGACGTAGTCACCGGTATGTTAAAAGTTTTCCATATAGATGTGTATCCCTAGTTGGATCCCAATGCTACTTTATCCTTTGGAAAGCCATTTGTGGCGATGAGATTTAATGTGCTCCCTGACATGTTGTTAGAACCTTTTTCTGTCTCTACTCATGTTGGTGATTCTGTCATGGATAAGAGGGTCTATAGAAGATGTCCCGTTTCCTTATCCCATAGAGTTACTCCTGTTGATTTGGTAGAGCTTGATATATTAGACTTTGATGTTATTTTGGGTATGGATTGGTTGCATGCATGTTATGCTTCTATAGATTGTAGAACTCGTGTGGTCAATTTTTACTTCCTTAATGAGCCTATCCTAGAGTGGAAGCGGGGGAAATTCTATGCCTAAGGGTCAGTTCGTCTCATGTCTTAAGGCTAGAAAAATGATCTCTAAGGGTTGCATTTACCATCTCATTAGGGTGAGGGATGTTGATTCCGAAACCCCTACTCTTGAGTCAGTCCCCGTTGTAAATGAGGAAGTGTTCCTAGATGATCTACCGGTATTCCTCCCGAGCGGGAAATAGAGTTCGGTATTAACCTTCTCCCATATACGTAACCTATCTCAATTCATCCTTATAGAATGGCTCCAGCTATGTTAAAAGAATTGAAAGAATAGTTGAATGACTTATTGGATAAGGGTTTCATTCGACCAAGTATCTCTCAATGGGGTGTTCCGTTGTTGTTTGCTAGAAAGAAAGATGGGTCTCTTCGAATGTGCATTGATTATCATAAATTGAATAAAGGGACCATTAAGAACAAATATCCTCTTCTAAGGATATATGACTTTTTTGACCAACTTCAAGGAGCTAACTATTTCTCTAAGATTGATCTTCGTTCGGGTTATCACCAATTGAGGGTGAGAGGGGTCGATATTCCAAAATTGACTTTTCAAAATCAGTATGGCCATTATGAATTCCTAGTTATGTCATTTAGTTTAACTAATGCTCCGGCGGCGTTCATGAACTTGATGAATAGAGTGTTAACGCAATACCTAGACATGTTTGTGATTGTGTTTATTGACGTACTTTGATCTATTCAAGGAGTGAGAATTAGCATGTTTGATCATTTGAGGATTGTATTGCAAGTTCTTAAGGACCAATAACTTTTTGCAAAGTTTAGAAAGTGTTAATTTTTGTTAAGGCCCTTAACTTTCCTTGGTCATATTGTGTCTAATAAGGGTGTTGAGGAAGATCTTAAGAAGACGGACACGGTCAAGAGTTGGCCTAAACCTCTAACTCCTTCAGATATTAGAAGCTTCTTGAGTTTGGCCGGTTATTATAGAAGGTTTGTTGAGGGATTTTCTTCCATTGCTTCTCCTTTAACTGCTTTGACCCAAAAGAATGCAATGTTTGTTTGGTTGGAAGCTTGTGAGAAAAGTTTCCAAGAGTTGAAAAAGAGACTTACTTCCGCTTTGGTGTTGACTTTACCGGAGGGTGCGGATGGTTTGTGGTGTATTGTAATGCCTCTAGAGTTTGGTTGGGATGTGTGCTTATGTAAAATGGTAAGATGATTGCCTATGCTTCAAGGTAACTTAAAATCCATAAGAAGAATTATCCTACCCATTACCTTGAGTTAGCGGCAGTTGTATTTGCCTTAAAGATTTGGAGGCATTATTTGTATAGGGTGCATGTTGATGTGTTCACCGATCATAGGAGTTTGCAATATGTGTTTAGTCAAAAGGACTGGAATCTTCGCCAAAAGATGTGGCTAGAATTATTGAAGGACTATGACATAAGTGTTCTTTACCACCCCGGTAAGGTAAATGTGGTAGCAGATGCTCTTAGTCAGTTGTCTTTGGGTAGTGTGGCTCATGTTGATGATAATTAGAAATAGTTGATTCGAGATGTTCATAGGTTGGCCTAATTAGGTGTTCAATTAGTGGACTCCACCAAGGGTGGTATTATGGTTCACAATGGGTCTGAATCGTCTTTCGTAGCAGATGTGAAATCTAAACAAGGTATTGATCCTATTTTGGTTGAATTGAAAGAGGTAGTGGTTAAGAAATCTGTTGAGGCTTTTTTCCAAGGGGGAGATGGTGTGATTAGATACCAAGGCCGGCTGTGTGTTCCTAATGTTGATGACTTGAGGGAACAAATTTTGTCGAAAGCACATAGTTCTCGGTATCCAAGATGTACTGTTATTTGCGGGAAGTCTATTCGTGGAACGGGATGAAGAAGGACATTGCGGGATTTGTGGCTAGGTGTCCTAGTTGTCAACAAGTTAAGGTGAGAATCAAAGGCCGGGAGGTTTATCCCAAGATATAGGTATTACCACTTGGAAGTGGGAAGATGTAAACATGGACTTTATTGTGGGTTTGACCCGCACCCGGAGACAACATGATTCTATTTGAGTCATTATAGATCGGATGACAAAATCAGCTCACTTCATTTCTGTCAAGGTTTCCTTTTCGGCGGAGGACTATGCTAAGTTATACATAAGAGAAATGGTGAAGTTGCATGGGGTTCCTCTATCCATAATTTCTGATCGGGGTACTCAATTCACTTCTCACTTTTGGAAGTCATTACAAAAAGGTCTTGACACTAATGTTAAGCTTAGCACAACTTTTCATCCCCAAACCCATAGGCAAGCGGAGCGTACCATCCAAACATTGGAAGATATGTTAAGGGCATGTGTAATTGACTTCAAGGGTAATTGGGATAACCACTTGCCATTGATAGAATTTGCCTACAATAATAGCTATCACTCAAGTATCGGTATGGATCCCTTTGAAGCCTTGTATGGTAGGAGGTGTAGGTCTCCTGTTGGATGGTTTGAGGTGGGTGAATTTTCCCTACTAGGTCTCGATTTAGTTTATGAGGCCATTGAGAAAGTCCAACTCATTAAAGAGAGGTTGAGGACGACCCAAAGTCGGCAAAAGTCTTATGCCGATGTGAGGAGAAGGAATATAGAATTTGAGGTTACCGATTGGGTCTATCTAAAAATCTCAACCATGAAGGGTGTAATGAGGTTTAGCAAGAAGGGGAAGCTTAGTCCCGGTATGTAGACCCATACCAAATTTTGAGACGTATTGGTAAAGTTGCTTATGAGTTAAATTTTCCAAATGAGTTGGCTTCAGTGCATTCGATATTTCATGTCTCTATGCTTAAGAAGTGTATTGGAGACCCGACATCTATAATTCCCTTAGAAGGATTGGGAGTTGACGAAGGTCTTTCATATGAGGAAGTTTCGGTAGAGATCCTAGATCAACAAGTTAAGAAATTGAGAAACAAGGAAATAGTTTTCGTTAAGGTCTTATGGAGGAATCAACTAGTTAAGGGTGCTACTTGGGAGGCCGAGGCTGATATGAAGTCCCAATATCCTCATCTTTTTCCTTCTACTACAATTCTAGCTTGAGGTAATTAGCTCCTCTTGAGTTTTCCCTTGTTTAGGAAGTCATGTGTGTTATATGTGTTTTCCATGATTTCCCTATGCTATGCATGTTCATGAGAAAGTTATGTTTAGAAAGAAAATGAGCTTATATGATTGATTTTCCTCATGTTGTTGTGCATTTAATATGAGTTGCTTATTGACTTCATGAGATGAATTGATGAATATTCTTTAATTATGCTTTTTGAAAGTAATTTGCATATGAGTTTTATGAGATTGTGTTGAGCATGCTTTTAGCTTGGAGAAGGTAATTCCTCCTAAGAAGATGAGAAAAGTTGAAATTTTGTGCATGATGGGTTGTTAGATGTAGTTCCTACTTCCTTGTGATGCATTGAGTGTGTTTGAGTTGGAGTTGATGTTTCCTCCTTTGAATTGTGCATTGTTATGATGGTACATGCATGATAGGCTGCTAGTCTTGAGTCTTTACTCCCATAAGGTGTCTAGAGTGTCATTTGAGGATGAATGTTCCCAAGGGGGAGATAATGTAACACCCCGGAATCTAGTAGGCTAAGTTAGGGCTAAGTGTGTGAGGGTAACTAGCCATGGAAGAGGGCAAGGGCCTAAAATACCTTGGGAAGGGTTGAAGAAAGCATTTTTCCCCTTAATCCACTTGGCGAGGGAAAGTGTGGTTGCCAAGTAACCTTTGCGATCTGCCAAAGGTTCCTACCATTGCCTAATGGGCAATCCCTCTTTGCCTAGGTGCTTGAACTTTGGGCGGGCCAGGTCAGAGCTCACCAACCAGTAGACGCATCGCCGACCCTGCCTCCCCCATCGCCGAGCCTCCTGCTCCATGGAAGGAGCTACTATAATTTTAGGCGAGCCAAGGGTCCACTTGGCGAGTCATCGAGTGCCCTTGGAGAGCCTCAGCGTGCAGCAGCCCTAAAAATAAGTTAGGGTCTTTACTGTCATTTCATAATTTCCTAAATTTGATACTACGTCGTTTCACCCCTCATCTAGTAAAGTATATAATCTTTTTATGCTCAAATTTCCCCAAATTAAGACATTCTTGATACGCTCAAATTACACCTCCTTACAGAAGTATAAGCGATCGTTATCAAGTAAAGAACCTAACTTGTAGGTTGGGATCGATCCCACGAGGAAAATGGTTTAGACTTTACTTTAACTAACAATTATATTCAATTAGTCAAATTATTTCCAGAAACAGGTAATAAAAGGGGGGTTGTGTTTGTGAGAAACAAATAGTAAGAACTTAATAAGTACTCAATAATCAAACTCAACTTTGGTTGTTATCAAGATAAGAGAAATAGCTAGGGTATACGTGTTCCCCACAATCTCATAACGCCGTAATCCTAGTAATAGCAATCCTTTTCTAGTGTATTACATGCAAAGTGATAAGTTAGGTATCTCTAAATCCTTGATCCGGCATCTAGAGAATTTCACCCCGCACCTTGGTCCGGCTACGTGTGTATAATTTACTAACCCTTACCTTTACCTCATATTAGACATCATAATCGATGTTTGGCTTAGTTATTACTTAGCACCAATCGACACTAGCCTATTAGATAGTATCACACTAAATCTATGTTGATAATTCTTTTCTTGTTAATTACTTCCTTGGTCTGGCAAGTAGTAACAAGGCGAGTTCTAACGTTGGCCACCGTTAAAAAGACTTTTAAACGAAAGAATTATCATTGCATGCAAAATACTAGTCAATAATTGCTTATTTACTATTCATACTTTGTTAATCGATCATGGTTCCCACAACCCTAGTTGTGGATTTAGTTACTCATATTGGCAAGAACACAATTCATAATTGTAGATGAAGAAATCATGAACTTACGTAGAGAGAATAATAAACCCAGAAATTTTATTTGAATTGCAAAGCCAAAATCCTCAAAACGAACTTGGGAAATCAATAATTGCTAGAGTTGCAAATTAATCTCCAAAGTTACAAAGCAAAAATAGAATAATAGTGTCTAACCCCCAAAAATGAGGTTTACATGTCCTATTTATAGAAAA